>NC_135755.1:13890000-14490000 GCF_041903045.1 Epinephelus lanceolatus
TTTTGACCCAGTCGTCGAGCCGTCACAATTTGGCCCTTACGCTTGCCCATTTTTCCTGCCTCTAACACATCAACTTTGAGGACAAAATGTTCACTTGCTGCCTAATATATCCCACCCACTAACATGATGAGGAGATAGTCAGTGTTGTTCACTTCAAGCCATGTGTAAGGTAAGGTAAAGGAGGTTGTTGGGTCGGTGCGGGGAGCAGTGAGAGCTGGCATGAGGGTAGTGCCTCTGGGATGCCAGAGATCACTGTGTAGCCTCCTGGAGGTGTTGTGGGACCAACTAGATGAAACACTGGTGAAAGGAGGTTCCCACCTGATTACGACACTGCCCAGAAATAAGGACAAGTGGGAAGGAGTTCAAAATACGTTACCTTCAAAGCTAAATGTGGCTGCACCACTATGCCCAAGAGAGTGTTTGTGGGGAGTTAAAGTGGATGGTGTAAAATCTGGAGGAATACGACGTCTGTTAACACTGGCATTGCTTTTTGGAAAAATGATCATGTGTATGAACTGGAAACTTTCTTTTAATCTACATTTTAATGATTCTACAAAGATCAAATACAGACACGAGCTTCCTTCCTTTTTTGTCTCTCCAAGTGTCAGAAGCCAGCAGTGAGTTTGTTATGATCCTAAACTGCTCCTTCTCTTTGTTGTTTTAAGGGTAAATACAATTTCAGATGTCCTGCCGTGGTGGAGGGGACCAAACTGTGCAATAAGCCATGGTCGTACCAGGAGGTGCGCAGACTGGCTGATTTGTCTGTTGAGGAAATGAAGCACTTTGAGGAGACCATGGCTCTCCTGGCTGCTGCGGAGTACTGCGAAATGCAGCCAGTAAGTGGTCCAGTGGGGTTTGAAAGTTGAATATTATTGACTGTGTTATTTAGAACTAAAAACAAATGCTGTGTTTGATGATGTGTTCTCCTTGTCAATGTTTTCCACATCAGTGCCCAAAGTGCAAAACGAATGTGGAGAGGAAGGATCTCTCCAACCTGTGTGTCCGCTGCATCATATGCACAGCCGACCAGAAGAAGACCTACCACTTCTGCTGGCAGTGTCAGAGGGAGTGGAAAGGTCCAGGCCCTCGATCTGACCGCTGCGACAATGACGGCTGCTTCAACAGGGACCTGCAGCTTCTGCAGACATGCAAGACCATCAGTCTGCCCTCAGTGACGGGGGTCACCGCCTGCCCCTCGGTCCGGGCCTGTCCTACATGCGGCGTGAGGGTGGAACACAGTCAACAATACTGCAAAAACATCACCTGCCCTCGCTGCCATGTGGAGTTCTGTTTCGTCTGCCTGAAACTAAAACGTGAATGTTCAGTGACCAGCTCGCCATATAAGATCTGTCCCAGTGGTGTGGCTCCCAGACAGACATCTATCCCTGTGTGGCAGAGAAAGTGAAAAATGGGCCTGTCTACATATATGTAAAAATGAACTCTTAACGCTCACTGATACGAATGTGACAGATAAACATACTCTAATCCAAAACAAGTGTAACTTTTTTTTTCTTTTTACATCTGGCCTACACTGCCTCCCTCTGGCTGGACTGTGAACTGCACCTGATGTTTTATCACCATGCATTAAACTACTGATAATGTTACTTATGATAAATTCTGTATCTACAAAATGAAACTGCTTGAAAAAGTTAATTTTGATTTCGATTGAGAAACATTCTGATCACTCAATAAAATCACAGAAATCTTCATGCATTGTAAAAATTTGTATTGTCTTTATTCACATTTACAAAGCATCTAGAAACCTAGTTTTTCCTTTTAGATCAGTGCTGCAACATTTCGCTGGTTAAATGTGGTTGACAGAAGAAGATGTTCAACATACAGCTTTGTTATCAAAGTATGATTCATGTTTAAAATTTTACAAAGTTGGTGCATGTTTTAAATTCATCAAATCAGAGCTGATGTGTCTTTAAAAGGAAAAAACATCATCAGGATCAAACAAAATAAAACGTTCTCTGATCACTATCACAACACATCAAAAGTCACCACAACCTCTCTGCTGGCTACAACATGTATGTACACAAGATTGGATATATATGATTTTTTTTTTAAGCTAACCACTGCACCCCCGTGCTGCCCATTTTCACTTCTGTGTTGATCAAACCATCAATAAGCTCTGTCTCACATCAAACCTCAGTGTTTAACTTCTTTTCACATTGTGCCTTCCTCTCTTCTCCTTCACCCTGGGAATGAATTTTCTATGAGTCTTTTCTCATCTGTCCCTCCCCCTCTTTTTTTTTTTACACATTTTTTTTTCTTTTCAGCTGCATCATCTGTCCCACTTGAGTTTATACAGCCTGTGGGTTTGAAGGAAAAGTATTTTATTCAATAATTCATTCAGGAGAAAAAAAAACAATGCTGTTGATATTTGACAGATTAATTTCTTTTACCTTACATAATACATTTCAAAGAAGTGAGTGATACTTACATAAACACTTAAAAAATGATCTTAATTTAGAGCAACATTGTCCCCTCTTTGGTGCAGCATCTGATTCTAAACAAAGATAATTTGCTGTCAAAGATCTGGAAGCATACAATATTTGACTGAATTAAATGATTAAACTTGTTATAAATGCAGAATTCTTTTGTAGTGGATGTCTAACATTGGGTCAAATGACATGGACTTTTATTGAGCAAAATTAATTTGAACTAAAAATATTTTAATAAATTTCAAAAATATTCACTTCAAACCTGTGGCTACCCCAACTGGGCCTTTGCAAAAACCTCTAAGAGACCCAGAGCAGACAGAGAGGAAGAGACACAAAAACAAAACAACATCATCATTCCTTATGTCGCAGGAGTGTCTGAGAAACTCAGGAGGATTTTCAACAAACCCCACATCAGTCTATGCTTTAAACCCAGTAACACACTGAGACAGAAGCTCGTCCACCCAAAGGACAAAACACCCAGACATAAGCAGAGTAATGTAGCGTATGCTGTTCAGTGCAGCCAGAAATGCACAGATTTGTATAATTGAGGAAACAAAACAACTGTTAAGAGGCATTCTTTTATGTTGTGTACTCAATTTGCTATGTGACTATTGTGTGACTGCTGTTTACTTAAGGGCAATATTTTGTGTTCACCACAGTGAGGCGCAAGTCTACAAGTATGCTCCGTCATCACATTTTTTTTTGTTTAGGCCATGCCCAGTCATGTTCTGTCAGAGGTTGGAGTTCATTCCCTCCGTGACTGAAGAAAATGTGAGGTCTCCAATAAATGTGCCGCACAGGCTAAAGATTATTATTGCCTCCGTCAGATTATTCCCCGAGTTCAACGCTGGTGAGGCTGCGGACCTCAACAACAACCACTCCACAAGCACATGGCACTGCACAGGAGAGCCAGCCCCTGAGGTCAAGACTCAGCTGTCCACTTACATCTACAGGAGAAGGGACACTCCTTCGAGGACAGCAATGTGCACATCTTGGCCAGGGAGGAAAGATGGTTTGAAAGAGGCTTGAAAGAAGCCATGTAGCCTATGTCAAACTGAAATGACCACTGTGGCACTGACACACCAAACCGACGTCAGAGAACTAGCGGCGACGAAGCCAACTGTTCTGTCGCCCCACGTCGCCCTGTGTCAGTTGCATTTGAACACACTACAGACTACATCCGACGGCCAAGTAGCACGTACGTTCTGCGCCTGCATGAGAGAGAGTGGAGTGAGAGAGTGGTATATCCTGACAGCCGAGGTGTTACCTATCTGTCCAGCCCAGCACCGCAGCACCTCCACGGACTATTACATTCAGACGGTCCCGGTGTTTTCTCCACAGGCTCCATTTAACTCAGCTGCCCGATAAACCCGCTGCTTCTTCCTACCTGAATAACAAACCAGGGCTCAGTGCTCCGGTTGGATCCAAACGGAGAGCTGGGGCTAGCTGGGAGGCTAGCGGAGGCTAACTGGCTGTGCTCCCCTTTGGTCATGCTGCGGCTATTCAGGTTAAAGTGGGAAGAAGCAGCGGGTCTGTTGGGCAGCTGAGTGAAGTGGAGCCTGAGGAGGAGGCACTGGTTAGCCCTGGTTTCACTACAGACAGATTCACTCGCTACAGTGGAGAGGGAATAAAACCTAAACAGCCAATCAGAGTGATCTCTCTCACCGACAAGCCGCCGATTCAACATGCTCATTCGGCCGAAAAGCCACCGACGCCAAAGGGCCGACGGTGTGGGACACACCGCAAAAACTAGGCCGACAGACACTCACCGACGGACCGACTTTGGTCGACAGCCGGCCGTCGGCTTGGTGTGTCAGGGCCTTTAAACAGAGGGGGTGGGCTATGACACCACTTATCACCCACTTACAATGCAGTCTTGGGATCCCTCCCCAGATGACTTAACACCAGTTCTCACCTGGGCTGCATCCCAAGTCTCTTATTTTATACTGCTAACACCATCTTTAAGGCCATCTCATAGCCGTTTCTCAATATGCGTTCTTGTGCGGACTTGTGTTCTTGTGGACTTGTGACACGTCATCAGTCACAGCCCGAGTATTGTTCCAATGTGTTCTCGCCACACCCATTTCACCGGGGATGCATCGGAGCAGACTTGTGTGGACTTCAGACAGCCAGGTATCCCAGCATGCATTTCGCAACAGTCATCGGAAAATGACAAGTGAGGGAAAGGCGCACAATTGTAAGCCATAATTACCAATATGTTACTGTTGTGTTGTCACAGAACGTAGTGTTTTCATGCGTAGTTTAAACGTCAGACCCGTGGTCGATGTTTTAATATAGAGCCCAGTTGAATGTGGCTGAGGTCCGCTAGATGACAGCGGTGTCAGCGCTCATAGATAATAAACGTGTGTATGAGCGCTCAGGCTGCCCCACCGAGAGCAGCCTCTCTCAGGTAGTCCTTTTGAAATTCGTGGCTGATATCTCTGCAGTGGTTAAATATGAGATGTAATTTGTTTGGGGTATGTCTAATGGGCAACATTCAGTCTCAGTATAAGATATATTCTTATATTATTAAATGTTGTAACATGTTATTGTTCTTTGCATTCTTTTGCTTATTTAGGCCTGTATGTGTTTTTACCATTCAATAATGATTTTAAGAATTTATTGTAATTTATTTATTGTATTTAAAGATTGTCTTTATTGTAGTATTTATTCAACAGCATTTTAAATATTGATTATCTGATATGAATTGTATACCTGATGTCTGAAGTGTGGCTGAATAAAATTCTCCTCTTCATATTTGACCTGTTTGATCCATTTATATTGGTGAGGACAGACTAAATGAGAAACTGCTGTCAGTGTAATCCAGTACAGTTCAACAGCACCACAATCTACAGCTCAACACTTCAATAAAATGTTAGACTGAATATTAAACTGCTGTTGTTTTTTCAAGGTGTACCAAGTAAACTGTCAAGTCTCCATAAAAATGTAGACAGAAAGCATAATGATGAGACAAATGCAGTGATGGACAGTAACTAAGTATATTTACAAGTAGATACTGTACAAATTTGATGTACTTTGGGTATTTCCATTTACTTAGAGGGAAATACTGTACATTCTACTCAAGCTACATTTATTTGATAGCTATAGTTACTTTTCAGATAGTTTGTTTTATATGTTGTTGTTTCATATTTACAAGTTGCTGTGTGTTGTTATAGATTAGACTAGTACACCAGTGAAAGGTGTTAAAATTAGTTCTACCATGACAACATTTAAATGCTGCTTACATGTAGCCTACGTGTAAATTGATCCATTAATACTCAATACATATTCATGTATATGATGATTACAACACTTGAAGTTAGGTGACTCTGCATCACGAGTACTTTGAACTTTTAACTTTTAACTTTAAGCAGGCCTACATTTTGCTGACGATACTTTTACTCAAGTCAGATTTGCAGCACTTTTACTTGTGACTGAGTTTTTGTTCTTTGTTGTGATATTCCTGGGTACTTTGTCCACAACTGGACAAACATATCGAACAGACATGCAAGCATCGCACGTCTCATCCTCCGTCTCATCCCCCGCTGTCTTTCTGGGATCTGCCTCCTCAGCTGGGCAGCCTCCTCCTCAGCCTGCAGGTAAGGCTACAGCAATCCTGCTGCAATAACTGCGCCAAGACGCCTTCTCCGATCCGTTATTGATTTTTGATTTCCATCTCGCCAATGCTCACGATCACAATAACCCCCCTGCACTTGACTTTTGATTATAATCAGAAGCCAGCTGTGGAGAAAAGGTTTTAAAATACATTTTATGAAAATATTTTGGCTATTTATATGTTTTTGTATGTTTTTATATGTTGTTTATATATGTTGAAACGTTAAAAACATATAGGCCTACATATTAATTTCTTACAATGTCTATGAAAAGACGCAGGGCTGGGCTGTGTTTACATTGTTTTATTCTAAATGCAGGTATACAACACAGTACAACAAGCCAAGGCGAGTGGAGGTGGTGATATCATCAAGTTAGCTGCTGTTCCATAAGCAGAAATGACTGTACTCCCGTCCTCCCGTTCTTGGGAAGTCCGGACTCTCGCGTGGACTTGCCAAGTCCGAACTGCCAAACTTGAGTATTGAGAAACGGTTCTTGTCTCTTATTCCTGCCAGTAAGGAGTTAGCATTAGGAGTTAGGAGGGATCTGTTAGGTGCGATGAGTAAGGTAACACGAGAGCTTTTTCAGTTTGAGGCCATGACGTATAAATACCCGCCCCCTACATCTGGCCCATTTGAACGAGATGGCGGAGAAACAGCGCAAGTGTACCCGTTACACGCATTCTTTGCAATGAAACGCTGTAATTCACATGCCTACGTGACTACAAAGAGTAACGTTAATGATATTTCCTGCAAGACTGTCATGTTGTAATTAAGTTTATTTCATTCACAACCCGTTGCGTTGTTCAGCGGACTGTCGGTGATGTGTGGCTGTTAAATGTGCAGCTGCTCATGTCCAGAACCACACGTGTTGATATAACACCAGGCGCGCGCGCACACACACACACACACACACAAACATATTTGCCCATCATTAATTGTCCTGCATGTCATGTGAGTGGAATAATGTTTAATAGCCTGTAATATTAATTATTAATATTAATATTAATTAATATTATTACTTTCATTAATGTTGTTGTAAACTACTGTAATTGCCGTCTGTCCTGCATCTCTGTCTCTCTCTCTCTGTCTCATTGTGTCACACGGATTACAGTTAATTTATTATGTTGATCTGTTCTGTACGACATCTATTGCACGTCTGTCCGTCCTGGAAGAGGGATCCCTCCTCAGTTGCTCTTCCTGAGGTTTCTACCGTTTTACGGCTTTGATCAGCGAATATAATGGGACTTGGGATGTACGCCAAATGCTGGCTCCTTATGCAGCAGATCCAGCTGTGCCGCTGTCATCAGAAACGGACGTAGCTTTAGTAAGGTCATCTCATGTCTCTTATCAGCAATCCTCGCTCCTCACTCCTAACTCCTGACTCCTTGCATGTTTTCGTAAGTGGAAGGGACTAAACAGTTAGGTAAGGTGGCTAGATAAGGTGGTTAGCAGTAATTTTAAGAGACTTGGGATGCAGCCCTGGACCCTTCTAGCTGTGGATAAACAGGAAACAGCTGATAGCAGGAATTAGTGAGCAGCTAGTAGCAAGAGGGAAACGCAAACCTGACAGACACTGTAAAGATGAGCAACTGGGGAGACAAGGAATTGCGCGCCCTCCTTGCACTCACAAACGAAGAGGCCATTAACTGTCAGATGACGGGAACGGTGAAGAACAGGCCGACTTATGAGAGAATCGCCGAAGGACTGACCAGCCGCGGCTTCCCTCCCACGTCACTGTTTACGTCACATGCCGTCACAAGACTCTTTAAATGTGCATGTGGAAATGTTGATAGCTCATAGGTCTACATCTTTCAGCATGATTCCTGCTCATGTTAGAAACTTTCTGCACATTCAAAACATATATCTGTATTCTCTGAGAAAACTCTTTCTGCATTACCCTTCTCTCCTCCAGCCTGATGGCCTGATGCCTCATGTCTTTTCATCTGCACATCATCTTCTTCATTCTGTCCTGTTTTTCTCTTCTTTTCATTTCCAGTGTCCCTTTCTCCTCCACTTCTTGACATGATTTCTCTGTGTATTGATTTAATGTTACCTCTGTACATGAGCAGATATGCAGTCTGGGACCTGGTGAACAATAATCTAAAGTTACTGTTTGCATAGAACAACAAAAATATGACAAAACCAAGTCAACACTTCTGGAAAATGTAATAAATCTCATTCACTATTGATAATATTTAACATACTTGTAAGTTGAGGTTTTTGCAAATGGCTGTTGTTTAACCTGCATCATTGAAAGAATGAACACTGTCAACAAATTAGCATTTCATTTCAAATCTTTCTGTTGGTTTGTTTTGAGTGTGTACAGCCCTAATGGAGTAGAGGAAGTAAAGTCCCCCTCACCTTGCTGACGTGAGCGTCATTAAACTCATACCAGGTTTTGTCCTCACTGCACAGGATGGTGGCTGTGTAATGTCCTCCTCTCAGACTGCTGTTGTGATGCACCATCCCATACAGTTTGTACTCCTTGTCCTGCAGTGAAGAACACTGTTATGTATATGAAGATTTTAAAAGCAAACAAAAGAAATTTAAAGTTACCTCCCCTTGCCTTTCTCTGTAACGTTCGTGGCACGTCGACACAGCGGTGTGATTTGAAATATGACATGGTCCTGTAGTCAAAGTCAAATCTCTTGAGGAGAAGAATCAGAATCTGAGGATATGTCACCATCTCACATCCCTAAATAACACAAGAAAGTTTAAAGTAAACAAACATACAAGGTGATTATGTGATTCCAGTATAAATTTTGCTCAGGCTGCAGTTAATGTTTGAAAACTCACAGTGGTCGCTTCTGTTTTCTCTTCACATTCGTTGCAGTACACCATGTTGTCTCCACTGAATGATTTCTGCTGGAAAATTCTTTCAAAGCCTTCTCCCTGTAAAAACACGTTATAACAAAGTCCACATCCTACAAAAATGCTACATAGTATTTATTTTGGCAGTTGATCTGTGACCAAGTAAACATTTACCACCTATTTTGGCTGGACGGCAGACACGAGGCCAGCCCCTTTAATCACAACAATCTGTCTGCGTGACTGACTGACTGAATGAGTGGGTGATGAAGTTACACCATTGGTCGCAGTGACTGATAACTAGTGTTTGTGTTTCCCCACTGACTGTTGCTCTTTCAAAGTGAATAAGTACTGACAGGCTGACAGTCTTGTATTAGGTCTACAGTATTCCTCATTTTGTGTAACAAGTGTGGCCTGGTAGCATGGCGGAATTAGCAACCTAGATAGCTAACTAGCCAGCTGCAGTTGAAATGCCATTTTTGGACAGGAAAGAGAGGATCACCTCACCAGTTTGTTTACAGAACAACCGTGTCTGGATGACACAAGCCTTACATTCATTTAAATGTTATTGAATATTACGTGTTACAATGTCAGACAGGTGTCACCACCACTATGAGGAGAAAGTGGAAACGGGAGACTGATTGAAATTTAAGTGTGTATTATGTGATTAAATGTCAGAACAGGTGCCACCACAATAATAAAATTCTCCTTTTGGTATTCACCGCCGATAGGATGTTTTACAAACTATTGATATTGGTGGAACTTAGGCTACACCCCTAAATGAAGTTTAAGAGGGCAGGGTTGTGTTTTATCGAGATAAAGGAAGTTTGATCAGTTCCAAAGAAAGCAGATCCCCTCTGCTGTGTGACTGTCTTAGTGTAATGTTCTACCATTTTAACATGTATTTATGTTCATTTTTGGGCTGGATCACAACAAAAGGGACAACTCATGGATGTATGAAGAGACCTGGATACAGCGTGAAGGCTGGGCCCCATTCATTCCTAAAAGTTGCTCAGTGGCGCATGTAGCCAAAATGGCTCAACTGCTGCGTATTAAATTACCCAGATGATCACACAGCAGGCGCGATAGAGACTTTCACCAGCCAAGCCAGCTACCTACGGTTTAGCATGCTGCTAACTTGAATGGGAATAAAATTTCAAATTCAAATTCAATTCAAATGTAGCAAAGTACAATAGGCTACTTCAGTCAAAATTTACTTCAATAAAAGTAAAATTACAGATTTCAAAAACTACTGAAAAAATTACAAATTACACAAAAAAACTACTCAATTACAGTTACTTCCCACCTCTGACTACCCAGATGGTGCACTCAAAATGGTCAAGAAATTGAGGAACTATGGACACTTTTCGCCCTCAATGGTCGCCATCTTGGCTACGTAGCGGAAGGGGAGGGACCACTTTTCAAACTGGAAATAGCGACCGTGAACGTCGCTGCATTGTACAAATCTACATGTGTTTTTTGCACTAAGCATCACTATACTGTTGTCGGGTATAAGCCAGCAGTATGTTTATTGGGTTAATTTAGCAGTCTGTAATGATTTGGTACCACAAACGATAACGCTAATGCTAATGCTAATGCTAATGCTAGTTTGCTAACTAGCTAATTTGCGGTCATCATTTCCGGTAAGTGCACAACGACCGTGGTTGGTGTGAGACATCACTACCCTGTCAAAATGTGCGCACTACACCAATGAGTACATAGTGCGTATAGTATACTACATGGCAGTATGTGGTTTGAGACCCACCATATGTGTCAGCCCTGTGATAGTCAGGGCTGCAAGGACACTAACTGCTCTGACAATTAATTTATAAATCCAGCTTCCTTGCTCGTGCACTAACCCTAACCCTAGTATCACTTTTTGACTAGGCACATTTAATAAATTGTGTTTAAAATGTAACTAATGGCTTGATTGATGGTGAATCATTGACTTATAACTGATGCTTTATGAATCAGTTGTAAGTCAGTGGATGCTATGTTAAAATACTAAAGTAGAATTTTGATCTCTGGCTGCTTACCACACTGTAGGTTCTATCATCATGGGTATCTTTTAGTGACAGAGGAAGAGTCCAGAATGGATTAGTCTCTTCAATGATGCTGTGGCCTTCGGTACATTTTGTTGTGTATCTCAGCTGTCCTTTGAAAACCTTGAGAGAGAAATATCACTTATAACACAGCTTTCTGATTAGTTTCTGATTAGATTCTTATGGAGGCACATTGGTGCCACGCTAGGAAAAGAAAACATCAGTATCAGGTCATAACATGAAAAGTTTCATATTATAACATGTTTTTCATGTTTTTACAAGGTATTTTTTATGTTATAACAAGAAACCTTTTGTTATAACAAGATACGGTTTTACAAGATATTTTCATGTTTTCAGAAGAAACTTTTCTTGTTTTAACATTATGCTTATTTACTTTGCAACGTGAAATGTTTCATGTTATAACGTGATCCCATATCACATTATTATAATGTGTCATTCTTGTTATTTTGTGATAACTTAACATATTGTTATAATGTAAAACGTATGTAAGAGGAAATAGTGTTGGAGAACAGTTCTCTCACCTCAGAGGCCTGTGGGCTGACTTTCTGTAAAATCATCTCCAGGCATTCAGCTGCATCACGTTGCTGACAAACTGAAAATGATGTGGAAATTTTAATCCAGCAAAACATCTCAGTGAACCTACAGCTGCTATTTGACTTTCCCTCCTGTTGTTATTTAACACGTTTTTTTTTTTTTAACTGATCACTGGCCACTCACCGTTTTTAATCTTCAAACTCTTTGTGATATTTTCTGTTCCAGATGTAGTTTCTTTCAGTCTTTTAAAGAGGTTTCTCAGCTCTTCATCTGTGACCTGTGATTTTGGATTCAACCTTAAGGAAGAGGGGAGTTTACTGATGACTGTCTGTTTAAATATTATAATGTTAAAAGTGTTACTCACAGACCAGAACGTCTGATTTTCCTTTGGACAGCTTACTTCCTCACCAAACAGCACCATCTCCTAATACACTCAGCTGCATCACTGTGTCTGGTTAATACTCGACATAATTGTCTTCCTGCTTCTATTTTCTACAGATGAAAGTTTCAAACCTGTCATGGATCTCTGGTGTCATGAAGAGAACTTGCAGGACACTGTTGAGGTAACATGTGGCGCCCTGGTTGTACAGACCATAATGACCTCCCTGTGGCTGTCTTACTTTAATGGAAAGAAAATCACAGTGTCATTACACCATCTTCATTAACTTATAGACGTGCAAACAAATCAGAGTGGTAGGAGAGCACACAGAGCCGGATCGAGCACATTCGACACCCTAAAGGTTCCTCAGCAACTTGTGTAAAAGTTACAAAACAATCCATTGTGCCTCACAGGGATGTCCGTACACTTGGAATAATAACACAGCTTGTTGGTTAATATGTTTCAACTGTACATGACTGTTAGGAAACCAGTTCATCTCATTGTTATGGACAGCCAGGTGCCACATAGTGAAAAGCAGAGAAAAGAAAAAAAACAACAACAACAGGTGTGGTTCAGTGAGTAAGCATTAGCCAGCTCACATGATTGTACAAGGATTCATGGGAAACAGTTGGTTGTATCATTTATGTTGTGTACAAATGGGATTCATGAACAGGCCAGTTTATCTTTGCTAACAATATTTTGGATTCTTGTTAATGTGTTTTTCAGACACATTACATTTGGGGAACAAAAACCCTGAAATTATCAAACAGTAATGTACAATTGATAAAAGTGCTCATTGTATATGATTTCCCCATAAAATTACACTTATTTTACCATATTTAGCAATACTTATGTAATATTAAGTATTTTGATGAAACCAAATACAGGTATATATTTTATCTGCACAGTGACACCTGCATCATCACCTATCATCCACAAAGTGGCCTGTAATAATCTTTTGTACATCACCTGCATCTTTTTAATCACCTTTTCGTTTCTTCCTCTCTGCTTTTGTCACCTCATCCTGGGAGCTGGCCATCTTTCCTTTTGAATCTGCCCCTGAAAGTGTTATTGCATTTTACTATTTCATTTATCTGGAAAAATTCAGTTCCATTTCAGTCTTGCAAATAGTTAAATGTAGATATTACAATGCACAGCAACACTTAAGGCCTTGTGGCATACAGTCTGGTCCAGGAGGTGGCGCTATTACTCCACTTGTTTATGCTCACTCTTCAGCTGTAATAAATGTACATGACACCACAGGAATCATTTCGTCATCAAATATAATGTCTGTAAACAACATAATGGTTGCATGTTTGCAAATATTTAGTCTTATAAATTGGTTTATTTCTCCAGAAGTGTTGATTTAGTTCTAATGATTTGCATGGTCCTGCTCATTTTAAGTCTCATGATTGAGATAATCTTGTAAAAATAATTGTGATTAACAACTTCTCTGAAACAGTCCAAAAAGAAGTCATTGAGCTTAACAAATGTCAAGGCTTGCATTTAAGGTGTTTTGGGTGGTGTGGTGCACCCTTGATACATTTCTGAAACGGTTCCGAAAATGATTAGCCTATGAAACAAACGCTTAGGCAAAACACCTGCATTGTTGTTTCGCACTGCCCACAGTGACACTGACTGTTGTCCGTGTATTGGCTGTGTTGACACCTCACACCGATTACAAACTACTCAGAATCACTTTAACATGATAAAAGAACATTTATGCGAAGATCAGACAAAATGTGGGAATACTTACTGACAGCGGACCATCAGACAAGACATCGGTAAGTCCCATCTGAGGATTGTTCCCTGTCAGTGTCAACCTGTCGCTCAGTGACAGCCTCCGTCGCGTCATGAGACTTGCTTATTACATTATAGGAAATGGGGCCGAGCCAGTTTATGTTTCAGGAAACTCAAGGCAGCATTCAAATTTATACTTAGGCTACTGTATAATTTAACTGTCTTATAATTTTGATGATTCAATGTTACAAAAATGTTTTCAAATGGTCACAGAACTATGTTTCTGTTTTGCTAAAATATTGGAAACTCTGTTTACTCTGTTTTTGTAAGAATCATTTCACTGGACTTTTCTTTATGTTCTTTAATCACATCTCGTCACAGTATGTATTTTGATCTCCATATCTTTTTTTCAATTTATTAATTTCCATTGTTTTATCATTGTTTTTATGGGACAATTCTGTTTTCTTCCAACATAACATTCATTTTCCTGTAAAATAAAGATACAGAAATTTATACTATTGCTTTGAATAAATGATTTCTGTTTAAGCAGTGATGCAGAGTGCTACATCCAAAGTGAGCTTTGTAAGTGTAGTCAGGATCACAATAAACAGACTGGCTAATAAGGATAACCGTTGTGGTAAAACAATTAAAATGCATGTGTACCTGCTGAATCATAGTTCAACCATCCTAAGATAACCAAAAGGAGCCACAGTGACCTTCATACCCTCTTTGATATGGGAGTAGGTTCAGGCCATCTCATCATAAAGATTAATAAAACCTTTATGTGTCTTGAGAAGTGCAGGAAAAAAAGTTATGACTGTAATTGTTGCAAAGAAGAGTCATAAAAACACTTCTTTATTATCTTGTTTTTCCAACAGTTTAGGGCGGCCGACATGCAATCTTGGAACCCTTTGGCTATTGGTCTGATAACAATAAGCCATCTGACGACATTAAGCCTCTGGGAGCAATGGTCAATCCAGTGTAGCAAGCCAACATCCAGGCAAATACTTCCTCTTCCATGCGCTGGTTGTTTTGGCTAATCTCTCTAAATGATATTGGAGTCAACGTGATGTTACAACATTGCCACCATTTTGGAGGGAAAGGAAGTGTGTAGTCTCTGGTCTGTACACTGCAAAATCTTGAGTGAGCATCAGCTTTCTAGTTAATTTGACAACCATAAGATACATTTTAATAGAGGGGTATTGAAGCAATATGGTATTCAATTATTTTGAAGCCTGGGATCATGCCTTAGGTTGTTTTACATGATACCACTGCATTTGGGTTAACTTGAAAAATGGCCAAGCCCCGGCTAATAATAACCACTGTTGGGATTACTGAACTCCATAGATTATTTGTTCATTTATGCAGCCTTAAAGTGGAAATGTAACAGACATTTCCTGTAAACTCAGCTCACTCAAATGGTGGCTGAGACCTCATGTTCATTGTCCTATAAGACAAAGAAAAGAAAGTTGAACTCAGTCTTCCAGGGTACTTCAAGTTTCAGACCTCAGTGTGAAGTCACACTAAGGTTCCCAGTCTTTATTCACTATTGGTCACTGTTGCATGTGACCCACGACATCACCAAGTCAGTATAAGGGGAAAAGACTCCATTCTTCCATCTCCTTCTCTTGGGACCTCGACCAAGGTAGGGTTGTGCAGCTGGAGCCCTCCCCTGCTTTTCTCACCTTGGCTCCCAGCAGGAGTTGCAGCCTAGCTGCTAACTCTGTAAGGACACACTGCACAGCCAGATTCCTCTGACATGCAACATTGCACAGTACGGACTGTTTCAGGAACCACAATTCTTTCCAGCATTCCTCATCCACAATGGACAGGATCACTGGTTAAAGGGAAATTTCGGTTTATTTCAACCTGTCTCCTATCATCCTAAATTTGTTTCAAGTGACTAGTGACATAAAAATAATAGTTAGCATGGCTGGTCAGGCTGAGGAGGCGCGGCTTTGTCAAGCCAGGTGTAACTTATTCAGGTGAGTGCACTCCATGGCTTTCTTAAATAGACCCCGAGATCGATCACAGGGCTACAGACTCTGTCCCACCCACAGAAACCGCCCTCTTCATACAAGGTACATTATTCCAGTATACTATACATGGAATCAATCATTTTATTCATTCATTAATCAACCAGTGGTGTTATGTGGACGGTCTGACTTTGGATTGTCTTGCAGTGTAAAACAAATTGACAAATTAAAAGAAAAACCTCAAGGAAATTGGACTTAGAAATTAAGAAACTAGAGCAAGAAGTGATTTTAATGCACATTGTAAGCATGACGCAATGTATTAATCAGTGTCATTTCTCTCTTTCTCTCCCCAGCTCCAATCAGACAGCCTTTTAGTGAGTTTTTTTTTTTTTTTTGTTAAAAAAAAAGCTGCCTTAAAATAGTTGCCTTTTTGCAGTTCTTATCAAATAGCTGCTCATAGCAGGGTTGTTGAAAATAGCTGCCTTTTGCAGTTTCATTAAATAGCTGCTTATGTCAGGATTGTATTCATGTTTTGTTTTTATAAAAAGTATAAATCGCTTAAGATAAAAGCAAGTCATCTGAGGGAGCAGATAGCAGTGGCAGATGTCAAGCTCCAGTGTGAAAAGAGAAAGCTGCAGGATGTGGAGCTTGACAGACAAAAGAAAGACCTTAAGGAAACTGGACTTGGAAATTAAGAAACTAGAGAAAGAAGTAAGTGACTTTAATGCACATTGTAAGCAAGACTGTGAAGCAATGTATTAGTCAATATTATTTCTCTCTTTCTCTCCACAGCTCAAAGCAGACAGTGACTGATTTTAATATTTTTCATTTAAATAAAATGAGGTCAAAGAATATTGTGGTTTCATCTTCATGTTTTCATGAAGATGAAACCAGCGTTAAATCAACGACGTTGCAACATCGTAGGGTACGTGGCTACGCAGAAGGCTCGCCGTAGCCCCCGGCGTAGCCTGACGTGCACCTCCCCAAAAATGTAACTACACGTTGAGGCGATGCAGACCCAGCGCAGACCGAGAGGGCTGTGATTGGTTTGCTTGGTAGCAACGCATTTCCGGTTCCGTATTTCCAGATTGCGCCATCCCCGCCATCTTTAAACATCTTCTGTTGCGATGTAGATGTTGCAGTATTAAGGCCCATTTATGCTCAACGTTCAACACAGATACGGATGGAGCCGTCTGTCCGTGCTCCGCGTTCATCTCTCTGTGACCAGAAAAGCCGGAAGCTAAACAAAGAATCAACTAGAGACGACGATAACCATTCAGGAAAGGAATGCAGCCTCCTACCGCTCTGGCGGTGAATTGCACCGCGACAAAATGGAGTGACGGAGAAGTTCGAAGGGTTCACGACGGCGTCACGGCAACGACGTAGGTACGTCGTAGGTACGCTGCAGGACTATAAATCAGGCTTAACTTTGCACTTGAAGGTTGCCCGTTCACATTTAGGTAGTACTTGTTTCTGTTCTCAGATATAGTTATATTTTTACATTCAAACAAAACATGCTATTCATCTCCCAGGTGGCCATCATTACACAAATTACAAAACCTTTCAATCCTTTCCAGGTCCTTGTATCTACCTGTTATTTTAGGAAGTCTATCATTAGAAATTCGAAAGTTATAGATGGCCTGACTATACTTCTTGTTTTCGCAGAGTAAATATTTTCCAAACTTAAAATCCTCTTTAAATTCACAATATAAATCACATGAGGACATGCTCTGTTCATAACGCCACTTCTGTACAAACTGATCCTTTAACCTCTGCTCAACTGCCATCTTCAGCCATTTAATGTTATCACATCTCTAGTCTGACCAAACATAAGAAAAAATGCGTTCATCTAATATTTGCTTAACAAAAGAAATCCATGGTGATACATATAGTCCATTAATATATAAGTTAAATAGACAGTTATACATCACCCTACTAATCTTTGTTTCCTTCCCCATCACTAAACTCCCCCATTAACCAATAATTCTTTTTTTTGATATCAATATATAATGGGTATCTTCCAAGTTCGCCATAAATCATATTACAAGTTGACATTTTAACTTTCAAAATATACTTTCTAAAATTATTCAACAGCACAACATAGTTAAGAGTTTGGAGTCTAGACTCCGGCCTCATCGCTCCCTGTAGATATGCTTACATGAGATATTGGGGAGTGATGATTAAATATTCCCTTCGCAAAACTGCTTTAATGCAGAGCCTAGCACTACTGATATGATGATTTCTATGTGTGGGCTTAGGCACCGGCGGCTATATGGCCATTCCCCACGAGCTCTCTGGCTACAAGGGAAATGTACCAACTAGTGAAACTGTTATGTGTGGGCCGATAGGCACCAGCTGCTATGTGGCCATTCCCCATGAGCTCCTCAGCTAGGGAAAAGTACCATCTGGGAGCAGCAGTTCTTCTAAGCACATTAACAGATGCTAAGCCGGATGAATACTCTAACCCAGCAAACCACCTGATTTGCAATAACAGAATTAGACAGCAAGCAGCTACGAATATTTATTTATGCATTAAGGGTTGCATAAGCCCATGACCTTTTGCGCAGACAAGATATCCGTCGTCCTCCGCTTATCCGGGTTGCGGGGGCAGCAGCCTCAGCAGACAGTCCTCTCCCCAGCCACTTCTGTCAGTTCTTCCGAGGGAACCCCGAGGCGTTCCCAGGCCAGCCGGACGATGTAATCCCCCCAGTGTGTCCTGGGTGGCCCCGAGGTCTCCTCCCAGTTGGACATGCCTGAAACACCTCCCAAGGGAGGCGTCCGGAAGGCATCCTTACCAGATCCCCGAACCACCTCAACTGGCTCCTGTCAGTGTGGAGGAGCAGCCGCTCTACTCCGAGTCCCTCCCAGATGTCCGAGCTCCTCACCCTATCCCTAAGGCTGAGCCCAGCCACCCTGCGGAGGAAACTCATTTTGGATGCTTGTACTCGCGATCTCATTCTTTCGGTCACTACCCAGAGCTCGTGACCATAGGTGAGGGTTGGAATATAGATCGCCCGGTAAATCGAGAGCTTCACTTTCTGGCTAAGCTCCCTCTTCACCACGACGGACCGGTTAAGCGCCTGCATCACTGCTGACGCTGCCCCAATCCGCCTGTCAATCTCCCGCTCCATCCTACCCTCACTTGTGAACAAGATTCCAAGATACTTAAACTCCTCCACCTGAGGAAGGACCTCCCCCCCGACCCGGCGTGGGCAATCCACCCTTTTCCGGCTGAGGACCATGGCCTCAGACTTGGAGGTGCTGATTCTCATCCCAGCCGCTTCGCACTTGGCTGCGAACCGTCCCAGCAAGAGCTGGAGGTCACTGTTCGATGGAGCTAGGAGGATCACGTCATCCTCAAAAAGCAGGGACGAGATCCTCCCGTCACCGTCCACCACTCGGCTGCGCCTAGAAATTCTGTTATGAAAGTTATGAACAGAACCGGTGACAAAGGGCAGCCCTGGCGGAGTCCAACTCTCACCGGGAACAGGTCCGACTTACTGCCGGCCACGCGAACCAGACTCGCGCTCCTTCAGTACAGGGACAGGATGGCCCTTAGCAAGGGGCCACCCACCCCATACTCCCGGAGCACCCCCCGTAGGATGCCCCTGGGGACACTGTCATAAGCCTTCTCCAAATCCACAAAACACATGCGGACTGGTTGGGCGAACTCCCATGCCCCCACCAGCACCCTGGCAAGGGTAAAGAGCTGGTCCACGGTTCCACGTCCAGGACGAAAACCATATTGCTCCTCCTCAATCTGAGGTTCAACTATCAACGGGACCCTTTTCTCCAGCACCCTGGAGTAGACCGCTGTGAGGGTTTTAAGGACAGAGGGATGTTGTATGCTGTAAAGCCCTGTGAGGCAAATTGTGATTTGTGATATTGGGCTTTATAAATAAAATTGATTGATTGATTGATTGACCTTACCGGGTAGGCTGAGGAGTGTGATCCCCCTGTAGTTGGCACACACCTTCTGGTCCCCTTTCTTGAAGATGGGGACCACCACTCCGGTCTGCCACTCCAGAGGCACTGCCCCAGATGTCCACGCAATGTTGCAGAGGAGTGTCAGCCAGGACAGCCCTACAACATCCAGAGCCTTGAGATATCCAGGGCGAATCTCATCCATGCCTGGGGCTCCACTGCCTCGGAGTTGCTTCACTACCTCGGCGACTTCTGCCCCAGAAATTGGAGACAAGATATCCTTTTTGTAGAATCTGACATAGCTTTGGTAAGCAGATGATGACCAGCGGCCCAGGGATTTTAGTGTTGAGGTTGGCAGATGGAGAGCTGCATTAGTAGCCACGCCAATTCTCAGAGGGTGGTAGCGATCAGGAGGTAGGCCACAGCTCAGGCAGAGATCACACAGCTTTGAGGAGCATTTTTTATCATTTTAGCCAGTCATTTTTAAAATGTCCATTACTCTCCTCTTTTACCTGACACTGAACGTTTTTAACTATGACACCTCAGAGGTCTTCGGCTGGTCCGGAGGAGAGCAACAACCTGAAAGTTATGAAGTACGACCTGTGCAACATGTTTGTCATCGTGTCCTAAGAGGATTTTACTGACAGTGCTTTTATCTGCTCCAAATGTCACCGTTTTAACCAGTTACAAGACTTGCTCATTGAATTAAAAGCTCAAATCAAGCTGCTGACAGAGCAAAATGCTATTGTAAAGGAGCAATCCAAAATGCAGGACAATTTTAACAGCATTGCTTTAGTGCGATCCCTTGGACTCAGACCTATCCACTTTTGGCTTTTAGCTGCTACTCTGCCACTTCAGGACCCTCCTGCCATCTCCATCAAGCACCTTTTTTTTTCACTTTTCCCCGGCACCACCACCACCACACATGCCATTCCTCTTGACCCCCCTGCTTCCACAGCCTCTCTCCCCTGTTCATCTACCCTCCCCTGTCCCTCTAACTCCACCCCACCGCTCCCCTGGAAGCAGGTACCTTGGCATCAGGGAAGATCACAAGGTCAGATTTCTTCTCAACACCCTCCCATCCAGCTGTCAAACCGCTTTCATGCACACACATCCAACCCAACAGCTCAGCTGTTTATTTAGCCTAGCAATAACTCCGGACTATAGTAGCTGCAATGGATGCGATTTTGAAGAGTTTCTTGTAGCGGACACAGACCCAGAGCCATACCTGTTTGAGCCGGAGCATACAGATGAGGAACTCCATGTGTTAAATGTTGAGCGGGCGAGGAGAGAGGCTGAATCCTCCGTTCCCATTTTGCTGCACAGAATGGGATTCGGTGCTACCATCGTTGGGGAGATATATCATCAGGGGGGAAAAGCGCCGCAGAGAGTGCATCACAAGGAGTGAAGTTGCGTCTTCTTTTCCTCGCAGATGACGGTTCGTGTTCATTCTCTCCTGTTGCGTGGTAAGTGTGGTCCATTCGCAAACTTTATAACTAAAAAAACTTTTCACTACTCTCTATCAACGAACTACTAACACTCTCTGCTGTTCCCTCCTCCTTCTTCCTTCCTTCCGTTGTCTTCATTGGTTCATTTATACACGCGAAACGCGTTCTCTGGCTGGCTGGATTGTCCACTCGGTCTGCTGTACATACATGGCGGCGCAAGATGGCGACCTCTCTAAAGCAAGGCCCTTGCTATAGATATATATATAAAAGCATAACTATAAGTCTACGAAAACCAAACGAATTTTATTTTAATAGCGATTATACACTTATATAAACATATTAATGGGTAGAATATTCAGATTCAGATTCAGATTTGATAATAAACCATGCCAAATATTACACACTGGCCCATTTAAATGCACTCCCATCTCACTTAGCAATTTTACATCATCGTCATTTGAACATCTTGCTTTTACTCTAAAGACCCAGTGTTAATTTTAATAATCTACAGACCCTCCAGGCCAAACAGTGTTTTTATCCACAAGTTTGATAGTTATTATCCCATTTTAGTTCTAAACATGACAGAATTCTTATTTTAGGTGATTTTAATATACATGTCTGCTGCCCCTATGGACATTTTAGAGTCTTTTAACCTCACTCAGGCTGATCTGAAAAAAGTCATTCACGCATTAATTTTCTCAAGACTTGATTACTGTAACTCCCCTCTTTCCAGCTTTAACCAAAAGGCACTGTCCCACCTCCAACTAGTTCAGAACACATTAGCTAGGCTTCTTACTGGTTTTAAAAGTTGACATCACATCACCCCAATCCTGGCTTCTCTCCATTGGCTTCCTGTTCGTTTTAAAATTGATTTTAAGATTTTACTGATCACTTTTAAAGCTTGCCTGGGTCTGGCCCCTAGCTACATATCAGAAATGTTGACCCCATGTGAGCCAACTCGCAGCCTTAGATCCTCAGGTGGGGGCCTCCTGGCCATTCCAAAGTCGAGGCTGAAATCTAAAGGTGACCGTGCTTTTGCCATCAGGGCCCCTCGGCTTTGAAACAACCTGCCTGAGGAGATAAGGCTCGCAGATTCAGTAACTTTAACTTTAACTCTAACTTTAAATCACTTCTGAAGACACACTTTTACAGACTTGCGTAATGTCGTATCTGTTAGTTTATTTATTTATCTTAATGAGTCTATCTTTTTGCCCTTATCGTCGTCATTCTTTTATTTGTATTTGTATTCTTTTTTTAATATATATTTTTATCCTTTTTGTCTTACTTTCATTTGCCTTTACCATGACATTTGTGTTTAATTTTCATGACTTTGCCCTCTATTTTTCTCGTTTTATCCAATTTGATCTTGCCTCTGTTTTGCCTGACTTTTTGTTATTATTTGCCTCTGAGTATTCCGCTTTTTGCTTTGTTTGTCAATGCACTTTGTAAACTCTGTTTTTCAAGGTGCTATATAAATAAAGTTATTACTATCATTATTATTTTAGATTTTGAAAGTAATTAGCCAATGCTAGCATGCGTGCAACGAATGAGTGATCAAAAGGGACGATACGCATAGCAAACTTAAGGTGGTCTAATAGATATAAGAGATCTCTTTTAGAGATAATGGCAGCAGCAGACCAGGATTTAATAGCAGCTCTGATGAGAGACAGCTTGTCTTGTGGCAGGGATGCTTGCATGAGTATACCTTAGAGTTGATGCAGATAAATTCTAAAATTGTGGAAGGACTCAGGTGGCGGACGAGGTGGTACTACGAAGGTCAAGCTTAGTAGAGATGGTGGCACCTTGTAGCAGTTCAAAGGCAGATGAGATGAGAGGCAGGGGGTAGCGGTTCTTGGTAGTGATATTGTTCAGGCCTCAGTAGTCAATAGTGTCAATAGTGTTCCAAGATGGTGGCACGTGTGGACGCAGCGGCTTATAGCTCCCTGTTACGGTGCATTTTATTTACTATTGTGTGGGTGTTTTTTGTACGAGTGCGACTGTGAATGGCAACAAACTCTCCTACACCCAATCCAGACTTCAGGCTGTAGATTTTATGAGTCAGACAGTGATTATGAGCGAGTTTCAGCGGTCGCACAATATCCCAGAGGAAATAGCCAGAACACCGGGCTCTCCCTGGCTTGTTATCGGGCCGACGAGAAGGCGTCGCCAGCAGAGACACCGCAAACAGAAGAGGGGTTGCAGAGCGGGACTGCTAGCCAGGCTAGCGCGGCAGCCTCACAAACCACCAATCCCAAGCATCTTCCTGACTAACGCCAGATCCATCCACAAGATGGATGAACTACAGCTGCTGCTGGCGAGTAACAACACAATTCGGGACTGCTGTGTGATTATTATCTCGGAATCGTGGTTACATCCGCTCATCCCCGATGCCGCTGTTCAGCTACCGGGCCGGAGCCTACACCGCCATGACAGAAACGTGGACTCGGGTAAATAAAGGTAAGTAAATGAGGGGGACTGTGTATCTACACACACAACAACTGGTGCACAAACGGCAGAATTATTCACACCCACTGCTGCCCGGACCTGGAGGCTATCTCAGTCGTGTGCAGGCCCTTCTATCTGCCTAGAGAGCTAACGGTGGTAGTCATAACAGCAGTTTACATTCCACCCGATGCTAACGCTACCATAGCGTGCTCCTACATGACATCATCACCAGGCAGATGCAGGATCACCCAGATGGAGCTTTTGTTGTTGCTGGGGACTTTAATAGAGCCTGACTAAGATCTGTGTTACCCAGATTTGTACAGTATGTGCATTGTCCCACCTGAGGGGAAAACATGTTAGACAAGGTCTACTCCAACCTGAAACAGGCATATAAAACTGGACCCCTCCCCCACCTGAACATGTCTGACCACCTCTCCCTGCTCCTTGTCCCTGCCTACATTCCCTTCAGGAAGAAAGCTAAGCCAGAGACAAAGACTGTATTAACCTGGCCCGAGGGAGCTCTCGACCAGTTACAGGATTGCTTCCTGAACACAGAATGGAAGATTTTTGAACACCCAGAGCTTCAGGTACACACTGACACTGTACTATCATACATTAAGCACTGTACAGACACTGTCACTGTGAGGAAGAGGGTCCAGGTTTACCCAGATCAGAAACCCTGGATGACTCTTGCTGTTAGGGCTCTGCTGAGGGCCAGAAATGCAGCCTTCAAGTATTGTGACAGATCTCTGTACAGCGTGGCAAGATCTGATCTCAGGCGAGGAGACAAAGCAGCCAAAGCGGAGTACAGGAGGAAAGTGGAGTCACATCTGGAGGACAACGACTCAAGGCGGGTGTGGCAAGGTATCCAGCAGCTGACGAACTATAAAGGCAGCTTGCCAGCTGCAGCAGCCAGCACGGATGCCTTGCTAGCAGAAGAACTAAACCACTTCTTCGCTTGCTTCGAGACGTCCGGTTCCACAACTACGCTGATGTCCCGACCACGACCCTCCAGTCCCCATACTCTCACCCTCCAGGACCATCAGGTGACGCGTGTTCTGCTGGGGATTAGACAGAGTACTGTGCAAAGTGCTTCCAGTGCCACCATCATCCCGGTGCCTACCATCAAGGACCTCAACGACTACAGACCAGTAGCACTGACATCTGTAGTAATGAAGTGCTTTGAGCTCGTCCTTCAACACCCCAAAGCCAGTCTCCCCAGGAACTTTGACCCTCACCAGTTTGCCTACTGGGCGGATTGCCACAGCTCTGAACTATTTGGAGCTCCCAGGGGCCTATGTCACGATGTTGTTTGTTGATTACAGCTCTGCTTTCAACGCCATCATCCCTGACATACTGGTGGAGAAGCTGGCGAACCTGGATCCCCCCCCCCCCCCCCCCCCCTCCCCAATCTGCTCCTGGATTAAGAACTTTCTTACCAACCGTCCACAAGTCGTCAAGGTGGGTCAGCTCTACTCCTCCAGTCTGATGCTCAGCACGGGCTCCCGTGCCCCCCTGATGGACATTGCACGCTCCCGCTGTCTTAGCAGAGCACAGAGGATCTCTGCAGACCCCTCCCACCCTGGTCAGAGTCTGTTCAACCTGCTGCCATCAGGAAGGCGGTTCAGGTCCCTGAAATCCAGGACCAACAGACTTAAAAACAGTTTTTATCCTTGGGCCATTAGAACCCTAAACTCCTCACTCTAATCACTGCTGCTTTTATCACCTGTTAAATTGTGAACTTGTTTACATCATTGACAGTGTGCAATATCTGTGTACTTTACCTTGCACTACCGGACTTGCACTTTTGGATGTGCATCATTGTATATTACTGTGTATTCTTTTTATTTAACTCCTTTTTTACCATGCCATTCTTTCATACTATTTAATTTTGTACAGATTTTATCCATTTTTTCGATTTGATTATGCACTGTACTGTGAAAGCTGCTGCAATTTCGTCATGCACCAAGTATGATGACAATAAAGGAAATTCTGATTCTGATTCTGATTCTATGCAGGATCTCAAAGTCTTGTCCTTCTCCTCTACGAAGAAAATGCCTGTCCCAGCTGAAGACAAAGAGGCGCGTATGATGCCTGCAGCCAGTGATTCATTTATGTAAGTCTTCATGGCCTTTTTTTCTGGGGTGGACAGGGAGTACAGTCGACCCTTGAGCGGAGAGGTGCCGGCAGGAAGTCACTGGTACAATCGTAGGGCCTTTGTGGGGGCAGAGTGGCCTTGGCCTTGCTGAAGACTTGACGGAAGTTGTGGTATTCAGGAGGTAGCCCGGAAATATTTGGTGAAGATCAGGTGGCGGGAGAGTGGAGCAGCAAGGAGGTGTGTTTGAGGCAGGTGAGATGACAAGAGGTCCCCCACTCACAGATGGAACCAGTCTCCCAGTCAATTTAAGGATTATGCCAAAGGAGCCATGGGTAACCCAGGATGAGCAGCAGGCAAGGAGCTTCCAAGATGTAAAACTGGATGGTCTCGTGGTGGTTGCCAGACAGGAGCATGGGATCTTGGACAGTCTGATGTGACTGTGACTGAGCCCAATTTGTGGCCATCTAGATTCAGAGCAGGAACCGGATGAGGCAGAGGAACCCACCCAAGCCTCGGTCTACCAGGGTCGCCAGGGTGTGAGGACCATCAGGAAGGAGAAATCGGATTTGAAACGGTGGTCTTTTGTTGTGGGGAGGTAGCGTCATTGTCAAGCTCACCGGTTTTCCCCCGATTAATGGTGAGCTTTGGCTTTTGCTGGGCAGTTTGACACGAAGTGGCCTGCCTTCCCACAGAACATACACAGGTTGGAGCGGAGTCAACGTTCCCGTTCCTCAGTGGTTAGGCAAGTGCGGCCCAGCTGCATCAGTTCTGATTGCTCCATCTGCTGACCTAGCGAGGAGGATGAACTGGTGGAGCCCCCTCTGGACCGGACTAACAACTGGCAGGTTGGAGCCCCTGATGCCTCCCTCGTCTATGGGCCTGGGTCAATCTAGATGGCTAGCTCAATGACCCCATCCAGCGTGGAGGGAATATCGTGGAAGAACAGTCCATCCTTGATATAGTCAGCCAGGCCATGGAGGAAGGTGTCAACCAGGGCAGCAGAGTTCCAGCTGCTCTGACTGGCTTTGGTGCAAATGTCGATGGAGTAGTCAGCCACCATCCTGTTCCCCTTGCTATATGCCCATTAGCCCCCGTGCAGTCTCTGAGCTGGAGACCCCCAAGCCAAAAACCTTGCATAGCTCCTCAGCAAATGACTGAAAGAAGGTACAGGCTGGAGACAGCATTGCAGAGTTCCCATCTGGGGCATAGGGGCATCTGTGGGAAGCAAGGGAGCAGGAGCCGATGCAGGAGGAGCTGGTGAGGGCGTAGGAGCAGCAGGCTAAGTGAGGAGGGATGTTAGCTGCTGCAGTTGGCTGGCTACTGCCAGGAACATTAATGCTTGCCTGTTGACCTCGGCTGCCTGTCTTGCCTCCATGGCGGCTGTGGACATCATTGCCTCATGCTGCTGGAGGACACCCTCTATCCTCTCAAGACGGCTAAGAGGAGTGGGATTGAGTGCTGGGTCCATAACTGGCCAGGTTAATAATAATAATGATAATAAATTTTATTTGTAACGCACTTTATATTTAACGAAAAATCTCTAAGTGCTACAACAGCAAGAAATGAAAAAAAAAGTTAAAAACAAGAGTTAAAAGCAGTTATCAAAGTAACACGAGCAAAAAATTACAGATTAAAAGATTTTTTAAAAAGGTACGTTTTAAGGCCCTTTTTAAAAGAGTCAATTGACTGTGGAACCCTCAGGTGTTCTGGGAGGGTGTTCCACAGTCGAGGAGCAGAGGAGCAGAAGGCTCGATCTCCCAGTGTGCGGCTCTTAGTCCTTGGGGGGAGAAGTCTGTGGCTGTTGGTGGAGCGGAGTGAGCGTGCTGAGGTCTGGGGGGTGAGGAGTTCTTTGAGGTACTGGGGGGCGTTGCCATGGATGCACTGGAATGTGAGGAGGGAGACTTTGTAGTCGATCCGAGCGGAGATGGGTAGCCAGTGTAGTGAGTGAGGAATGGGTGTGATGTGCTCATATTTACGTACTCTCAGCAGGATTCTAGCGGCGCTGTTTTGAATGTGTTGTAATTTCTGTATGCTCTTGCTGGGAATCCCGCTGAGAAGTGCGTTACAGTAGTCGAGTCTGGAGGAGACAAAGGCGTGGACGAGCTTCTCTGCATCTCTTAAGGTGAGTGTGGGACGAAGTCTGGCTATATTCCTCAGGTGGAGAAATGATATTTTGCAGAGGTGATTTATGTGGGCCTCAAAGGTTAGCTGGGGGTCGAACCTGACACCAAGGTTAGTGACTGTTGATGATAGAGGGATGTCCTTGCCGGAGAAAGTAATGCAGGTTATGGAGGAGTTTCAAATCTGATGAGGGGAACCAATGAGGATGGCTTCAGTTTTCGAGCTGTTCAGCTGGAGAAAATTATGTCTCATCCACGCCCTTATCTCCTCCAGACATGCAGTGAGCATGGAGAGAGGTGATACTGCTGATGGTGATGGATGAGTGTCCGTTTTGATGTATAATTGCGTGTCATCTGCGTAACAGTGGAAAGATATCCCGAAGTGTCTGATGACTTTACCGAGGGGGAGCATGTAGAGAATAAACAGGATGGGTCCAAGCACCGATCCTTGTGGAACCCCGCAGCCAACAGCATGTGAGCGAGACCTTGATCCTCCCATGACAACGTATTCTGACCTGCCAGTGAGGTAGGACTCAAACCAGCTCAATGCTGTGCCTCTGAGGCCAACAGAGTCATGTAGATGCTGGAGCAGTATGTGATGGTCGACCGTATCAAATGCTGCAGATAGGTCGAGGAGGATGAGGAGGGATGGTGAACCAGAATCAGCAGTCATCAGCAGATCATTTGTAACTCTCAGTAAAGCTGTTTCCGTGCTGTGGGCGGAGCGGAAGCCAGATTGAAACTTTTCAAAGATGTTGTTGGGTTGGAGGTGATCCTGTAGGTGGCCGGCAACTACTTTCTCTAGAAGTTTGGAGAGAAATGGCAAATTGGATATGGGCCTGTAGTTTGCAAGTACCTGAGGGTCAAGGGTGGGTTTCTTGAGAAGTGGTTTGATAATGGCTGTTTTTAGTGCAGATGGTATATGGCCAGTCTGAAGAGATTGGTTTATAACTGTGGTAATCAGAGGACAGAGGGCAGAGCTGTGCGCTTTCACCAGGGCAGTGGGAAAGGGGTCGAGGGCACAAGTGGAGGGTTTCATCCCTTTAATAATGTCTTTCACCTCAAGTTGAGTGATTTCTGGAAAGGAGCAGAGGGGCGACGTGATACCAGTCTGAGGGTTGACAGCTGGAACAGACAAGGGGGAAGGAACGGAGAGGGATGAGCGAATAATATCAATTTTGGTTGTAAAAAAGTCCATGAAGTTATTACAGTGATCTTGTGTAATTCCTGTAAGTGGAGGCTTTTGAGGTTGAAGGAGGTGGCTTATAGTGGAGAACAATTGCTTGGAGTTTCCAGGACTGCTTTGGATGATGTTGGAGTAGAACTGTGACCGAGTGTCTTTAAGGGACTTGGAGTAAGTCTTTTGGTGGTCCCGATACGTTGTACTGTCAGGGGGTGTGGTAGGACCCAAATGCAGCACAATCTCACAAATAACAGTTTGTAATGTCCTCTCTGCAGGTTGAATAGTGCACCGGAAGGTCAACAGATAACAGGTAAGTATGGACTTGGTTCAGATGGGTATGCACAGCATTAAGTCCTTGAGTTGAGCTGACTTCGTGGGCAGGGTTAGGTGAATTCACGCTCATGGGATACAGATTGTTAAAGAACGCGTGAGCAGGGAAAGTGAGCCGGTTAGCAAAACTCACTATTAACAGTTCAGAGTTTAAAGGCAGAATCCAGGGAACAGGGAGCTGGCAGGTAAGTAACTGTTTCAGGAAGTAGTAAACACACGTACAATTGTGAACAGGAGGCGACGGCACCATTGAGGAATAAGCAGGGCTAGTGGTCAATGCAGAGGCAGAGTCTGTAACAGGCATATAAACCCAGGGGAAGCAGGCAGAAGAGTTGTTGTGGACAGGCGGAGGATCGATAAACCAGCAGGACAGGAGAAGCCACAGACAGGTGATCTCTCTTGAGGAAGCCAGCGTGGTGAAAAGCCACACAGCAACAGGCAGACGAGAACCAAGAAACGCACAGGCAAAACTCGAAGTCGGGGACGGAAGGCTGTTGTTTTGGGGTTTTTTTGTACTTTATTTTTATAGAAAGAACAAACACAACATACAGCATAGAAAACAAAAACAAACCATAGAACAAACATTTGGTCACCTACACATTCATACATACATTATACTGATGGAGATACAAGTTAGTTCATACAGTAATGGCTCAGTTATCATCTCTTGTGGTCACAAACATAATCCATTTTTCCCAGTATTTCAAATACTTATCCATCTATAGACTTAGCGAAAAGGTCATCCTTTCCATATTTTGAATATTAGTCACAATATCTATCCAGTCTGTCTCTGTCGGAGGTGTCGCCTGCAACCATTTTCGGGTTACAGCTTTCTTGCTGGCTGCTAATAATATTTTTAAAAGATATTTGTCTTGCATCAGTAAATGAGGTGCAATATTGCCCAAATAGATTGTAGAGAAAGAGCAGTAAATTTCGTCACCAAAAATATTTTGTATTACTCGTATAATCTCTTGCCAGTATGGCTGAATAGCTGGGCAGCACCAAAATATATGAAAATGGTCTGCTAGCTGTTCTCCACAGTTCCTCCAACATAGACCTCTGACCGTCTCCCCTGTCTGCACACTTTTTAACTTAGGAGTTATGAAATACCTGACCAGATTCCGCCAGCAAAAATCTCTCCAAAGACCAGAACTAGTGGAAGTTGACTGCACAGAGCACATATTCAACCATTCTTCCTCTGTGATGATAGTTCCAGATTCTTTCTCCCATTTTAATCTAACCTTATCTGTTGAGTGTTTCTTATTAGATCGAATAAGGGAGTACAGTGTTGAAACAAGTTTCTTATTGTCCTTATTTTTGTACATGTCAATAAATATGTCAATTAGGTTAGTCTCACATTCCTCTGTTGGTTTTATCTCATCATTAAAATAAGTCCTGGTTTGAAGATACCTAAAAAAATCCAGTTTTTCTAACCCATATATATCCGAAATTTTCTGAAAACTATCAAATTCTCCCTTCGATGAAATTGAGCAGTAAGAAGTGATTCCCCTTCTATACCAGTGTTTAAACCTCTTGTCAATCCTAGCGGGTTTGAATTCGGGGTCAAAAGCAACCCATCTTAGCAGTTTAGACTGTCTTTCAAGTAATGGTGATTTACATTCCTTAAACCAAATTTGAAGGCAAACTCTAGACCATTGATTCAGGCTACTAGAATACTGCTCATACAGTGTTTTACTACCCAGTATAGATTGTACGGTATATCTAATTGTGAAGTTTCCAAATCCTTCCATTTTGCTATATAATTTGGGTTACAGCAGCAAGCCAGTGGTCTTAATTGCACTGCCTTATAGTAGTCTGCTAAGCATGGTAATGATCTACCCCCTTTCTCTTTAGAGAGTTGCAATGTTTTGAATTGAATCCTTGGCCTTCTACCCATCCATATGAACCTTGAGATCCACTTATCCCATTCGTTAAATTGCATTGGTGTAACCATTACTGGCAGGGATTGAAAAAGATATAAGAGTCGAGGAAGTAGGTTCATTTTTATTGTTTCTATCCTATTGTGCATATCTAAAGGCAGCTGAGACCATCTGTCAATATCTGAATTGATGTTTTTATTTATGGGGCCATAGTTGCTTTCATAGATCTTGGATAGATCTTTAGGTATTCGAATCCCCAGGTACTTAATTTCGGATGAATTCCATTTAAAATCAAATTTATTTAGCATGTCTTTCTGAGGAGTGTAATTATAACATAAAATTTGGGTTTTTTGCACATTTAATTTATACCCAGAATAGGTTCCAAAGTTTTTCAGTGTAGACATCAACCTAGGGATACTAAACTCTGGCGCTGTTATAAGCAATAACACGTCATCCGCATATAGGCAAATCTTTTGCTCCAAGCCACTGACCATTATTCCTTTTATCGCCGGGTCATCCCTAATTGACTGTGCTAAGGGTTCGATAAATAGCGAGAAAAGAGCTGGACTGAGAGGACAGCCTTGACGGCAGCCTCGCTCCAGCTCAGTGGGCTGTGAGTGATGTCCGTTAATTTTTATTCTGGCATCTGGAGAGGAGTATAGTGTTTTAATACATCTAATCGAGTCATCTTTAAATCCAAATCTTCTCAGCATCAGATATAAGTACTCCCAGCGAACCGAGTCAAACGCCTTTTCGGCATCTAGACTGAGTGCTGCAGCTCTGTTATTCCCCTTAGTCACATGATCAAGTACGTGCAGCACCCGTCTAATATTGTCTTGCGTCTGTCTATCACGCACAAAGCCTGTTTGATCTGGATCCACTAGGTCTGGGATTATATGTTCTAGTCTTTTAGCCAGTATTGACACGTACAGTTTATAATCAATATTCAGTACAGAAATTGGTCTATATGCACTACATTCTTTTTTATCCTTCCCCTCCTTATGAATAACTGAAATTATTGCTTCCCTCCATGTTCTTGGTGGATCCCCTTCTTTAAGTGTGTGGTTAAAGCAGTCCAAAAGTATAGGCACTATTTGCTCTTTAAAGGCCTTATACCATTCGGCCGGGAAACCATCCGTTCCCGGCGCTTTATTGGCTCTCAACTTAGAAATCGCTTTTTCTATTTCCTCCTTTGTGATATCTGCCGTTAGGGCTTTATTCTGTTCTTCACCTATGGAGGGTAGATCTAGTGATTCTAGAAATGTATTTATTTCCTGAGGACTAGTTGTATTTGGTTCCCTGTATAGTTCTCTGTAGTAGTTTTCAAAAATGTGTTGTATGTCCTCTAATTTGTGGCACACTTTTTTAGTTCTAGGGTCTCTAATTTCAAATACGGAACTCTCTGCCTGTTGCTTCCTTAGCCTCCATGCCAGGAGTTTCAGGGCCCTAGGGCCATTCTCATAATATCTCTGCTTAACACACTTGGCTTTTTTCTCTAATTTCTTCTCATAGAGTCCATTTAATTCCTTTTTGATGGTGTTGATTTTATTTAGAATGTGGGGATCCTTCCCTTCAACATGTTACCTCTCTAACACTTTCAGATTTTCTTGTAGATCAGATAGCTTTTTATCTCTTTCCTTTTTCTTATGTGATGTGTAGGCAATAAGCTTTCCTCTGATCACTGACTTAGCAGCGTCCCACAAAACACTTGGTGATACTTCCCCATTATTGTTGTTATCCATGTAGTCTTTAAATTCCTTTCGTACATAATTCCTACATGCGTTATCATTTAAGATACTTGTATTAAGTCGCCACAACGTGTTTTTCTTTTTATTGTCTAGGTGCAGGGTTAGATAAACAGGCGAATGGTCAGAGACATCTCGAATCCCTATACTGCATTTCTTGAGTCTGTGTCTGTCTGAGTTATATGTAAAAAAATAGTCAATTCTTGAGTGTACTCTGTGACTTCCTGAGTAAAATGTGTACTGTCTTTCTGTTGGGTGGAGGTCCCTCCATACATCAATCATCCCGAGCTCTGTCAACATATTCTTCATTACTCTAGTGTTGGGAGCAGGTCTCTTTAATGTGTTAGAGGAGTCTAGCTTACATTGTAGCTGGATATTCCAGTCTCCTCCACATATTAAAACTCCAGTGGCTTCAGAGGCAATCAAATCAAAAATTTCTCTTATACAGGAATTATCCTGGCCAGGTGGTAAATAAACATTAACTAGTGTAACTTCTTTCTGTTCAAGGAACCCCTTAACAAATACATACCGACCCTCTTTATCACAGAATTCAGCAACCACTTGAAAATTCACTCTATTTGGAATCAGTATTGCTATCCCTCTTCTTCTCCCTTTCTTACAACATGAGTAAAATGTATTTCTAAAACCATATTTTTTTAACTTTTCATGTTCAATTCGGTTGAGATGGGTCTCCTGCCAGAATACTACATGCGGTTTCTCCCTTTTCATCTTTGCAATAACCTTGCCCCTTTTAATTGGGTTGTGTAAGCCATTTACATTAAGGGTAACTACCCTATATTCCTGACATTGCATTTAATCCCACAGTTAACACAGGTAGGTGAAGGACATGTTAGCGGTGACCAAACCTGAACTGTTTTTGAACTATAAAACAAACTCGAAACATTACAAGATAAAACAAACCAACACATTAAAAAACTCAAGTTGACTTCCATTTTGAAGTAGTACAACACTTCTTAAAGTGGAGGGAGTAGTCTAGTGAACCACCAGAGCCCCCCTTCAGTGCAACCTATAATATCCCTGCTCCAAGGGTGTATTTGTGCACTAAGTTCGTCAAGATCTGATCTCTTTCCCATAATTGTCAGTCAACTATATTCACTATGGGCTAAGGGCGAACACACACAGTAATAAATTTAAAGTTTGGCACCACATGAAATTAGGAGCTGGTAGTTGTGTATTAAATGAAAATGAGAAATGGAGAGAAAACAGAAACAAATGGTGCTCAGTCTTAGTGGAGAGGGGGGGGAGTCCGCTACAAGAAAACAACAAAACAGCAGGTGACATACAGTTTTTACTCCCAGACACTATACAGTACACCTCCATCCCCCGGCCCCATATCACTAACGTTTTTAACTGGACTGTAGCTCTCAGTCGAGTCTCTGCTCTTATAATGCAAGATCGTTACACAGTCTGTTACCTCCCGTTTACGTTGTCACTGTGTCTATCATGGCCGCTGAAAACCTCGCAGCCCTTGCTTAATCCACTCCTGGTGGGACTGGGTGCTGGCTGCCTTCGCTGGACGCTGCCAGGTGTTTTCCGTATTTTCTCCGGAATCCCGGATTGATCAGTGCTCTCACGTTCAAGCGGGAAGCCCCTCTTCTTCAAATCCTCCGCCACCTCCGCTGCACTCCCGTACGTTACCGGTCCGCTGTCGAAGAAAACTCGTAGCTTGGCTGGCGGTGGTGTCTGAAACCGTATTCCTTTTTCCCGCAAAAGTCTCCTAATCTGCGCATACGCCTTTCTTTTTGCCAACGTTTCTGCAGGGTAGTCATGGTCGAAATAAATCCTCCTGTCGCCATAGTAGATCTCCCTCTTCTTCCATGCAGAGTGCAACACCAGTTCTTTGGTTTTAAACTCCTAAAAGTATACAACCACTGACCTTGGTTGTGCCTCCCTTGGGGGTTTAGGGCCGAGCGCTCTGTGACACCGTTGTATTCCAAGTTCAACTTCGGCGAGGGGCTGCAGCTCTTTTTTGATCATATTGTCAATAAATTGCTGGATGTTGTTTTCCTCAGCTCCCTCTGAGATGCCATAAATGCGTATGTTATTACGCCTCGAACGTGCTTCCAGGTCTGTTAGCTTCATCTGCAAACTATCCTGGGCTTGTAGTGACTGACTCAGCACCTCACTTAAGTCCACGGTCCACTCCTCGATGTCGGCTATACGGCCTTCAGCTTCGCACACTCCTTCGGTTGTAGCTTTAAGGTCAGTTGCTACTTCACCTAGCTTATGTTGAATTTCCTCCCTTATGTCGGCCAGTTCCCTTTTCAAATCTTCTCTGATGCTGTCTCGAAAATTACCCAGCTCAGACTTCATCTCCGTGACCATAGTCTTTATGTCTGCGCAGATGGTGGCGATGCTAGCTTCCATATCCACTGCTGCTAACTCAGTGTGTTGTCCTTGTCCGCCATTTCCGTCTCCGTGTTCCTCTGCTATGGTCCCCTCTGTCGCCAATTTGTCGCCCTTCTCCGCTTTCCCGGGTTGTTTACCCTTGCCCTTCTTGTGTTTTCCCCCTCCATCATTAATTAGAGCAAAGCTTGGAGAGTATTTGTATTTAAATTGGGGAATAAACTCCGACCGACCGGGAGGGATTATTTATGCGGCCATCCGCTTCAGTCGCTCCACCGGAAGTCCGACGGAAGGCTGTTGTGTTTACAAAGGCAGAGAGGAGGAGAGGTGGTCAGAAGCAAGCTGAGCCACAACCAGGAAGTTAATGCACAGATGAGGGCTGGAGAGTCAGGCATAACACAAAGACAATCTGGTAATACTAATAATAATAATAAATTTTATTTGAAGGCGCCTTTCTTGGCACTCAAGGACACTGTACAGATACACAAAATGACATTAAAAAGACATTAAAAAGAAACAACAATAAAAAAAATTTAAAAAAAACAATAGAAAGTGACAGATAGCAATTGACATCAGATGGAATAGGCAGTTTTAAACAGATGTCTTTTGAGTTGTGATTTGAAATGGGGGAATGAATCGATGTTTCTGAGTTGGGGTGGTAATGAATTCCAGAGACAGGGAGCAGAGCGGCTGAATGCTCTGCTCCCCATGGTGGTGAGACGGGCAGAGGGGACAGACCGGTGTGTGGAGGAAGAGGATCTGAGGGAGCAAGAGGGAGTGGGAACATGGAGGAGGTTGGACAGATATGGGGGGGCGAGGTTGTGGATGGCCTTGAATGTTAACAGGAGGACTTTAAATTGAATACGGAACTGAACCAGGAGCCAGTGGAGCTGTTGGAGGACAGGAGTAACGTGGTGGATGGAGGGGGTTGGAGTAATGACACGGGTAGCTGAGTTCTGGACCAGTTGAAGTTTATGGAGGGATTTGTGAGGGAGGCCAAAGAGGAGAGAGTTACAATAATCAAGACGGGAAGTGACGAGGCTGTAGATAAGGATGGGGGCAGTGTGGGGGGTAAGTGAGGGGCGGAGACAATTGATGTTTCATAGGTGGAAGTAGGCAGACCGGGTAATGTTATTGATGTGGGAGTGAAAGGATAGTGTGCTGTCAAGGATGACACCCAGACTCTTAACCTGGGGGGAGGGTGAAATGGAGGAGTTAGTGAGAGAAAAGCTGTCGGTTTTGGATAAAGTGGATTTGGTGCCAATAAGGAGAACCTCGGTTTTGTTACTGTTTAATTTAAGGAAGTTTAGGGTGAACCAGGTCTTTATTTCAGTGATGCAATCAGTGAGGGAGGTGGGCGGGAGAGTGGATGAGGGTTTAGGGGTGAGGTAGAGCTGGGTGTCATCAGCGTAACAGTGGAAGTGGATGTTAAATTTGCGAATGATATTGCCAAGGGGAAGGAGGTAGGTGATGAAGAGGAGGGGCCCCAGGACAGAGCCCTGGGGCACACCTGAAGTGACGGAGGAAAGGATGGATTTAAAGGACTTGAGTTGAATGAACTGAGTGTGGCCAGAGAGGTAAGATGTGAACCAGTCTAACGGAGTGTGGGTGATGCCAATGGAGGATAGCCTCATGAGGAGGGTGGTGTGACAGATGGTATCGAAGGCTGCACTCAGGTCGAGGAGGATGAGGATGGCGAGGGGTCCAGAATCAGCTGCCATAAAGAGGTTGAGTGCTGTTTCAGTGCTATGGAGTGGGCGGAAACCAGACTGGAACTGTTCATACGGTTTATTGTGGGATAGGTGAGAATGGAGTTGGGAAGCAACTGTTTTTTCGAGGATTTTGGAGATGAAGGGTAGATTGGAGATAGGACAGAGGTTGTTGAAGTTGGAGGGGTTGGCGCCAGGTTTTTTCAAAATTGGGGTAATGGCAGCAGTTTTGAAGGATGTAGGGACAGTTCCAGTGGTGAGAGAGGAGTGAATGATGGCAGAAGTGAGGGGGACCAGAGAGGGGAGGCAGACTTTAACAAGTTGTGTGGGGAGGGGGTCGAGTTGACAAGTGGATGGCTTGGATTTCTGGATGAGTTCTGTGATTTCTGAGAGAGTGGGGAGTTGGAAGGAGGAGAATGAGTGTGTGGATGGGTGAAAGTCAGCTGAGATGCTGAGGTGAGGGTTTGAGCCAAGGTGCTGGTGGATATTCTTGATTTTTGCAGTGAAAAAGGACATAATGGAGTTGCAGAAGGAGGTTGTGTACAAGTGAGGGGAGAGAGAGTCCTGGGGTTGGGTGATATTGTTAAAGGACAACTTCGGTATTTTTCAACCTGGGCCCTATTTCCCCATGTGTATGTGTGCGTATGATTCATGGGTACCACTCGTTCTAAAATTGGATCAGTATTGAGGGAGGCGGATGCAACCGGCAGCCGTGAAACGAGCTAAAACGGTAGATAGTGATTTACTGGGATAGTTTCATTCACCTGGGTGTCAATGGAGGTTTCCCCTCAAACAAAATGAGCACCCTCCCCCAACTTACTTTACCTGTGTTGTGTCACTACACTGGATGTTTACGTGATCATGATTATGTTACTTGAACAAAGGTGGCCTGACAGTAAATTTCCTCAAATCTAATATATTTCAGAAGTAGCTGTATTACCAAGAAGCTCATATTTAGGCTATTACACTGTATCTCGATTTGATGGTACTGTAATAACTTATGTAATATCTTGTTCAATTATATTCTCTGAGCATGCCCAGACACTGTTTTGAACCCCACTGGGGAGGCCCACTTCCCATAAATGTTGTATTTACACATATCACAGAGATTTGTAGTGGGAATGAATGATGATGATGATGATAGTTATTCAATGACTGCCTTTATATGGTGTGTTCAAAGAAGTTTCACCTTGAAAAAGAATATTGACTTATTATATGCAACATTCCCAAGCTATGGCTAGTGTGACTTCAAGAATGGGAGATTTGATTTTTCAACATTATTAGGATTTGTCTGAAATGTCATCTTAGTTGGAGCAGTAAAACTTTTCATACGTGGCTGTAGGTAACACCTACTTCTTTTTTTGTCTTTCTAGGGAAGTTGTGGTGGTGAGGTTTCTCCAACAGAAACTGAATTTGCCACAGTCCCACAATCCACTCCGACCAAGACTCTAACAAAAGATGTTCTAGAAACATCAGGAACAGTTGGGCCTTGTTCGACCTCAAGATTGCGACTTGTACTCTCAAGTCCTCCTACTGTCACTCCACACACCAGGCTGTCTTCATCTGGAGTGTACCCTGCACTGCCTCCAACTATGGCATCACTGGTTGTAAGTGTAGCAGTGCCATCACTTTCTCTGGACAATTGAATAGTAGCCTCTAACCTCCTACATCACTGCAATGACATCCTGTGTATGTTTTTTGTGTCCTAAGACTGCACAGCCTCTGCATCAGCCACATGACACGTGTCGTGTCACAAGTGAGTTGAATGTCTCGTTTGTCATTTGTAAAAGGAAGGAAAAGAGTGATCCATCCATAGTAATATTATCAGTGTGAGATTTTCAAAACTCATTTTCAATATATTGTTGCTATGAGATATAAATTCCACACTTATCCTGTCTCTTCAGACTGAACCTGACAATCCAGAGGAACCAGCAGTGAGTGATATCAGCATGAGCTTTGGGGAGATGTCTCTGGATCCATTAGACACAAGTTATGCGGTACCTAGCACGAACCTCGCCTTCCACCCAAGACTCTGGCTCTGCCTCAGGAAGCTCTCATGGGGATACCCCAAGAGGATGGGCCGAAAACAGGTGGCTGGTGAATGAGTCTAAGGTCATGGAACTTTTTAAAAGGTGCAGCACATATGGCTGTTGAGTAGAAGATGAAAAAATAATAACAAACTCAAGCCAAATTAAAATACACTGAACATGCATAAATGGACACTCTGACAAGTGGGTATCATGTCCTGACAGAAGAGGGATGGCTGAAAACAATCTGCTGATTAGTTCAGCAACAGTTTTCACAGGAGGAACGTACTCAGATATGGCAGATAGGGCTCAACTACTCAATCTGCACATCCCAAGGCAAACACAGTTCTATGCCATTCAGTCAATATACCTCATACCAGTCATCCTTTATGCATACAGGGAGCAACATGACAAACTCACAGAGCACCTCACTCAGGAAAGAGCATCTGGGAGGAAAATTGAACTGTGTGGTGATGCCAGATGTGACAGCCCTGGTAAGCATTTTATTCGTTCTTCCAAATGTGAGTACTTATGGTGATTTTACCGGTAAAAATTTACATTTTGTTTCTCCCCAGGATTCAGCAGTAAATACTCCACTTACTCCTTCCAGGATGATGCCACAAAGGAGATTGTTCATTTTGAACTGGTTGAGGTAATTCAGCGTGACTTGTGTTTGAATGAAATGCCACATCTGTGTGGAAAAAAAATATTTTACTTGTCAAATTCTGTGAATGTACCGTATTTGATAAGACATTGTTCTGCTGTAGGTTACAGAAGCATCCAGTTCTGTTGCTATGGAGGCCATGGGGTTTCAGAGGGGGCTGAACCACCTTCTCTACATGGGCGTGGATATAGGTGTCATGACGACAGACAGGTCACCATCTATCCGAAAGATAATGAGGGACACCTGCACTGACATCCACCATGAATTTGACCCCTGGCACAAGAGTAAGTAAAATGGGTTTAGTTTATTTGTTTTATCTATAAGGGTAGATACATAATCATATTTTCTTTTTGATCATTTGGATTTGTTACTTGTTTTTCTCAGGTGTGAAGAAAAAGCTTGTCACAGCCTCAAATAAGAAGGACAACAAAGATCTCCAACCTTGGGTAAAATCAATCATCAACCACCTGTACTGGTCCTGTGAGTCATGTAAAGGTGATCAGGAGGTAATAATGAGATTATTTTGTAATTGTAACACACGATATTGACTTGACAATATCACAATCTTTGAAGGAATAATATTTTTTAGGTTACATGATAAGGATGGTAATTACTGGTTTGTCACTGTGATATAATCTAAAAGGCTAAACCAAATTTCTATTCAGCTGTCCCAGATGTATACTCTAAGTTTGTGATGTCTTTCTGAAAAAGTTTGTTTTTTAAGCATAAATGTATGACTTATAAATATTTTTATGTTCTCATTCCTGCAGGAATGTGTGCATTGGTGGAAGTCTCTGCTCCATCACATTTGCGGTGTGCATCGATGGGAGGAGAATGGTGTGGAGCACACATGTCATCACCCACCTTTGACAGAGGTGCAGCAGAGAAGAAGGAAGTGGATCAAAGCAGATTCACCTCCTTTTCAGGCTCTCAAAGCAATTGTGATGGACAGGAACCTCCTTCAGGACTTGAAGCAGATGTCTTGTTTCAAGCACACTGGTATGCCTTTTTTCGCCTCTTGTTTTTAATTCACTAACACAACACTAATAAAAAAAATATCCAATGCTATGAGGAGTACTAATACTGCCAAACTCTACAGTACAGTTATGGTACAGTACATATTACATCTTTTCTTGTGTGTGTGTCTCATAGTTTTGTGCGATGACTTCAAGTCTCTCAGAGCAAAGATGTCCTGCGGTCACACTGTCACTCCGATGTCTCTCACCATCTGGTGTCTGTGTGCTGGATGAGGTACACTAATGACATCATCACATTCCCTTCATCATAAAACTCAAACATGTTTTAGTGACTTCTCTGACAAAGTGCATAGTGGCAGCATGTGTAATAAAAGAGTAACTTTATAGTAGGTTAAAAATATAGATTAAATAGTAAAAAGACAGTATATGACTTAGCTGATAGAAGAAACACATTAAACGATCATTTCCCACTCTGAAACTTTTCTCTTTGGTTTTCTTTATAATATTAAAGGGTGAGTGCAAATTTGTGTGTGGCCAGACTGACTGTGATGCTGAGTGGCCCTTTGAGGAGGTTTGTAAAATGGCTCTTCTGACCCCTGAAGAAAGGGATTACTTTGAAAGGAAAATCTTCAGCAACGCTGGCGAGAGTTACTTGGATGTCAAAGCAGTATCTCAGTTACATTATTCAAAACTGTTGATAGAAATCTTATTTGCTTGTTGTGAATACAGCGTTTGAATGTAAAAACATCTCATTGTGTTTTAACATCACTCCTCAGTGTCCTGGATGCCAGTCTCGTTTGATGAGAGCTGACCTCCATGATCTCAGTGTCCAGTGCCCAGTGTGCACAGCGAGGAGAAGAAGGGCTTATCAGTTCTGCTGGCAGTGTTTGAAGAAGTGGAAAGGCCCAGCTCCACGTTCAGACCGCTGTGGGAATGCAGACTGCCAAGACCCACTGGAAATACTGAGAAACTGCCCGGATATCACCTTCAAGGATGTGGAGGGGGTCACTGGCTGTCCCTTGTAGTGTAATATTTACTATAGTGTTCGTACTGTACCTTTAAACTGACCTTTAAAAGATACGTGTTGAAGCAATATAATCTGTGCAACTGACAAATTACACACTGGTTTAATATTTCATGTATTCTTATGACACACACACACACTCATTGAGCACTTAAGCATTGTGGTGGAGAAGTACCTAGGACTCACTGTGAATCATTTCTAAAAATAGCATGAGGATGGGTTCAGAAAACACTAGTGGAAAGTTAGGGGAATTGCAGTTTGTCCTGATATGACCCTAGAGGGGGAAGGACTAAAAAAGTGCAAACTCAGCAGAAATGTGACACCTTTATGATCAGCGCCCAGTGGAAAAGTTTAAGGAAAAGAGATGACTCAGCAGAAATTCTACGATAAAAGAGCGAGCGCAAACAAAGAAATTTCAGTCCTGCTCCGGAGCTTGACTCATTGAGTTGTGATGTGTTTGTTGCCTGCGAGCACATTAAACTCAGTTGCATCTGATTCTACGTGTCTCCAGTGATTTTTTTTGACCTCTGAGTATTTGAGTTTTTGATATCTAATGGAAGACAAAGAAAGTCCGTTTGAGAGGAAAAGAGCGAGGTCGCGAGCTTTCTGGCACGGCTCGCGACCTTGACTTTTTTGCTTCTACACCCTCCATCCGTGCCTGTCCCACCTGTGGTGTTCTGCTGGAGCATGATAACAGGAACTCACTGTTAGGCCGTGTACTGGGTGCGGTGTAGGGTGGTGTTCAATTTTGTGTGTCTGAATCTCAGTGAAGAGTGTGTGAATGAAGCAAACATATCCTCAATTCATGACCTTTGCCCCAGTGGTGTAGCACCAAGACAGACCTCTATACCTGTGTGGCAGAGGACATGATCCTGTTGATGTAACACTGCAATCTAAAAAATATGCACGTACACAAAGTTTTTTTTTTAGAATCATACAAACTGTTATTGATCAGACAAGAACTCAACCCCATGAAGCTTTATTTAACAGTTGCAGACTAAGATCTTGTGCTTTTGGTTCAGAGGCTGCATGCTTTATCTTCATCAGATGCCTCCGGGCAGCATCAGCAACGTATGAATGTTGGACATGTGCCGGATACCGTGGTATGCCAGAGTGGTCTCCTCCTCCAGTGTCTGGGTTTTGAAGACAACCCGGAAGTCAGAACCTGAAAGCAGAAAGATAAATAGTCTATAGCCGTTTCTCAATATGCGTTCTTGTGCGGACTTGTGTTCTTGTGAACTTGTGACACATCATCAGTCACAGCCCAAGTACTGTTCCAATTCAAAGTTCACATCTAGCCAAGTTCAGTCCAAATGCCCAGATGTGTTCTCACCACGCCCCTTTTACCGGGGATGCATCAGACAGCCAGGTATCCCAGCATGCATTTCGCAACAATCATCGGAAATGGCAAGTGAGGGGAAGGCGCACAATTCTAAGTCGTAATTACCGATATGTTGTTCTGTCACGGAATGGAGTGTTTTCATGCATAGTTTAAACTTCACACCCGTGGTTGATGTATTAATATAGAGCCCCCTTGAATGTGAGGTCCCACTAGATGACAGCGGTGTCAGCGCTCATAAATAATAAACGTGTGTATGAGCGCTCAGGCTGCCCCACCGAGAGCAGCCTCTTTCGGGTAGTCCTTTTATATTCGTCATTGTGGTTCGTTCAGGGAAAGTCGGGATTTCAGAAACTCGGTTGAAACAGCGCAAACTGATCAGATCAGATTTCATGATGTTCTTCCCTACTACATAAACATTTACTACACGAACGTTTAAAGATAAATGGAAATGTTGAATTACTTGAAATGATTATTGATGTGAGGACCCATTATTCCACCATGGCAACAATGTATAATCTACTATTTGACTGAAGGCTGACTTAAAAACATTCAATGAACACAATGAACATGAAAACTGTTTTCAGTAGACATTGCAAAGTATGTTTGTCACCGTTTATAACACTAGTAACGGAAACCCGTAAAAAGAATGGTCTAGCAGAATGCTAAGGAGTGGAGAAGTGAGTGACTAACTGTAATTTTATTTATCAATTAAACACAATCATATAGGCTACATCAATCAACAGATTGTAAAACAATCAATAAAAGATTAAATTATATAATTTACTTATCTTCCAATGATGGAGACCTACATCAGTCTAATAATATCAGACTGAAAGAAAAAACCTTTGAAAACTTTTTACCACTATTTAGCCAACCTCAATCTATTAACCTCTCTGTTTATATTAGTTGTATTTATATTGACTATTTTATTTGCTGAAATTGTTACTAACAGAACTTACCCTTGCCAGCCTGTTGTAGGCCTACCTCCTGACCAGCCCTCTCTCTACAATTACATTTCTATAGAGGACATCCAGTACACCACCATCTTTTGTACTATTTCATTTTTATTATTATATCTGACCTATTTTCTCACCTATACTGTGCTATGTCATGTCCTATGTCTTGATGTATCATACTAGCCTTCAGTACTGTATGTGTACTGTGTGTGTTTGTGTGGAGTGTATTTTGGGACTTGTCCAGGTAATCAAGGACAGTGGTTCTCAGTTGACTTTGGCTGGTTAAATAAGGTGAAATAAATGATAAAAAAAAATGCAACCCATTTAATGGAATATCATAATGAGTGAACAAGTGTCAGTGATAGCAAATAATGCAAATCATTACCAAAGGAAAAGTTGTTCTAATATTTAGCAGCAATGAACAGACTCTTCTGATCAAATTATGGAAGCAATAGTTAGCAGTAGGTCGGGCAAAAAATTATAATATGGGCTCAGCCTCCATGCAGACCAAGCCATTTCCCTGAAAAAAAATGTACAATTATCTTTTCATCCTGCAGTGAAGAAAGGGGAGACGTCCACCACTGCCGTTTTTTTTTTTTTTATCCATCAAGATGTTATCAAGTGGATGATTCTGGTGGTTGTTCTGAATGGCCTCTCACATTTTCAGTGTACATCTCTCTACCACCAAGTAGTTTACCCAGCTGCCTTGCATCCTTGTGTCTGATGCTGCCTCCCCAGACTGCAGCATAAAACACACTTGCCACCACAGACTGATAAATCATTTGCAGCATCTTACTACAGATGTCTAGAGATAAATGACTCAAGAACATTTTTTTTATTTCAACAGTTTATTCAGGCAAAACAAAACAAAACATGACCATCTGACTGAACTTCTTGAACTTCTCTGTCACTCCTAAAAGGAAAGCAGAACATGTCACTCAATTTGGATACAGAAGTAGAATGTTTGTCAATGATAACTAAAGTTATTAATTTAGTCATGAACACATTTACTCAATCTGGAAGAAACAGAGGAAGGATAAGTATTTGTTGAGAATATAACTGATAGCTTGTAGTCATTCTGTCTTCAAAGTAACTAAAATGAATGAATTTGATGGTAATCACATATCTAAGAAAACTGAATTAAAATCAACACAGCTACGCCTCCTATTCGACATCAACTCTTATCACAACACTGCACAGCGGCAGCTGAAGGAAGTTTTGCCTACTTCTGTGCAGAGACTAGTAATATAATATGTATAATATAATATGTTACAGTAAATTCAGACCATACCTCCATGGTGGACTGCTCCATCTAAGTGATTTCTCAGATGGCAAAGAATTTTATGATTTAGTGGCATCCGGAAAGGACAACAGGGACAATCGTATGCTTCTGCTGCCGGAAAAACAGGCTCTTCAGTGGCCAGGAAATGGGTGGGATGCTGTGGACATACCCACAAAAAAAGAACAACTGACCATTAGATTCAAGATACACAAGGCCTATTAGCATTAGTGTTCTTTTACATTCAGGTTAATTAATTTATTCAAATAAGCTTTAAATACAACATTTAAATACAACATTGTAGCTGCTACAAGAAATGAATACCAAACAAAATTTCATTGCACTGACTTGCAATGACAATAAAGCTTCTTAATTAATTAATTTCCACGTTAGATAACTTTTTTTGTTACGTTACATAACTTAGCGTCACTTTCGATATATACATACGTAATGAAAATGCCACACACACACACACACACACACACACACAGCTAAATTTGAGTTACAACAATGCTAACGCTAACGCTAACAACGCTGACGCTAACGTCGCGTAGGATAATGTTACCATACAAGCTAAATGTTGACCATTAACCTACCAAGATACCCTAAATTTATACAGCAACAAAAGCACCATGAGATGTGAATAAAGTTTTTCATTTATTGCATTTATTGTAGCAACGTAATTTCACTTACTGACATGACTTTCCCGCTTGGTTTTTCCAATCTTTTTGCCGAGAGGGAAGATGGGAAGAGGTGGAGTAACTTGGGGAGGATTTCTATATTTGGGATTGTTGTCCGGGGCTGGACCTTTGAGGGAGGGCTAGACATCCAGCACTGCCTTCCCACAGGCCACAGCCGTTACCCTCTCAGTTAAGCACGTGCACCACAACTATAAAAGGCCAGCATCAGTGGAGCCCCGACTCGACGAGTCACCATGGCAACAGGGAAGAGGAGGGCTGCGTTTTTCACCCGCATGTTTTCAAAAAGAAGTGCATAAGTTTAAATGTAGTCCTTTGCAATCACAATAATATTACAGGGGAAAACTGCTTGAATGGTAGCCTATTAATTTATTTCATTTAGGTGCAATCCTGCGGGGGAGAAGCGTATTTGGCAGCAGTTTAGGATGAAATATAAAAACATTATTCAAACAGGTAAGACCTCGGCGTAATCTCATGGGGGTACCTCATTTGATCACGTTTTACATTGTAAAATAAATATTAAGTGGCTGTTTGACTGCAGTTGTTTTATCCCCAACATAATGCTGTTTTCACACACATAAATATCTTCTCATCTATATCATAATTAAGCCTATTTAAACTAACACAGACTTTTACTCAGCCAACAGAAAGAAGGCAGATGCCTGTAAAACGAGCACACTTTTCTGACCGCCCTGCATACAGCTGCCTTATTCAAGTGCTCAGCGTCTCCGACATTGTACAAAAAACTTCCATTTGCAAAGAAACGCAGCGCAACACACAATATCTGCTGGGGTGTGAGAGCATGACTACGATTGGTGCAAATGTAAGCACGGATTAGGTTGTGTGTGTAGGCCTAGATGATGGACTGTGACGTGAAACAGTACAGCTCAAAAAGATAATTGTCTGGAAATGCTAGAACATCTATGCGCGGTCTGATAACCATCTCCCGACGAATATTTAATTCTCTGCGCAGTCTTCATCCACGGGATCGTTATCAAAAGGACATGCCATGTTAGTGAAAAAAGTCGCCACCAACTGTGCCTAATGGACTTCTAATATGCTGACTCTGATTTTTTTTAAAATGACAGACGGCAGAACTAGGCTACTCCAAAACTCGCCTGCTGACTGAATGAATGAGGAAATCAAACGGAGTGTGTGGCTCTGAAAGAGGGCGGAGACAGAGAGAAACTCGAGGTTCATTGAGAAAAACCTGGTCCCGACCAGGTTAGGTTCATAGAGTCTGTTACTACGGTAACTGACCGAGAGCTTAAGTTACCTCTCTCTCTGAAACAGGCTAGAGTTACCCCTCTTTCTCTGGTTTGAGTTACCTCCCTTTTTGAAACGGAAAACTCAGAGTTTCCCTCATTTCAGGATTAACAGACTCTGAGTTTTCACTAAACGTGCTTTGTGAAACGGACCCCTGATGTCTTGTTTTTTTATTGTCGCCTTTCTTTCATCAGACACTGTGAAAACTACAAAAAATAAAACATATAAAACCAGAGTCAAAATATACATCTGTCACTCATTTTGTAAAGTCTCTTTAGCAAGTGTCTACAATTAGACAGGCCCAAACAACTAGCGTGCTAACATCTGTTAATAGACAGATCCCAGTCCGTTAACACAGCAACAGAAAATATCAAAAGTATATACAAAAGGCATTTCAACAATATTATGCACAAATATGACACAATCAAAGGTATATTACTGTGCACGCCTCTTGAACCATGCAGAATATTGTTAATTTAGGCCATAGTACTCTATTCCTCTGCAGCCACATTTGGCTCTTTTCTCTGCAGGCATGTTGGCCTAATTCCAATCCGACCCCTAAAGACTCAAGTCCTGAACCCTCACAGACTTAAAGGGCCAGTGCGTAATATTTGGCATGGTTTATTGTCAAATCTGAATCTGAATATTCTACCCATTAATATGTTTATATAAGTGTATAATCGCTATAAAATAAAATTCGTTTGGTTTTCGTAGTCTTATAATTATGCTTTTATATACAGTACAGGCCAAAAGTTTGGACACACCTTCTCATTCAATGCGTTTTCTTTATTTTCATGACTATTTACATTGTAGATTCTCACTGAAGGCATCAAAACTATGAATGAACACATGTGGAGTTATGTACTTAACAAAAAAAGGTGAAATAACTGAAAACATGTTTTATATTCTAGTTTCTTCAAAATAGCCACCCTTTGCTCTGATTACTGCTTTGCACACTCTTGGCATTCTCTCCATGAGCTTCAAGAGGTAGTCACCTGAAATGGTTTTCCAACAGTCTTGAAGGAGTTCCCAGAGGTGTTTAGCACTTGTTGGCCCCTTTGCCTTCACTCTGCGGTCCAGCTCACCCCAAACCATCTGGATTGGGTTCAGGTCCGGTGACTGTGGAGGCCAGGTCATCTGCCGCAGCACTCCATCACTCTCCTTCTTGGTCAAATAGCCCTTACACAGCCTGGAGGTGTGTTTGGGGTCATTGTCCTGTGGAAAAATAAATGATCGTCCAACTAAACGCAAACCGGATGGGATGGCATGTCGCTGCAGGATGCTGTGGTAGCCATGCTGGTTCAGTGTGCCTTCAATTTTGAATAAATCCCCAACAGTGTCACCAGCAAAACACCCCCACACCATCACACCTCCTCCTCCATGCTTCACAGTGGGAACCAGGCATGTGGAATCCATCCGTTCACCTTTTCTGCGTCTCACAAAGACACGGCGGTTGGAACCAAAGATCTCAAATTTGGACTCATCAGACCAAAGCACAGATTTCCACTGGTCTAATGTCCATTCCTTGTGTTTCTTGGCCCAAACAAATCTCTTCTGCTTGTTGCCTCTCCTTAGCAGTGGTTTCCTAGCAGCTATTTGACCATGAAGGCCTGATTGGCGCAGTCTCCTCTTAACAGTTGTTCTAGAGATGGGTCTGCTGCTAGAACTCTGTGTGGCATTCATCTGGTCTCTGATCTGAGCTGCTGTTAACTTGCGATTTCTGAGGCTGGTGACTCGGATGAACTTATCCTCAGAAGCAGAGGTGACTCTTGGTCTTCCTTTCCTGGGTCGGTCCTCATGTGTGCCGGTTTCGTTGTAGCGCTTGATGGTTTTTGCGACTCCACTTGGGGACACATTTAAAGTTTTTGCAATTTTCCGGACTGACTGACCTTCATTTCTTAAAGTAATGATGGCCACTCGTTTTTCTTTAGTTAGCTGATTGGTTCTTGCCATAATATGAATTTTAACAGTTGTCCAATAGGGCTGTCGGCTGTGTATTAACCTGACTTCTGCACAACACAACTGATGGTCCCAACCCCATTGATAAAGCAAGAAATTCCACTAATTAACCCTGATAAGGCACACCTGTGAAGTGGAAACCATTTCAGGTGACTACCTCTTGAAGCTCATGGAGAGAATGCCAAGAGTGTGCAAAGCAGTAATCAGAGCAAAGGGTGGCTATTTTGAAGAAACTAGAATATAAAACATGTTTTCAGTTATTTCACCTTTTTTTGTTAAGTACATAACTCCACATGTGTTCATTCATAGTTTTGATGCCTTCAGTGAGAATCTACAATGTAAATAGTCATGAAAATAAAGAAAACACATTGAATGAGAAGGTGTGTCCAAACTTTTGGCCTGTACTGTACTGTATATCAACTATAAAATGAATGACCTTGTTCTAAATTAAATCAAAACGAATCTATAAATAGAATAAACACAAAATAGCCATTCTCTATTCATTTAAAATATTTTCAGCTCTTGCAATTGTGTATTTTTGCCACACTGTATTACTGATCTCCTAACATCAAAACAATTACTTTATTTCTTGATGTTTATTTGCTGTTTTACAGTGACTGCAATGCAGTATACTATTTTAGCATTAATGCTGCTCAGACAGGTTTTTATTTTTGTTAAACATTTTCTTAAAAGGTAAAGGAATAAAGTTACTTTTGTTAAATAAACATTTGACCTTTTATTTTTCACTATTTTGGAATCGAAATAAGGAATCGTTAGGAACCGGAATTGATAAGCAGAACCGGAATCGGAATCGGATTCATAAAAATCCTAACAATACCCATCCCTAGCTGTCAGTCAGTGTGCGGGCTGGAGATTGGTGGAGCAGAGAGGGGAGGGGGGTCCCCGCTTGGTACTGTAATCGAGTATGTGTGTATTAAGTGTGTGTGTTATGCTAGAAGAGTCAGAGTTTGGGACGGAGTCTTTTACCCCCTGGAGTGTTACCAGAGTTTTTGGAGTGCTCAAATAAACAGGCCTTTTCCCGAACCCTCCTCTGGTCTCCTGCTCGTGAGGGATTCATTACAATATCGTAACATGGTTTAGATTTCTAAATAAACATTCACCTCATCGCTAGATAGACCTACTCCTGAAAAACTCGTGCGCAAGGCTTTTTGTCCCTACGAGGCCACTGTCATTTACCCGATGGGAGGGGTGAGCGAGTGAGCCCTGCAATCTAGAATTTGACCACTGATGTCACTGTTTTCAACCCATTTTACACACTGGCCCTTTAACTGACGTCAGCTGTAAGTGATTGAGTGTGAGAGTCTGAAAGGGCTCCTGATGCTACAAATAGGAATGGGACAGCACTTATCCCCCTCTCTACAAAATGTTGCTGACACTGGCGGCTCTGGGCGTGATCATTTATCGGTTATTGTCAGCATATATTCCACACACAAAGAATATATATCTATATATATCTATGGATAGATAGATATCTATAGATATAGGCTATAGGCTATTCTTTGTGTGTGCAATATAACCACTGGTATTCCTATGACTTCATGTGTGTTTATGTACCATCTTAAATCCATATATATATATATATATATATATATATATATATATAGAGAGAGAGAGAGAGAGAGAGAGAGAGAGATACAAAATACACAGACTAACTAACTAATTAACTGATTGACTAACATAAACAACTGAAAATTGAAAAAAAAATTAGCTTGCACCGTTAGCTCCGGTAAGGGAAAGCATGAGGGAAAGCAGCTGACCGGAAGTCACGCACAACAAAAAACAGAAGTTGATCACTATTTACTTCCGTGTTTGAAAATAAGGTGGATACTGCTGCTGCTGCTGCTTCTTCTTCTTCTTCTTCTCTCAATTTATTGGCGGATCGCAAACAACTTCCAGGTGCATACCGCCACCTACTGTACAAGAGTGTGTATTTATACTGCTACAGCCTCAGGGGGCGTGTTTGCAGCGGGGATAGCTCCGTTACCTATGATTTAAGGCCCGCCCATTAAATCCAGAAAATTGAAACCTAGAAACACAGTTTGTGGAGTCTAGCTCCACAATTCCATTGTAAATGGTTGAAAGGCTTTTTTACACATTTTGAGGAGTACTTTTATGACCTATTTAATGTGTTTAGAAGAAAATAGCAGAATTTGCTTTACACAGACTTTAACCAAACGTTATTTTTGAGGTAGTGCATTTTAGTCCAGTTTTTAATTAAAGTTACCCTTTTAGACAACTTATTTATTACGTTTTAACACATTTTAATGACTGTATGAATTCAAACATTGATTAAATTATTACGGAAAAATGTAAAATAAACATTTGAATGAAATCTCTGTAAAAACTGTCTCTCAGAGTTACATGTCTTAAGTGTGGCTGAATAAAATTCTCCTCTTCATATTTGACCTGTTTGATCCCATTTATATTGGTGAGGACAGACTAAATGAGAAACTGCTGTCAGTGTAATCCAGTACAGTTCAACAGCACCACAATCTACAACTCAACACTTCAATAAAATGTTAGACTGAATATTAAACTGCTGTTGTTTTTTCAAGGTGTACCAAGTAAACTGTCAAGTCTCCATAAAAATGTAGACAGAAAGCATAATGATGAGACAAATGCAGTGATGGACCGTAACTATTTACTCAAGTAGCTACTGTAGCCTACTTAAGTACAATTTGATGTACTTGTATTTTGGGTATTTCCATTTTGTGCTACTTTATACTTAGAGGGAAATACTGTACATTCTACTCAAGCTACATTTATTTGATAGCTATAGTTACTTTTCAGATAGTTTGTTTTATATGTTGTTGTTTCATATTTACAAGTTGCTGTGTGTTGTTATAGATTAGACTAGTACACCAGTGAAAGGTGTTAAAATTAGTTCTACCATGACAACATTTAAATGCTGCTTACATGTAGCCTACGATGATCAATTAATACTCAATACATATTCATGTAACACTTGAAATTGGGTCACTCTGCATAGTGAGTACTTTTAACTTTTCATTTTAAGCAGGCCTACATTTCGTTGACAATACCCAGATACTTTTACTCAAGTCAGATTTGCAGCACTTTTACTTGTGACTGAGTTTTTGTTCTTTGTTGTGATATTCCTGGGTACTTTGTCCACAACTGGACAAACATATCAAACAATAGAGACATGCAAGCATCGCACGTCTCATCCTCCGTCTCATCCCCCGCTGTCTTTCTGGGATCTGCCTCCTCAGCTGGGCAGCCTCCTCCTCAGCCTGCAGGTAAGGCTACAGCAATCCTGCTGCAATAACTGCGCCAAGACGCCTTCTCCGATCCGTTATTGATTTTTGATTTCCATCTCGCCAATGCTCACGATCACAATAACCACCAACTCTCCACTTTCCCCCTGCACCTGGCTTTTGATTTGATTTCACATAATCAGAAGCCAGGTGCGGGAATTGGATATAGATTAAATATAATCAAAAGCCAGCGGCGAGGAAAAGGTTTTATAAGACATTTTATGAAAATATTTTGGCTATTTATATTATTGTATGTCAGTTGAAACGTTAAAACATATAGGCCTACATATTAATTTCTTACAATGTCTATGAAAAGACGCAGGGCTGGGCTGTGTTTACATTGTTTTATTCTAAATGCAGGTATACAACACAGTACAACAAGCCAAGGCGAGTGGAGGTGGTGACATCATCAAGTTAGCTGCTGTTCCAAAAGCAGAAATGACTGTACTCCCGTCCTCCCGTTCTTGGGAAGTCGGACTTGCCAAGTCCACAAGTCCGAAGTGCTGAACTTGAGTATTGAGAAACGCCTTATGTGTCAGGTTCAGAAGTTAAGTTAAAAGTTAAAAATACATTTACAGTGTATAGAGTCAAATTCTTGCATTTTTTTCACAGGGTAAATTAAAACATGTTCTCATTTCTAACAGTGACCAGTAACAAAAATCTGAACTGACCTCTGATATGTTGTTGTTGTACAACTAATGAGGTGTGGGGAACAATTTTAGGAGCTGTTTAAGAACGCTTTCTGTCTTCACTCTGCTGTCAGTCATCCAACCCAGCAATCTTTTATTTATTTATTTGAACTGTTCTTAATTTAGCCCGAGAAGTCTGCAGGCTAATCCTGTAAATTAGTTTTAAAAGATGTCTTAGCTAAATGTTTAGATGTCTGGCCTAAGGTAGAAAAGTCGTTAAAAAGACAGATCATTGGCCCTCAGTTATCAGTCAGTGCAGATCGGAGCGCAGAAATAATCTAACGAAAGGGTTCGCGTGTGATTCATGAAACATTCTCACAGATCACAGCAGGGAATGATCAGGGGCATCAAAGGACGTCGGAAAAAACACAGTATGAAATCACTGCTGTGATCGACAGTGTTGCAGTGGACAGTCAAACTCCAGCTGAGACTGGAATATTTAATTTATGGCCTACCTACATGATATCAACCGACCTATAGCTTTCATATGAATACAATTTGCCTGTAGCCTACTATATTATTTGATACTAGCCTATTATTTTCATAATATTGATATAGGCTAAAAGCTTATAACTGGTCCAAACCGAGGAGCACTTGCTTGTGCACACTGGGTCTGCTTCCATTTCGGTCTGACAGGTGTCAGAGCTGGACAACGGTAAAAAAAAAATAAAAATAAATAAAAATAAAAATAATAATCGCTTTGGCCTGTGGTTCCCAACCTTTTTCCTTAAAGGGACCCCTTTTCTATTATTGAGTAAACTGACGACCCCTGACTGACATATTTTACGGATATTTTATATGATCTTAAAAGCATAACACTAACCCAAATAGTGAACGCAATAACTGCAGGAAGTCGCAGGAACTGCAGGAAAACTAGCGATTTGGATGAATTTTGAGTTGAGTAGGCGTAGTATTTCATTGTGAATATTTTCAGAGAAAGTTTCCTGATATTTTTAGGAACATTAGCTATGAAAGATTTCCTGCCTATTAAACAATCACGCATAGCCTTTGGGCTTTTTTTCCCCTCCCTGATATTAAGCAATTGTTTATTAATGCATCAGTAATTTTAAATGCATTCCTTTTATATATTCATTCAGTGTTTCTGGTTGTTCTATTATCGTTTGTTTTAAAAATATTCTTTTCTATGCAAATTTTCCCTCAAGTTTGTATCTTGTTTAATAATCTAAACTTATAAAATAACAACTAAATTGTTTTATTTAAAGAAATTAATTAAACATTGAGACGATGAATATCGAATATTTAATCAAAAATGTGTTGTTTTTTTGTTTTTGTTTTTACAAATCCTGTGTCTACTGATTCTTTCCTAATGCGATTTTTTTTAATTATATCTTGTATAATAATCTCAACTCAAACAAACACAATTAAATGCAGTTGTCTTCAATGAAATGAATGAATTGCTGAGACAAGGATAATCTGTAACAGATGATAACCCATTACAAGATGCGCCAATGATAAGAAATGATATACAGTTCCTGTCTCCTAAGTGGGCGTGGTCGTCCCTCTTCCACATTCCCCACTTTGTTTGGAAGTGTTGTGAATGTGTTTGGATAGATGAACAATACAACACTAAATAGGCTACACAGTACAAAGTTAATGATTGTTCATTATTTAGCCCCTCGTTTTATCTGCTAGCCTAATGTCTGATATCAAGTGTAAGCTCACAGCAGTTCTGATAAGAGTATGTTGCTGAAACGGTAACATGTCTCGACTAAAGTTAATTTTCTCCTGATTTGTCTGTCTCAAATAAAGCCATTTCAGTGTCAGAATGTTATAAAATAATTTGGGAAAACTGGAACAGAAACAGTATCTTTATGGAGGTTTTAAAAAGGGTCATGACACATACCTATGTGAAGTTCTTTAGTGACAATCTCTTTAAATTGCTTCACAGTGATCTTCCCCAGCTGCTCTTCAGTCTCACACAGATCGATGATCTTCTCCTCTCCTCTGGGTCCATTTAGTTTGACCTGGATTACCGGCATTTTGCAGCTGAGCCTGTGGTGTGAGCACTGTAAGGACAGAATGGAGTGTGCTCTTCTGATGCGTTTCTTCTGCTACAGGAACTAACATTTTAGATTACAGATCTACAAGGGACTTTGTGACATTTTAACGATTTGCACAGTGCTACTGAAAATCACGTGACTTCAAGGAAATAAAGAGGAGGAGGGGGGGTGGGACACACACACACACACACACACACACACACATAACTCTCATAGCCCTGGTATTTCATTTGCATGAGTAGTCTAACAGCCAGTCAAGATGGGCAACTTTTTCACAACTACACAGAGCAGCAGTCCGACAGCTGGACAGGAGAAGTGTTATGACCCTGGGGACACAACGCTTACATTTGTCAATGAAGATGATGGTTTAGACTGTAAGTAGTCAGATAGTTTTAGTTGTTGTTTTCCAAGAGTTAGTTCTGAATAATATGATTACCAAGTGGCTATAAGCTTCTGTTATATATCATTTATTTTTACAAACATGTCATTCTTTATCACAACTTTTCCTCTTTGTGTGTCTCATAGTTTTGTGCGAAGACTTCAAGTCTCTCAGAGCAAAGATGTCCTGTGGTCATGCTGTCACTCCGATGTCTCTCACCAACCATTGTCGCAGGTTGTTGGATAAGGTATACTGCTGTTTACATCATTTTAATCCTGAAATTCATAGGCATGTTAGTGACTGAAAAACACTGCAACATCATAGGTAATAAAGTAGTGATTTCCAATAGTGAAAATAAAGTTGTGATAGTAAAAGAGGAGTCAGAATGTGACTTATCAGCTGACAGAGGAAACAAGTTTCATTTCTTTTTATAAGTGGTGAGTTTAGTTAAATCAGAAACTTTATATTTGAGGATGCAAGTTTGACCTTGACACTGATAGTAGATGGCAGTGAACCAAGAATTTGTTCATTATTTTCTCCAATTTTCTTTTTACCATCTAAGGGTGAGTGCAGATTTGTGTGTGGCCTGCCTCGCTGTGATGTTGAGTGGACGTATGAAGAAGTTCGTAAAATGGCTCTTCTGACCTCTGAAGAAATGGATTACTTTGAAAAGAAAATGTTCAGCAATTATAAGGATCACTTGAATGCCAAATTAGTAAGTAGGATATTTCAGTTACACAGTTTAAAACTGTTCTTAGAAAAAAGACGTGTGTGCTAAAGGCTACAAAGGTGAAGTTAGAAACATCTTATTCTGTTTTCCACATAATTTAACAGTGTCCTGGCTGCAAGTCATGTGTGATGAGAACCGATCTCTGTAATCTAAGTGTCAAATGCACACTGTGCACAGCGGATAAGAAAAAGACCTTCATGTTCTGCTGGCAGTGTTTGAAGGAATGGAAAGGCCCAGCTCCACGTTCAGACCGCTGTGAAAATGAAGGCTGCATCAATCAGCCATTAGAGACACTGAGAAACTGCCCGGATATCATCTTTGAGTCTGTGAGGGGGGTCACTGGCTGTCCCTCCATCCGTGCCTGTCCCACCTGTGGTTTCCTGGTGGAGCATAGTAAAAAGAAATGTAAAAACATTGTCTGTTCCCGGTGTAAAGTGGAGTTCTGTTTTGTGTGTCTGAAGCTCACCAAAGAGTGCCTGAAGCTAAAACCATACTCATATTACGAAACTTGCTCCAGTGGTGTAGCCCCCAGACAGACCTCTATACCTGTGTGGAAGAGCACATGATTGTGATGATTTGAATATAAATATACCTTTTTTGTTCTACTTTATTTTCATTTTAAAAGTTGCTTCATAATCATCACAACTGTTGTTGAAACAGGAACTCCCATTATACCAGGCCAGGGCCAAAGATCTTTTTTGTACTTATAATTTGGAACAATCACATAACATGAGATTTACCTTCTCCTCCCACAATAAAAACATTCACACAGATCATTTCTACTCTGAACTCAAAATTGTATTTAATATTTATGGTAATATTTGAAACTATGTCCATGTTGTTTTTGTAAGAATCATCTTCAGTCACTCATAGTTACAGTCTGCACTTATTTTGATCTCTGTAATATTTTAAAATGAACTTCTTTTGTTTTATCATTGTTTTACGATTTGTGTGTTTATTCCCCCAAAATAACGTCAATTTTCCTGTAAAATAAAAATTAATAAAAATATATACTATTGGTTCAAATAAATGATTTCTAATTTAGAAGTAATGCAGATCTCTACAGCTACACTGAGCCCTGTCCTGTTCTGTGGCAAAAAAGATATTGGGAAGTATCATAAAAACATAATATGAATAAATATCAACCATGAATCTGCCTATAAAAGCTGCTGTAAGTTCCTTTGTGCAACTTCAGTATATCATTATCACATTAATTGGAATATAGTGGTTAAGTAAATGTATACTGAGTACAATAGTGGAAGACGTATTCAGATCATTTATTTGGTTACAAGTAAAAGTCCTGCATTCAACATTTCACACAAGGATCATAAGCGAAATGTACATCGAGTATCAAAAGTAAAGCAGGCTAGTCATCATGCAGAATGGCCCCTTCATTCAATATGATCACATTGTCATATTATGTTAAATTATTGATATATTAAAATGTAAATAGTAGCTACATGTTGTAGGGTGGAGGGGATTCTGACTGCTTTATGGACTTTGGGGTAGTTTAATCTGTGACAATACATCATATTTTATGAACTGATTTACGTATAAGCTGAATGTGAAAAGTAACAACTACAGCTTATCTGTACTAATCAGCTGTTTATAGCGTCCTACACCTTAAAATTTGCAGATATTGTGAATGCAAAAACATTGGAAATACATTGGAGCTGTCAACAAAACCCTTCCTGTCTGTATTTTTTAAATTAAGAGAAGGGAATTACAATTTATGAGAGTTGTTTATTTATGAAACATGGAAAGTAACCCATGTAAATTACAAATGTGTTTCAGTTTTGGGAGTATGGAGTCAGTGCTGATTTGAAATTGTGTTGCTCTGTGTTAAGTTTTTAAAAAGCCTTAAAATGTAAAATGATTAAGCCTACAGGTTATAAAGTAAAATGATCAAAGTGTAAAAGAATTGAGGATGACTTCTTCTGTGACTTTAGCTTTCACTTTGACTGAACTGAGTGCGAAATACCCTCTATTTCTAAATATTTCCAAAAGAGAAGATATAAATCAAATGCTCTGGTTAATGGGGTTGTGAGGGTTCAACAATTATAAGGATCACTTGAATGCCAAATTAGTAAGTAGGATATTTCAGTTACACAGTTTACAACTGTTCTTAGAAAAAAAGACGTGTGTGCTAAAGGCTACAAAGGTGAATTTAGAGACATCTAATTCTGTTTTTCACATATTTAACAGTGTCCTGGCTGCAAGTCTTCTGTGATGAGACCCAATCTCTGTAATCTCAGTGTCAAATGCACACGGTGCACAGCTGATAAAAAAAAAATACCTTCATGTTCTGCTGGCAGTGTTTGAGGGAATAATTTTATTTAGCAGTGATGCAGACTGCAAGAAGTCAGGAGATATAAAAATACATGGTTAAGTCATCCTTGCATAACCGGAAAGGGGCAACAGCAACCTTCATACCCTCTTTGACGTGGAAGGACGCTCAGGCTGTCTAGTCATAAAGATTAATTAGACCTTGATATGCCTACATTTCTTGTGATATACAGGGGCAAAAGTAGTTCTAGCTGGTATTGTAGACAATATAGATAAGAAGCTTCATAAATGCATCTCTTTATGACCTTGTTTTTCCTGACACTTTGAGACAAGCTACATGCTGGGGGAACAAGAGGTCTTTAAACTTTTGTCCCAGACTGTGACTATGCATGCTCTCTGTTGTCAAAGCATTCTATTAACAGAAAACTGTGAATAAAGCCATACATTCAAGTAAACTCAACAGAGGTTGATCAACATTTCTTTTCTTCATCCATCAAAACATAGACTGACTGTAGAAGTCAAATGAGAACCATGAATCTGCTTAGAAAAGGTGCTGTAAGTAACTTTGTCTAACTTCAGTATGTATTGACACATCACTAAACAACTCACATTATTCAGTCAGTAGCTATGTGAAAGTAGCAATAAGTTGCCTAGTAGATGTTTTTCTATGTAAAATCTCAAAAGGGGCAGTACAGCTGTCAGATAAATACAGTTGGGTAACAAGTACAATATTTCCCTCTAAAATGTAGAAAAATAAAAGTATGTATTTAATAATGCTGTCAAGAATTACTTAAATGTCAAAGTAATAAGTATCTTAAGTGCACTATTTACGAACTGTTCATAGAAAAAAGGTTGTGCATGCAAATACTAGGATGTATTTTAAAACATCTCATTTGGTTTTTCATATAACGTCACTCCTCAGTGTCCTGGTTGTCAGTCTGGTGTGGTGAGAACTGATCTCCATGATCTCAGTGCCCAGTGTGCAAAGCTGATAAAGGAAGGACTTATAAATTCTGCTGGCAGTGTTTGAGGGGATGGAAAGAACCAGCTCCACGTTCAGACCGCTGTGGAATTGATGGCTGCATCAATCAGCCATTAGAAATACTGAGAAACTGCCCAGTTATCACCTTCAAGGATGTGAAGGGGGTCACTGGCTGTCCCTCCATCTGTGCCTGTCCCACCTGTGGTGTTCTGGTGGAGCATAACAAAAAACATGTAAAAACGTTGTCTGTCCCCGGTGTAAGGTGAAGATCTGTTTTGTGTGTCTGAAGCTCACCAAAGAGTGCCAGAAGCTAAAACCAAAGTCATATTACGGACCTTACTCCAGTGGTGTAGCCCCCAGACAGACCTCTATACCTGTGTGGCAGAGCACATGATTCTGATGATTTAACACTGTGAACCTCAAGAAGCACAAATACATATTTAATTCTATGTTTTCTTTTTTAAAGGTTCTTAATGCCAGTCATCATAACTGTTATTGGTAACACAGGAACTACTAATACCAAAATATCACACTACCTGAGAATTTCTTCCTTCTTTCAACAATTGGAACATTTACATAGATGATTTGTACCTCAAAATCAAGACTGTATATTATGACTGTTCTAATCTTTGAAACTTTGTTTATTGTGATTTTATAAGAATAATTCTGCCTTAAGACTTTTACTGTTATTACATTGTTACAGAATGCAGTCATTTCAACTCTATTAATATATTCATTTGATCTGTTAATTTTACATTCCATTGTTATATCTGTTTTTATTGATCATTTGTTTATTCTCCCAACACACCATTGTCATTTTATCTGTAAAATCAATGAATTAATTTTATTTAGCAGTGATGCAGACTGCAAGAAGTCAGGAGATATAAAAATACATGGTTAAGTCATCCTTGCATAACCGGAAAGGGGCAACAGCAACCTTCATACCCTCTTTTACGTGGAAGGACGCTCAGGCTGTCTAGTCATAAAGATTAATTAGACCTTGATATGCCTACATTTCTTGTGATATACAGGGGTTAGGGTTAGCTGGTATTGTAGACGATATAGATAAGAAGCTTCATAAATGCATCTCTTTATGACCTTGTTTTTCCTGACACTTTGAGACAAGCTACATGCTGGGGGAACAAGAGGTCTTTAAACTTTTGCCCCAGACTGTGACTATGCATGCTCTCTGTTGTCAAAGCATTCTATTAACAGAAAACTGAATAAAGCCATAAATTCAAGTAAACTCAACAGAGGTTGTTTTTCACATTTTACTGGTGAAATGTTATGACACAACAAAAAAAAAGGTGGCACGTATCCACCTTATTTTCAAACACGGAAGTAAATAGTGATCAACTTCCGTTTTTTCTTTGTGCGTGACTTCCGGTCAGCCGCTTTCCCTCATGCTTTCCCTTACCGGAGCTAACGGTGCAAGCTAATTTTTTTTTCAATTTTCAGTTGTTTATGTTAGTCAATCAGTTAATTAGTTAGTTAGTCTGTGTATTTTGTATAACGTTAGATAACTGTGTCCACGTTTCCGTTATAACGGAAATTTATTCCCTCTAAACGCGAATAAATCGCACGTCAATCATAAACTATGAACCAAAAAAGCACAATCTATCCCGAGTGAGACAAACTGCTTGATCCCCGTCTCCAGTGTACCAGCAGAGAACCTGCAGAACCGAATCAGCGAAAAAACACACCGGGCTACACAGCCTCTCTACCTGAGCAGCTGAAGCTGCGGCTCGCACCCTCGACACACAGACACACAGACAGTGCTTCTGCATGCCAGCCACACGTGTGCTCAACTGTGAGAAATAAATATGTGAGGTGTACGCTGCTTTTCTATCTTTTTTTTCCTTTTCTTTCTTTCTTTCTGTCAGCGTCATACACTCCTAACACAGGACGGGTTGTTTTAATGGACTGAGTTGATCATTAAGCCATAGTGATGCGCGGATCGGCTCTGATAGCACCTGAATCAGCATGTACGCATCAACCATCCAGCTGTTACAACATGATTGAGCTAGCAAAGCAGTCTTATGTTGCTATGTGTGGTATTTATTCAGTTTTGGGAAATCACGATGTCTAGAAAGCATCAGTGGCTGCAGCTGACAGGGACAGCTAACGTTAACACTAGCAGCAAAGCTAACATCAGGATCGTCATCCGTTAAAAGCCTCCCGTTGTCCGATACGACATGAAACTACTCCAGTTAGCTCAATCATGTTGTAACTAAGACATCCGCTGGAGAAAATATTTTTTTCACGGGCCACTTCGTGAGTTTAGTGAGTTATTACAGACACGGCTAACGGCTAACAGCTAACGGTTAGCCCAGCTAATCTACGATAACCATGTTATTAATTACACACAGAGAAAATACTAATGTTTGTTCAGTCATTGTGTTTATAGACTTTACAAACATCAGATTAGTCTAAACGGTGATATAGTGACGTGAAAAATGTGATATATACATATATATAGCTAAACTCAGCAAGGTAAACAACAAGGCGATTCCCATTTACACAGTGGTAAGAGTGCTGGACCGGAAGTGTCGCACAAAAAAACGGAAGCTGGCTGCGTTCTGTTTTGCCTCCGTGTTTCCGTGAAAAATAAGGTGGATACATAGAAGGGGAATGGGGCAAACACAACTGACATACAGATAGACAATAACATTAAGCAGTTATGATGAGGCATATGGTGTGGGCGTGGGTGTATGTATGTGTGTTTGTGTAGGTGTGTACAGATGTGAGTGTCAGAGAATTCTCGGTAAACATAACACGAATGGGGACCATCTTTCCTTAAAAACTGATATGTTGTTACTGTGAGCAGTGCTTTTTACATAGAGATGTATTCTGAGAGAAGGTTGATCCAGTGGTTTAGAAGTATTGAATTTTTGGATTTCCAGTTTAAAAGGATTGTTTTCTTGGTGACAGTTAGAAAAATAAGAAAGCTCTTCTTGTATTTGTTTGATATATTGATTTGTGAAGTGTCTTTTAGCAGACAGAGCTGTGGGGATGGAGGGAGTTTTTGTGTCACAATATTCCAGTAAGAGTGAACTGGTTGGCAGGCCAAGAGTGCATGGAAATAATTATCTGTTGTGCCCATTGTGAGCAATGTCTGTGTTTGACAATACTATTCTATATATTTTATATTGAGTAATATGTATTCTGTGGATGATTTTGTGCTGTAAGGTTTGTATTTGGAGTCACTGAAAAAATATATGTATTTATTTATATCCAGAAGTCGGTTGAGGTAATGATGGTTAGATCTGTGTTCCAGCTAGCTGTTGGGACTGTTATTCAATTAGAGAGTCTGTAGAGTTTTGAAGTTAGTTTATTTAGATTTGTAAATTGGATTATATCAGTGATTACTTTGATTGGCTCAAGTGGCTGAGTTATGTTGATTTTTATTTTGATTATGGATTTAAGTTGTAGGTATTCACTCTGATGTTCTGTAAGTCTGTGCCTCTGGATAAGATCTTTAAAGTCTATTAAGTGATTGTTTTGGAAAAGACTGTTAAAATGTGTGATACCTTTTTGTTCCCATGCGTGATTTTGAAAAGGGGTGCTGAGAAGTTTGAAGTCAGGGTTGTGCCAAATAGGGGTGTATTTACATGGAGCTGGAGTGAAATTAACTAACTAACTAACTATTACTCACTTCTGTGGCTTTGTGGGTGGACATGAAGTGATGCAGCACTCAGTATTGTAACCTTTTCTGAAGTGAAAGAATGAATCATTCCAACAGATGTTTTTGACAACTGTCATCAACAGTGAAATGAACAGGACCTGCAGGCAAAAAATAGCCTACAAACACTGACCTTAATCAAAGAACGTTAAAATTAACAAACACTCACAAAAGGTTAAAATTACAACAGAGCTGAACTTGCTATGTTTAGCTGGGAGAATACTACACATTAATCAACAACTGTTTTTGTGTTGTACTGTTGACCGAGTTCAATAAGCTAAGTTTCATCTGCTGCCTCTTAAGCCATTGGCACACCATGACACCTAAAGTGTTAACCACCGAGTTATTGCAGTTATACTAACCACACACCACACACTTTAACATTAACTTACCCACTGTAACGTTATCCCAGGTACACACTACATGATATCAGCCCAATTCTAGCCTGACACAGTGTCGTATGGTGTCGGCTCGGACCATGGATGACAGTGAGTGTCATACATAATCCATCATTTCATCTCGTGTAGTGTGTCATTGTAGACGCCACCCGACGCCACGTCTGGTACGCCTCACGACGTTCCAACAGAAAGTCAAGCATGTTTGATTTTCTGTTTGTCGTTCACGACTGCCCCAGTCACAGCAGTCACTTTGACCAACAGAAGCACAGAGCAATCTGCTGCCGTAGACAACTGTATGGCAACAACACCCCAGGGTTTTTGATATCTCCTCTCGAGATACCACAACACAGCAAAAAGGGAAAAATGATGGTGTGAAACAGCAGAGGCACTTTATCAACCTATTGAGTACTGCCATTAGCATCAAGTTAGCAAACAATATTATTTCTTCATAATGTAGATGGACATAAAGTAAGAAAATTTAAAAACAGTGGCGGGGCTTTTACTCACCTCAACTGCAGAGGCTACCAGCTTCATTTGAAACAAGTGACAATATAAATGGACCATTATTTATTAATCCCTTTGTGTTTTTATATTTTTACTTTTTATCCGCTCCCGTTGCCTTGATAAAGTTAATGCATCATGCCGTCATTTCAAACTCAACACTTCCTCTATCTGTATAAAATTAAAAGCTCCTTATAACTCCAGTTGAGAGAATCCCTTCAATTTCTAAAAAGGCTTTTATTGTGAAACATTTGCAGGAACTTATTGTGGAGGATTCAGTAGCTTGAATGTTTGCGTACAGTACTTCAAATGTAGCTCCTGCCACCTGCTGGCGCTTTTTACCTTACTACAACAACTTTTCGGCTGGCACGTGAACAGACACAGTGACTGAACTGACAGTAAAAGTAACAAAAACAGGACAAGAATAACCCGATGACATCACACACGTCAAGAAAGACGACCAGTGATGATTGGTGTGGACCTGTAGCGTGTCTGTTGGCCAAGTCACAGCACGATTTATGACTCCACAATCGCCTAATCTGACATAGTGACCGTTGGAATGGAAAGAAATGTTGTGTTGTGTGAGCCCGGCATTGCAAGGTCAATGCTACTTCTCTTATATGTAATATTTAACAAATGTGGACATGTATGCAATTTGCTAATGTCATTATGATACTTTAACACTTTAACAGTAACAATTACATTGAATCATGGAAGCTAACTTTGTTAGCAGTGATTTAACATGGCAAGCCGAGCGCAGCGTTCAGTCAGGTTGCTGGTGTGGGTGGGCGTGCTAAGTGTCCTCTGTGTGGTGGCAGCTACTTCCATTATTTTTACAGTCTATGCTCCTGAAGCTGTCATGACTTGATGACATTTAATGTAATCCCTGCTGATAGATCAATAAATAAATAAGCCATTTATTATGAGACCTTTTTTTTCTGAGGTCGTTTGGTCTGAGACCTGAGGCCATTTCATCTGAGACCTGAGGCCATTTCGTCTGAGACCTGAGGCCGTTTGGTCTGAGACCTGAGGCCATTTGGTCTGAGACCCGAGGCCTTTGGGCTGAGACCCGAGGCCTTTTGGTCTGAGACCCGAGGCCTTTGGGCTGAGACCCGAGGCCTTTTGGTCTGAGACCCGAGGCCGTTTGGTCTGAAACCTGAGGCCGTTTGGTCTGAGACCTGACGCCGTTTCGTCTGAGACCTGAGGTCATTTGGTCTGAGACTTGAGGCCGATGGTCTGAGACCTGAGGCCGTTTGGTCTGAGACCTGAGGCCGTTTGTTCTGAGACCTGAGGTCGTTTGTTCTGAGACCTGAGGCCATTTCATCTGAGACCTGACGCCATTTCGTCTGACACCTGAGGTCATTTGGTCTGAGACCTGAGGTCTTTGGTCTGAGACCTGAGGCCGTTTGGTCTGAGACCTGAGGCCTTTTGGTCTGAGACCTGAGGTCGTTTGTTCTGAGACCTGAGGTCTTTGGTCTGAGACCTGAGGCCATTTCATCTGAGACCTGATGCCATTTCGTCTGACACCTGAGGCCTTTTGGTCTGAGACCTGAGGCCGTTTGGTCTGAAACCTGAGGCCATTTCATCTGAGACCTGAGGTCATTTGGTCTGAGACCTGAGGCCGTTTGGTCTGAGACCTGAGGCCATTTGGTCTGAGACCTGGGGCCGTTTGGTCTGAGACCTGATATATATGTATATATATATATATATATATATATATATATATATATATATATATATGTATATAAATATATACCTATTTATATATACACATATACACATACAGTATATATATATATACTGTATATACTGTATAAACACAATATACCAATACAAAACATAGTATAGCATATTAATACATTTATTAATATATTTTAATAAAAAAATGCTTGATTATTGGTTGAGTTTATTTCTCACACACACTCACTCTCTTTTATACCCACAGCCATCAGACTTCATAATTCTTTGTTAAACAGATGATCTTACAGACTTCTTTGAAATTTCCTTTGGGGATTATTAAAGTTCTTCTTATTCTTATTACACTGACTGCTGTGATCCCTCAAAAGTAGTAAAAAACATTTTCAATATTTACATAAACACAATTAATTTTGGTATTGGTGTTATAACTATGAAAATGGGACTGTGGTCAAGATAATGTGAAAAAAGATACAGAAGGATGAGCAGCAGGGGATATTTGCAGCACAGCTGGTGGAAAAGTGAATATGTGCACAAAGGTGTGCTATACATAATATGTGTATATTGTGTTTATACAGTATATACATACATATCTGTACATACATATACACATACATATTATTTATATATATGTATATATATATATATATATATATACACACACATACATATACATATATATACATATACAGTACAGGCCAAAAGTTTGGACACACCTTCTCATTCAATGCGTTTTCTTTATTTTCATGACTATTTACATTGTACAATGAACAATTAAAAATTAACCCTTATATACCACTAACTGCTTTTTTGAAAAATACACTATAATTCAACATTCTAAAAGCAAAATTGACTTTGATTATTATTAGTATCATCGGTTGACCCAAGTAGAAGAAGAAATGATTTTGCACTTGTCCTGTGCATTTGACCCTAAGAAAAGTGGTGCTATGGCAGACCCTCTGTGCTGTCATCAGCACAAATTATGTCCCCATGTGATAAAATCCATCCCCCCTCCCCCCTTTTTTTTTACAACTTGAGTAGGCCTACTGTCAAGCCTGAGCATGTACATGTCAGTGATATTCAATATGCTCCATCCAGTCTCTCATCCACCGACACTAACACTATGTCTTACACAAGGACAGCACGCTAGTTCAGCTGATAGCAAATTGTTACTAATAAGCTCAGATGACAGCTGTCTGTATGTAGACTAACTTAGTTTGACACTTCTCTTAAAATACTTTTAAACGTAGCTGCTGGCTGAGACAAACAGCCCCAACTCTCTACACCAGCACTATGTTACATGCACAGTGAGAGACATTGACAGAGAGGGAACATGACAGGAGGAAAGCAGGACAGGAGAATTTAAGGATAATACTGCTAGCTGACTTTGCTAGCTGTTTAGCCCCTCCCACCTAGGAAAAAATGTGAGGAGCTAGTGCTAGGAGTGATGAGCGAACATTGTCAGTTTAACTGTGCGTTCCCACCAAAAGATTCAAAATCGCCAGCGGTCGCTCAGGTCGCTGGCATCGCGCTGCTCGCGGTCGCTTGCTGCAGCCGACGCGAGTGACGCTCTTCGTCGCGAGTGTTCATTATGACGCTTATGACGCTCATGAATCTTTTGGTGGGAACGCACAGTAACTGTGCGATGCCAGCGACCTGAGCGTCAAGCTGAAGTTGAGAGAAGCTCAACTTTATGCAAATGAGCAGCGCCGCCGCCGAAGCAGCGGCGAGCAGCAGCCAGTTGCAGACCGTGAATATTCTCAAGGCGGGACAGTGAAAGAAAGAAAGAAAGAGATCTTCTGCATCGCAGCCTGAAAGCCCCGCCCCTTGGCAGCCTTCTGCAAGCCCTGCCAGAGCTGCCAGGCAGTGCGATGCCAGCGACCTGAGCGACCGCTGGCGATTTTGAATCTTTTGGTGGGAACGCACAGTAAGAGACATGAGACGGCCTGACCTCCGCGCTCCTCTTCGCTCCCCTCACCCACACCTTAATTTAAAATAAAGTATTTCCACGTGAGTATATGAATATTGGCTTTATCGACCTGTAGCACAACAATAAACGTTAGGTATATGAATTAAGTGGATTTAAAACCGCTGGTTTTTGTATTGGAAAGCAGTGAGATTGTAAAATGTTCGTCATTGCATGGACAGTATGGTCACAAGTTGATCTGGCTACTTCCCAATTTGAAGACATAGCTGGCTGTATGTTGTCGGATTTTTAATGGATCTGTCAATAAGGTGGTGTTGTCATAGTGGCGCACCACGTTAATTGTGCGCTTTTAATTTATTTTCCCATAATGAAGCGGGTTTGAATCCCGTGAAAATATTCTTTTTTACGTTTCACAGGGCTGAACGGTTCTTTAATATGGCACATGTTTATTTAGGCAGGCACCAGAGACGAAACTGTGTAGGCCTATTGTTGGACTAAGAGTCTCATCCTACTCTCCAGTGTGCTATGTGTGAGCTCAGTCCTGCGTGTTCTTTAATGAAGCAATAGGAGAAGATATTCGGTCTCAGTTAATGTAGTTTATTAAGCAGTAAAGGAATAAAATTACAGAGCCCTGGGTCTCAACTTCACGTCCCTGACGAACAACAAAGGTGTGTCAGTTCACGAAGTCTGACCTCCTGTCCTTTCCCTGACCCAGTATATTTGAGCGTAACAGAGTGTCATTGTGCACGCAAGGTGTTGTCCTCTTCTCATTGGCGGTTCCACTTCCTCCTTCACCACACCACGCCCCTGCCTCGTGTTAATCTGACTCCTTCCCGCTGGCGGTGGGGGCGTGGTTCCTGTTTTGAAAGACAAGAGAACAACACAACTCCCTACACGTGCTGTACCTTACTATCTGTACATCACTTTCTATTCTTTTTACCATATATGAAACTAATTATCTAAGCATTGCGGTATGTGCTCCTCAGACTTCATGTCTCTTCCTCTCCTGTACTTCTCCACTTCTGCAAAGCAAACACATTCAGATCAGCTGAAATCATCTCAGTATTCTCATTGTTCACACATCTAAAACTTATATAGTGAAACACAACTTATAGTAAAACACATAAAATCATTCTATTCCCAACACTATTTAGAAAATTTATTCGAGATAGGAGTTAGATTTACAGGAAAAGCAACTTGGCCTCTTCCTGTTTTCAACATTCCGTCATAACAAGTGTGATTCAAACCGCAACTGAGTGTCGGTCCGTGACTGGGTTCCTCCAACAAGAGTCCAAAGACGGATCAGGTCGGCTATGTTTTGATATTGTTATGAAAAACTGAATAAAGAGGCCTTCGCGAGGACAGCTACGTGTTCTCTTCCTGGTTGAAAACAGCTGTTGTCACTACGACAACCACAGACGCATTCGGCTGAAGGTCGCCAGTTAACAGGGTCGCGAGTAAATCCGAAACACCGGCCTGACCTCTTCGCTCCTCTCCGCTCCCCTCACCCACATCTTGAGCACCCGTTCTGGGATACACATGTGTCGGCCCGCCGGCCTGACCTCCGCGCTCCTCTCCGCTCCTCTCACCCACGCTTGAGCATCCGTCCAGGCCGCGGCGGGACCATAGGTCAATGGATCCCAAGTCTCGAGCCCTGCCCTCGCCACTCACCAGGGACCTCTTCTTACGGTTACAGAATAAACAACATAGCTATTTTCTGCCAATTTATTCCATATCCAGCAAAACACGTCACTTCCGTCATGCCAGGGGCACTTCCGTCATGCCAGGGGCTTGTGTGACGTCAGGGGCTTCTGCTCCGGGGCTACAGCTGGATGCTACTCCCCAAGTCTCTAGTCGTTCGAGGTCCGCCATCTTCTAGGCCGTCCCAAGTCTCTTATTTGTGCAGCGACGAGCTAGCGCTAGGAGCTAGCAGCAAGCTTTAAGCAGCTACGAGCTAGGATGGTCGAGAGCTTCCTAACAGGAAGTCTTTTTCAGTTTGAGGCCATGACGTATAAATACCCGCCCCCTACATCCGGCCCATTTGAACGAGATGGCGGAGAAACAGCGCAAGTGTACCCGTTACACGCATTCTTTGCAATGAAACGCTGTAATTCACATGCCTACGTGACTACAAAGAGTAACGTTAATGATATTTCCTGCAAGACTGTCATGTAGTAATTAAGTTTATTTCATTCACAACCCGTTGCGTTGCTCAGCGGACTGTGATGCGTGGCTGTTAAATGTGCAGCTGCTCATGTCCAGAACCACACGTGTTGATATAACACTAGGCGCGCGCGCGCACACACACACACACACACACACACACACACACACACCAACATATTTGCCCATCATTAATTGTCCTGCATGTCATGTGAGTGGAATAATGTTTAATAGCTTGTAGGTAATATTAATTAGCCTATTAATATTAATACTAATTAATATTATTACTTTCATTAATGTTGTTGTGTAAGATACTGTCATTACCTGCATCTCTCTCTCTGTCTCTCTCTCTTTCGGTCTCATTGTGTCATGTGGATTACTGTTAATTTATCATGTTGATCTGTTCTGTACGACATCTATTGCACGTCTGTCCGTCCTGGAAGAGGGATCCCTCCTCAGTTGCTCTTCCTGAGGTTTCTACCGTTTTTCCGCGTTAAAGGGTTTTTTTGGGCAGTTTTTCCTCATCAGCTGTGAGGGTCCTAAGGACAGAGGGATGTGGTATGCTGTAAAGCCCTGTGAGGCAAATTGTGATTTGTGATATTGGGCTTTATAAATAAAATTGAATTGATTGAGGCAGACTGACAGGTCTGATGTCTTATTCACTCAGCAGCTGACTTGTTGAATGATGGCGAGTGGATTTAATAATAGTGATAATGATGATGATAATAATAATGATAATGATGCTCATCACAGTGACAGTGGAATAGCAGGGCTACAGACCGTTCTGTAATTAATGAGATTTGGGATGCACCCATAGTAACGCCAGGCTGGCTGCTTTTACGGAGCAGATCCAGCGGTGCCACCGTCGAATGGACGTTGCTTCACGTGACGCTTCAGAGTAAGGCCGGGTGGGCCGACACCGTGTAGTCAGGCCGTTACAACACTAAATGAAGCAGAGTGACGGACCCAAAGCCTTCAATCTGGCTAAAAGACAGCTGAAATGCTAAACAAAAAAAAAACAGTGGTGAAGTTGGGATTTGTTTCTTGGCGTTACGTGCTCATTGTCTTTTCTGTGTCTTGCAGGCTGCCAGGAGAAGCGCACTGGCCATCAGATATTGTTTGTGGAAATTCGAAAATAAAGTTTGTCAAATTGACTTTTGTCTCTTCATTGTGCACACTTACACACGAAATAGGGTAACAGTCAGCTATTTTTGAATGTTAGCATTGATTTCTCACATTGAATGGTGAAATATTTGTAGTTTGAAAGGTCCGACCTAAATGAATACAGGTCGTAGTTAACGAAGCATATGAATATTAATATAGAAGGAGCGCCCACTGAGCGCAGCTTCTTTTATTGATGGTTCGAACGTCGCGATGTGGTCAAAAACAAACAACAAAAAACAAAGTTGACTTGTATGATTAAATAAAAGGTAAAATAAATGGACAATTCATCAATTCATAGACGCTATGCAATTTTACTTAAAAAAGTTGTTTAAAAAAAAAAGAGAGAAGTCACTTCCGTCATGACAGGGGCACTTCCGGCAAGCCAGGGGCTTCTGCTCCGGGGCTGCAGGTGGATACTATTGGACTTGGGACGCACCCTATATGTCACCGCCCCCTGCTGCAGCCGTCTGCTCTCGTCTACTTTCCAGGCCAGCCGCAGTTCATCTCGAACGAGCCTACTGACAGATACCTGTGCGGTGCGAGGTAACCTACTCTTTTTTCTACTCTTTTCTGTGAAATCACATGATAAGTTGCCCGGAGTGACGCAAGTTGTTTTTTCTTTACAAAATCTAATTAGTCAATTAAATCTTGATGATTTATACCTGAACTAACACATCTGAGGAGCACTCGATTCAGTAACAAAGAGCACTTCCCTACTAGTGACTGATACTTTTGCCTTGTAAATGCAGGATGTAAATGCACAGCTGTGTGTTTGGATTAATGCACTTTATATGAACAACTTGAATCAATCAATAACAGCACGTGGCACCGTGGGCTAGTTACCGATAGATGCACTTTACTGGCAGGATTTGCACAGAACATTTTCCCATTGCATATTTGCACATTTCAATCAGTTATTCAGTGGCTTTATTTATTGAATATTTGAAATCTTGACTATGTGTCTACTGGCCGGTGCTTGAATGAGTATTCGGCTGGCAGTGTGAGTGCGGTGTATAGGCTATGTGTTCAATGATTAACACGCAACAGTTTATAGTCTATTGTTTAAGTTGTTGCATAAACACTTGCCTGTCCTGTCCTGAGTTTCCTTAAGGGTGTTGTCTGTAAGATGTCTTTGGGCTTATGGACACCGATAATAATGTTCCGGGAGGGAGCAAGTGGTGGCATGTGTTAATTATATTAAATATGTATATTCTTTATGTTAATTCAGGGATGACATATCATGTTAGGGAACACCTGTTCATAGAAGGAGCCAATGTGGTGGAGCAGTGACACCACCGCCTGGCAACTCTTTGTCCTGTCAAAGAGCCATCTACTGTGTGACTGATATGAATCGTAACTACAATCTACTATCTACAATGTTTTTTTAATTTTTTTTGTGAGAAATACTGAGCTAACAGAAAGTGTGAGAAGTAGGAACTGCTAAATGTATTTGTCAGCAGGTAAAAAAACAAGAACAAGACTAAATAAAAATTAAATAAAATTAAAAAAGGAAGATTCAGTGCTGCCTTATGCCTTGCAGCGAGGTTCCTTACAATAAACCAGGGCCACCTTAATATGCCGTCAAGTAATTTCTGAGACTGATTCCTTTGCGACACTACTGTCAGTGCTTGTCCAAATGATGCAGGCAGCAGCTATGTGAAGAACAACTAAGGCTACTGTGGAATATGTAGTTCACGGACAGTAGAGGGTCTGATGAGGTTAAAGAAAGCACGGAGATTAAAGGAAAACTAATTCAGACAGAGATCCAACCGAGAACCAAATGTATAAAAAAATCATATTATGAACAAAGGAAGGACTCGTATGTTAAAGTGGCACGAGCACGGAAACATTAACGAAATTATAATCAAATCTAACATTAAAAATCAAATTAAAAAACTAACTCGACACTGTTTTGCTTCTGTTTAACTGCATTACTTCTTGTTGGGACAATCATTCAGTTGTTTTTGATGCTGAATTTTCTATTAAATATCTAAATGTTTCCTGCGGTGTCACCTGTTGAATACAGTTGAGGAGTGAGTATAATTAATTGGCGAGATAGCGCCCCCTCCTGGACCAGGCTGCATGCCACAAACCAGGGGTTCAACAAGGGATTCCCAACTTCCTTTTCCTGAGAGCCACTTTTGCAAAATGACAGGAGGCCAGTGGCCAGTTAATGAACAAACATTAATTGTTTTTATCAGTATATGTAATAAATTAATTGCCTGTTTGCAACAGTTCAACATTCGCTGTCTTTAGTCATCCTTGCCAAGAGAGAAATCCAATTGCAGCAGCTCTGCACAGGTCAGGTGTACGCAGGGGTGTTCCTAGGATTTGCTGACATTTGGGGCTAAGCCCAGACCTCTGTTGGGGGGTCTGGAGGATTCTTCCATATGGCACTTCTTCGATTACTAAAATTAATTATTTAATTATTAAAAGTATAAAGAAAAAGTTCTGTGTGTGAACTAGAGCATGAACAGAAAAGTGGATTTGTCGATGCGTCGACGTCAGTGACACAACTCGACACCCCCCAGGAGGAGTCGACAAGTCGTGTTTTTTCCCTCTCTCTCTCTGTGTGTGCTTACGCTGATACTTTATCCTTGACTAAGTGAACAAACGTACTCGGGCGTAGGCCTACTATAAGCAGAGCTGACTCCGCGAGGAATGTCTGCAGTCATTCGGGCTTTCATAGTCGAGCGCACTTCCGCGCTGTAGTTTCTTGTAAAAATGTCCGTGAAAAATCCCCCGATGTGAAAATACATGCCAAGCAATCACTGGTGCGCGGAGCGGAGTCCACACGGTCGTAAAATCTGAAGGCCCGAACATACTCGGGTGGAACGTACGCGGTGCAGACTCTGCGGAGGTCCGTGCGGACTCAAAGCGGACGTCCGCAAGCCTTGTGCACACAAAGCTCAGATTTTACGACCGAGCGGACTCCGCTCCGCGCACCAGTGATTGCTCGGCATGTATTTTTCACATCGCGGGGATTTTTCACGGACATTTTTACAGGAAACTACAACGCGGAAGTGCGTTTGACTGTGGAAGCCCAAATGACAGCGGACAGTCCTCGCGGAGTCCGCTCCGCTTATAGTACACCCGAGTATGTTCGGGCCTTGTGCTTTGCGCGCACAGGGCTTGCGGACCTCCACAGAGTCCGTTCCGCATAAGTTCCGCCCGAGTATGTTCTACCTCTGGATTTGTCAGAGGTGATGTGAGTTGCTCGGCATCTCACAAGCAAGAGAGCATCTGGGCTGGTCCAGGGCCAGCAGAAAAAGAGAGACTGAGAGAATAACCCCTTTAACACTGCAGGAACTTTTCTCATTTACCCGGGCTTTTGAAAAGCCTCAGAGCGTTTCCACCAAAATTATTCAGGGAAAAAACTTTCCCTCAACCCCAAACTTTCCCTGAAAAAAGTACCTAGTAGGGGGGTAGGACTTTTCAGATTACCAGTAATTCTTGAGGGGCGGGGCTGTTTGCCGAGGAATGCCGGTCGGTGGAACACACACGCAGCGTTCCGCACTTCCTGGCACAGGCAGCCACTGCAAACTTTATTTCATTTCTACAAGCTCCACTCCATGTTTCTGTTTTGATAAAGGATGGGTACCGAAACCTGGAACTAAATTAGCCCCGGGACTAAATTATCAAAGACCGTAGTACAGATAAGTGCTAACGGTATCGGCTCTTTTGTGCCGGCGCTGAACTCCTTCACATCCACACACACGCCTACACGACATGGTAACCGCTGAACAGTCGAGCAGCCGCAGTGGAAACAAAGTGAAGATAACTGGAAAATGACTCGAGTTGACGGCAGCTACACTCGTTACTGTAAGTGACATTAACCCTTAGGGAGTAAGAAGCCAATACTTAATCAATACATGTGTTCAGCAAGCCTGAACATGTAAACATGTAGACAGCGATATTCAATATGCTCTGTCCACAGTCTCTCATCCACCAACACACTGACGTTACACAAGGACAGCACGTTAGTTCAGCTGATAGAAAATTGTTACTAATAAGCTCAGATGACAGCTGTCTGTATATAGACTAATGTAGTTTGACACTTATCTTAAAATACTTTTAAACATAGCTGCTGGCTGAGACAAACAGCCCCAACTCTCTACACCAGCATGTAGCCAGCCAAGCTGGCGGAGCCAAATACAGGACACACGCCAAATCATCTACATCATCACGCTAATTTGAATACATTTTCCAGAACTTGGAGGTGCGGTGGAAACGCAAACCACACAGATTACCAGGAATTATTTTACCCAGGTAAACAAATTTCTGGTAATGAAAGTTCCTGGAAATGTTGGTGGAAAAGGGGCTAACGTGGGACTTATCTTAGAGTTTTGCTGGTGACATCACAGAGGGGCATGTTACTGTAACAGTACTGTCCAATCAAGCTTGACGACTGGTCTCACTAGGAGGTGTGAGGTGACCTCCTGTGGAGACAAGTGTCAAATAGCTGTCTTTGTTTGAAGAACAGAGAGCATGCAGAGAAGAAAAGCCTTCACATGTCCAGTTTGGATTTTAACAAATGACAAATCATCTGTGGTCCTGTGAATCCCAACATTCTTTATGGCCTCTCTCTAAATATTCAAGTTTCTGTTCTAATGTTTTAAGTTTATGTTCTTTTGCCTTCCTATTACAGAGCTGATGCCGATGATTTTTTTCCCATAATGACAGCTTTTAATGCATCCCAAAGCATAGTTGGGTCCACCTCGCCATTATCATGAAGTTCTATATATGTCTTAATTTCAGCTTTAATTTGCGCAATAACCATGTTATTATTAAGCAAGCTTGTATTTAGTCTCAAACTTGTTTTCCTAGGTTTGCTGTCAAAATGAAGAATTAAGTAAATTGATGAATGGTCTGAGACATCCATGGGACCAATGGTGCATTCTTGCACTCTGTGTCTGTCAGTATTATATATAAGAAAGTAATCTATTCGTGAACATACTTTGTGGGCGGGCGGTTGCTCGCTCACTCACTATAACTACATTATATTATAACTATATGCTATATATATTAACTATATATTTAGTATTTTACGACACAAGACGCTACGACAAGTTTAACGGAGCTTCACTTTACTGCTGCATTCTGCCTCAATCAGTAGGCCTACATTTACATGACACTTGAAAAAAATGAATTATTGCCTTAACCCGACTATAACTGGACAACTGAAGTGCATGTAAACACGTTACTCCGACTAATATTGGAGTTCTCCAACTCCGATTAAGACACCCAGATAATGCGATTGGAATTCCATTCTCTCTGTCATGTATACGCCTTCATCTGAGTTAAACTAGACAATGCATGTGCGCATGCTCCACATCCACCGCGCTGGCGTATGACCCCAGAACAGACAAGACATGCTATTGTTGTAGCCCTCCAACAGCATACGGCGTTCTTGTCTGCCTCTCGAAATCACCATGACCACGAGGGATAGCGTGCACCTTATCTGCACAATCAGTAACGCGTACATTACGTACGAGATGAACAAAGCTGTACGATTATCCATCTTGCTGTTGTTGGAAAATGCCGGTCTGCTGCCTGACTCCAGTTGTTTATTATTAAGTGACGTAATAGGTCAACCGGAAAGGGGGCCATATTAACCTGCTGAAACGACGCATATCGCCACCTAGTGTTGAGGAGGAGGACACGTTCCCGTCAGTAATTCAATTTTCTCAGTTGCATGTAAACTGGGACAAGGACAGAAGTCCGATTAGACGCCAAAATCGAATTTTGAGCATAGCTCGATTAAGCTGTGCATGTAAACGTACTGACTGAGGACTGAGAAACCTGACGCCGATGCATCTTGGCTCATTTGCATACTAAATAGTGATTGGGTGTTTAGTGGGGGCAGGGTCTCTGCCGACTGCACAGTAGATCACACATAGCCGGCACACAGCACGGAGTGGAGTGGAGGCAGATGAGAAAACTTTTCTGTTTTGTGCCTTTTTCAGCGGATTCAAATTTCTTCAATATTTCATGTTTGTTTTGAGATAAGTGGAAAAATGGAAAAATCTAATTTGTTTTTTCTCCCTCTTCATTTTAGTCATTATTTTGTTACTTTTAATTGGATTAGTGAGCCCGCTGACATTTACACTACTTTATAATCACAATACACAACTCCTTCATTATGTCTTCACTGAGGTTGGCAACTTTTGTGTGGGAACAACAACTTGTAATATCATCATTACTAAAGAGAAAGAACTTACCAAAAACCTATAAAAAACATGAAAAACAAAAAAGACTTCCACTGTTGTGGTCACACTTTGACCCACTAAGCCTTTGCTCAGTGGACAGTAGGGATGGGAATCGAGAACCGGTTCCTGTTAAGAACCGGTTCCAACTGGTTCAATTCATCGACATCATTAGCCTTTATGCTTAACGATTCCCTTATCAATTCTTTTCATTACGCCGGATCTATGCTCGTCAGACAGCAGCATGTTCAACAACAAAGAAGACGTAATGGCGGAGGGACAGAAGCAGTCAAAGCCATGGCATCACTTCACACTGTTGTTAGCCTCTCTGGAGCTGCTAGCAACTGTGGAGTCTCGGCGTGTCCCCGCACCAGGTAGACAGTGGCCAGGACGCTGTTGTCGGATTTCATGGGAACACCAAGGATGGTAAGATGAGGGCAGTTGAGTTGATTTGCACGCCATTCATTGTTATGATATGCTAGGCTAGCTGCGTTAGCTGCCTCACCTGAGTTAGCTGCACTAGCTGCGTGGTGTTGACACACTCAGGCTGTGGGCTGGGATTTATCTCTAGATCACCAGCTAGCAGTAACATTAATGACACTCATTGTGGCTGTTGTTGTGACATAGATAACTGTATGCCAATGCTGGCTTATGACTGTGAAAGCTGCTGTTAGTGTTTATGTGTGGTTGGACAGCGTGCTTTTTTTCAAATCTTTCTCATCAAACTAGACCATGGCTTTAAGGTTCATAATAAAACGTTATGAAAGCAGATGTCTTGGGTTACAAACAACAGGAGGTGATATCATTAACTCACAGGAGGAATCGATAAGGGAATTGATAAAGAATCGGATCGATAAGCAGAATCAATAATGGCATTGATATCAATAAAATCCTATCAATTCCCATCCCTAGTGGACAGTAACCCACCACTAGGTGGGGCCTGAAGGTAATCCTAGCCCTATGCACTGAGATAGAGTGTCTTAATTTCTACGTCATTGAAAGAAAAGTCTGTAGTGAACCGTTATCTTGTTAAGTAAAACACACATAGGTTAAACAAATTATTGGTGGTGAAAATTACACCAATTGGATATGGTACTCTAGTAAAAATAGGTTGTATCCACTTATTTACCATTTGACATCAATCTTCAGCACCTGAGTACTGTCTGGTTAACGTTTAAACATAATATTGTTAAGTGGATTGTACTTCCTCTCTCTGGAACTCCTTAAGCCGTTCACGCACTCTTTCAAGTGTGTCAGCACGATCAACCATCAATCCCGGGAGCTTTCCCACTCTGCATACTCTGCAGAGCAGGGTAAAGTTCAACTGAGGACTGAGCTGCTTCCGACTTAACATTACTTTGCTGCTCAACCTGAGGGAGACCATCGTAAAAACTCTCAGACACTGCTCGCTCCTCCCTATATTCACTTTGAAACAAGTTACCGTAAAAACTGACAGCATACCTTCGAATCTCACCATGGTCAGTCAGCAGTTGTCGAGTGTCAGAACTGAGAATGAACCTCTTCTGTCCATTCTTACGCTCCAGACCAAAGGAAAATTGTGACGTGACGTCCATTTCAGGTGAAAACGGGACCGAACCAGAGCCCCCTTAGCTGAAATACCTAACAGGTTGATTAAAACAGATTTTTTTTTTCTCAACAAGTTTCTCAGTATGCTGACAGTCTCTTTTGGTTTCAGCTAACTCTTGGAGTGCCTCCACTTCAGACTCCAGGTTTTTTATCGAACTTCGTAAGGTTTTGGTGACATTCACAGTGTATTGTTGACAGAATTGTTTTATTTGGACCTTTCCAACATTCCACCACTGCTGCAACGACGTATACTCAGATTTCAAATTCTGATGATTTTTTCAAAAAAGGACAAAAGCTTCTCTAAAACATTTATCTTCTAACAACACTGTATTAAAATGCCAGTAGGCACTTTTAGGTTTGACACATTTAATAAAAACAGTCGCTCTTACCAGTGAATGATCAGAAAAACCAACAGGGAAATACAACAATCTTTAAAAACATTAAAATGATGTTTAAAACAATACAACCGATCAAGCTTGGCCATAGACAGAGACCTCTCTTACATGTGTCCATGTATATTGTCTCTGTGCATTATGAAAACCTCTCCACACATCACACAACTCATGACGCAAACAACTGCAAGAGACTGCATGAGGCTCAGCGTGGTTCCTGTCTATCTTGCTGTCTACAGTACAATTAAAATCTCCACCAAAATATATAAAATAAAAAGTCTTCCTCCTCCCCCCCATCTCAACACCTCCTGTCAGCTCTTCTTCTGCTCCAGCCTCTCTTCCTCTATCTGCCACTTCACGTACTTGTTTTACAGTAGAACTGCCATCTCTCTGAGTATTCACATCACTATCACATGCTTCTCTGCTCTGTGTCTCAGGTTCAAACTGAGCATCATCCACTCCTCACCCTCACTGTCTTCATTAACTTCAACCACTTCCTCTCCTCCTTCATTCCCTTTCTCACCTTCACTGTTTTCCTGGACTTCTTCTACATGCTCTTTTTCTCCCTGTGTTTTTTTTAGAACTCACTTCCTGGTTCTTCTCCTTTTCTGTTCTATCTTTTTGCTTCAGACCTTCAGCATCTGTCTTTCCATGGGGGTATTTTTGTGTCTTTTTGTTGCAATCATATAAAACTGTTTTGACAGCATATTTCTTGAACTGCAATCAAAAATCAAGTTTGTAAGTAAAAACGTATGATCATTTTGCTTATAAATCAGTCCTCTTTGCTTGCAAGTTAAAGTTTTGCTTACAAGTTCAACTGCACTTAATGGGCGGGGCCTACGCTGATGGATGAGAGAAGAGTTTCTATTGGTGGGTTTGACGTGGCTCCATACATACAGAGCGGGCTACACCCACGATTCCCTCTCTCCCACTGGAAACGCTCGACAGTCGGCATTACTGCTACACCCCGGGGCATCGACGGTACTGACCGTTATGCTGTCGAATAGTTCTGCCCTGGCTAAAGCAATCTACATGCACCAGTTCTTGCTATTATTAGGCCTAATCTACACGGACCCGTGTACTTCTGAAACCGTGTATTATTCTATGCAATGTGGCTGTTTGGTCACACGCAACCACACTTCTGGGGCCCCGAAACCGCGTTTCTTTGAAACCGGAGTCCAGGGTGAAGTTTTTGGAAGAGTCCGGTGCCAGCGGCTGCGTGTAGATAGGATAACCGCAGTATTTCATTACCTGTCTCCATTGTTTGACGTCAGAGTAATGGTAAATAGCTCTTTCCTAAAAGTTTACCAACTACTAAAATCCCACATTCTGTGTTAAATACAATGTATCTTAACTATATTTACAATGAAGCTTGATTCTGCACTCTAGCCCCTATGTGAATGTTTACCGTTGCTATGACAACAAGTGACAGCTGACGTTAGCATCAGTTAGCTTAGCTCAATCGTCCGACAAACAATGACCCATAAAAATATAATTCAACATATTTAAACAAATTCAACAACAGCTGCCAACAGTTACAGTCCTTACAACCTTAGCTAATGTGATGTCACAGGTTAGAGTGTCAAAATGAAAGTAATAACAGCTTAAATCCCTGAGGAACTACGCTAGCATTAGTGATGGTTGCATCCACTCGTATGCAGTTACCTTACGTTACAGTTCCCTCAAACAATATCACGAAGCACAATACAAACTATATAAACAAATTATCTATTAAGGGTACACTACTGATAAAATCTGAAGGTGCTTAGGTGACATTTACCCACCTGAAAGAATAAATGAAAACAAACAGTGATTTTGCTGGTCTTCAGTAGCTTCACTCTAGGTGTAACTGCCAACTGAAGAACCAACCGATTATTCACCCAGATTTGCTCTCGTGCCTTTACTCAAATCAGTTATGCTTTAAATTGAATGGGGGGTATCTGTATGGTATCTGTAAAGATACAAAATCGATATATGCATAAAATAATGTCACAATTGAGTGTGTGAGAGCCATTTGTATTAAATGTGTATTTGTATTTTTTGTTACACTCCCACCACTTGAGGGAGTAGTGGTACTGGCAATTGGGAAGCGCCAGAGTTTATATAATCACGGTGTAACCACACACAGGTGTTGCTGTGGGGAGACGAAAAGTTTTTTGACCGTGCTGCATGCACCAGGCGCTGTGGAGGCGACAGTCGAGTTATTTTGTTCGCTTATTTTTGGTTTATGTGTGACAAATGGCTGTACCTGAACTGAATCAAAGTAATAAATCAATATTGGAACATTGGAAATATCGTCTGTGATTGCATTGCACGCGTCACAAATTACCTCACACGACATCCGTTGTGGTGGCCTTTTTTTGGATAGGCGAAGGGTCACTACAGAGTGAGCAGATACACATAAATACCCTATATGTCACACTACCTTTTAATTAAACCTCTACTAAAAAAGCCCACCCTGGATCCAGAGGTGTTAGCCAACTATAGACCAATATCTAATCTTCCCTTTCTGTCAAAGATCCTTGAGAAAGTAGTCGCAGACCAGCTGTTTGATTTTCTCCATGATAATAATTTATTTGAGGAATTTCAGTCAGGATTTAGAGTGCATCATAGTACTGAGACAGCACTAGTTAAAATTACAAATGACCTTCTGATTGCTTTAGACAAAGGACTTGTCTCTGTACTTGTTTTATTAGATCTTAGTGCAGTGTTTGACACAACTGACCATCAAATTCTACTGCAGAGACTGGATCACTTAATTGGCCTAAAAGGTTCTGCACTAAGCTGGTTTAAATCTTATTTATCTGACCGTTTTCAGTTTGTTGACGTTCATAATGAATCATCCTTACGTACTAAAGTTTGTTTTGGAGTTCCGCAAGGTTCTGTGTTCGGACCAATCCTATTTATTCTGTATATGCTTCCTTTAGGCAACATCATTAGAAAACACTCTATAAATTTCCATTGTTATGCGGATGATACTCAGTTGTATTTATCGATGAAGCCAGAAGAAAGTAATCATTTAACTAAACTCCATAACTGCCTTAAAGACATAAAAACCTGGATGAGCACCAATTTCCTGATGTTAAATTCAGACAAAACTGAAGTTATTGTTCTTGGCCCCAAACAACTCAGAGACTCTTTATCTGATGACATAGTTTCTCTAGATGGCATTGCTCTGGCCTCTAGCACTACCGTAAGAAACCTCGGAGTAACATTTGATCAAGATTTGTCTTTTAATTCTCATTTAAAACAAACCTCACGGACTGCATTTTTTCATCTGTGTAATACTGCGAAAATTAGGCCTATCCTGACCCGAAAAGATGCAGAAAAATTGTTACCTCTAGGCTGGATTACTGTAACTCTCTATTATCAGGTAGCCTCCTACCAGGAGCCTTTGTGCTCCACTGTCTCTCAGATTAACTCATATCGCAGCGGTGCCTGGACAGCGTGACGTGTGTGGTTGTGCTGCTGCCGTGGTCCTGCCAGATGCCTCCTGCTGCTGCTGTTATCCTTAGTCATACTACTGTTATTATACACATATTGAAACGGGTGTGGTATGGACCCAAATGCAGTACACAGGCGCTCAGGAACAGTTGGTAATGACCTTTATTTTCACCACAGCAAACAAGGTACGGAGCAGATAGAATAAACACAGAATAAAGTTCGTTCTTCGGGCTGAAAGCCCTCACACAGTCTCTGGGGCTCAGACGAGGGGAAGAGACGCGGCCGGAGTCGGCCGTGGAACCGAGGGGAAGCTCCTTAGCCCCCGGCTCCAAACAGTTCAGTTCTCTTTTGGTGTGAGGGGAAGAGAAGTAGCTTACTTCAGCCGATGATGACGAGGAGGAAGCTCCGTGGCCCGAAGAGCCGGCTGCACGTGCGGAGGTGTCAACGGGGAGAGAGCAGAGGAGTGGTCGGAGGCAGGCGGGGGGGTCGTAGCCAGATGAGCAGTCCGCAAAGGCAGAAGCACCGATGGGGAGCAGGCAGGAGGATAGACGAGGCCAGGCGGAGGAGTCGTTACCAGCCGAGCAGTCAGATACCAGAAACGCTGAGGCAGAGCACGAGGTCAGGGACAGAAGGCAGGTGAGTTTACTGGGAGGCAGACGAGGAGAGCAGGTCGGGAACAGGCAGAGTCGGCACCGGGAGATCAGACAGGAGATGAATGCTGGAAAATCTCGCATGACGCTGAAGAACAATCTGGCAACAAGTGAGAGTGCTGGAGAGGCTTATATGCAGGGCTGATTATGATGAGCTGCAGCTGTGTAGGCAGGTGAGCAGAGTTGGGCTGATAAGGTGGGCGTGGCTGGCAGGTAGAGTGGAGCAGAGGGAGGGAGAGTGGAAAATCACTGCAGCAGAGTGACAGGAGGGGAATGAGAGACAGGGACTGTGACACATATGATTATTGTCACACATGTATACTGCCAGATATTAATACATACTTTCAACATATTGTACCACAGTAGCCAGAACTATCACTATAATATTATTACTTTCATTAATGTTGTTGTAAGCTACTGTCATTACCTGCATCTCTCTCTCTCTGTCTCTCTCTGTCTCACACACTCACACACACACACACACACACACACACATTGTGTCATACGGATTACTGTTAATTTATTATGCTGATCTGTTCTGTACGACATCTATTGCACGTCTGTCCATCCTGGAAGAGGGATCCCTCCTCAGTTGCTCTTCCTGAGGTTTCTACTGTTTTTTTCCCTGTTAAAGGGTTTTTTTGGGGAGTTTTTCCTTATCCGCTGTGAGGGTCATAAGGACAGAGGGATGTTGTATGTTGTAAAGCCCTCTGAGGCAAATTGCGATTTGTGATATTGGGCTTTATAAATAAAATTGATTGATTGATTGACTACTTTATTTGTGAGCATGCTATCTGCTCTCTTTGGACGGCATATCCAGCTGCTCGACCTAACGACCAACAAAGGAGGCTGCTCCTGTTGCTAGCTACCCCAACTACACTACCACGAAAGCAGCGACGGGCCTGCCAACAGAGGTTCTGAATCTGGCCGGGTCGGTTCAGGCACCTCTGCTGTTGAATTAGGTCGTGCTGTTTTTGTGGATCGGGTTGTTTTTATTTTCCGCACTTGCCTATTCTGGTATTGACTCTGACTGGTTCAAATGACCTTTCCGTTAGACGTTACATCGCCACCTACCACTTTGGCATGTGTATTACATCACTTGGTAGTGAGTTTTGTGTAAATATCATATTTTTTTAATCACACCACTCGTGTGGATGATTTTTTTTTTGGAAACTGGAGCCCGAAAAACTTCGGTTTCAGAATTGATTTCCGCCACAGCTCCCGCACTGAATTCCCTGTGAACTACAGAACTCCCATGTTGCTTTGCAAGTGCACTAGGCTGATGAGTAGAATTTAAGAAACAGGCTAAATGACATGATGTTGCACACTCTTGTACAGTAGGTGGCGGTATGCAGCTTTAAATTGTTTGCAATCCGCCAACCAAAAGAAGAAGAAAAAAAGCTTTGCAAGCTGTCATTCCGATTGAGACTGGCCAATAGAGAGAGAGAGAGGGAGAGAGAGAGAGAGAGAGAGAGAGAGAGAGACAGAGACAGAGACAGATAGAGACAGATAGAGACAGATATAGAGATAGACAGATAGAGACAGATAGAGATACAGATACAGATAGAGATAGAGAGACATATAGAGACATATATAGAGATAGACAGAGAGAAATAGAGAGACATATAGAGACAGATAGAGATAGAGACATATAGAGACAGATAGAGATACAGATACAGATAGAGATAGAGAGACATATAGAGACAGATAGAGATAGATAGAGATAGAGAGACAGATAGAGACAGATAGATTTACAGATAGAGATAGAGATAGAGAGACAGATAGAGACAGATAGATTTAGATAGATAGATAGATAGATAGATAGATAGATAGATAGATAGATAGAGATAGACAAACAGATAGATAGATAGATAGATAGATAGATAGATAGATAGATAGAGAGAGAGTGAGAGACAGAGAGATAGAGATAGACAAACAGATAGAGACAGATAGATAGATAGACAGACAGATAGATAGATAGATAGAGAGAGAGAGAGCGAGAGACAGAGAAATAGAGAGAGACAGAGAGAGACAGACAGATAGAGATAGAGAGACAGATAGAAATAGAGATAGAGAGACAGATAGAGATATATTGTTTTTTGTTGAAATTAGTTTTGCTCATTAAAACACCATGCCTTTCGACCTAATGTTAAACATCCACTAAAAAAGAATTCTACATTTATAAGACTTTTGATCACTTAGTAATTTTAATGTTCACCCTTAAAATTTCATTCAGCCAAATAGGTTTCCAGATTTTTGACAGTAAATTATTTTTGATTATATCCAGATGCTGCACCTGCTGAAAATAATAATAAGACAAATACCAAGACCATTTGTCTTTATGAAAAATGCAATTTGGAAGTTCTGTAAGTACTGCTCACTTCTCTGAAATGTATTATGTGAGATTAAACACTGAGGTTTGATGTGAGACAGAGCTCATTGATGGTTTGATAAATATAGAAGTGAAAATGCTGACATGATACATAAATATATACTATAGAATATATACCATAGACTTTTGATCACTTAGTAAATTTAATGTTCACCTCTCATATTTCATTCAGCCAAATATATGTTTCCAAGTTTCTGACAGTAAATTATTTTTATTTATAATCAGGTGCTGCACTATGGAGGAGATTGCGAAGCGTTTCTACCTTTTTGTGGGGTTATGGTAAGTATTGCTCACTTCTCTGAAATGTATTACGTGAGATTAAACACTGAGGTTTGATGTGAGACAGCTCATTGATGGTTTGATAAATATAGAAGTGAAAATGCTGACATATAAATATATACTATAGAATATATACCATAGACTTTTGATCACTTAGTAATTTTAATGTTCACCTCTCATATTTCATTCAGCCAAATATGTTTCCAAGTTTCTGACAGTAAATTATTTTTGTTTATAATCAGGTGCTGCACTAAGGAGGAGATTGCAGAGCGTTTCTACCTTTTTGTGGGGTTATGGTAAGTATTGCTCACTTCTCTGAAATGTAACATATGAGATGCAAATTTAAGTCCAGGGCCGGCTCTTGGCATAGACCATATAGGCGGTCGCCTAGGGCACCACATGCTGGCGGGAGCGCAGCTGCAAGCCCTCAAAAATATAAAATAAAATAGAATACATAAAATAAAATAAATACTAATAATAATTTGCAGCCCCGACTGGCGCCCTTTCCTCATACTCTGTCTTGAAAAAAATAACAAATAAAGAAAAAGTAAACAACAACAACAACAACAACCCCCCTGTTGTTTGTCATTATTTGGCCCTGAACCTGTCCCACACCGTGCTCAGTCACGTCACTGTGGGAGAGGGGGATGGGACGAGTTATCTGTGCGCATCTCAGGTAGGTAGGGGTTGTGACTGACAGACAACAAGAGGTCATTATTCATCAAATTATTGTGTTATCATCATGAAAAGACTCAGGTGTGACATACAGGAAGCGGAGGAAAGAGGAGGCGGAGGTCCCAGTATCGAAGTATGTCATCTTTTATAACATTAAAAAATGCCGTTTGACTACGAGCTAGCAGCTTGCGAAGTTGAAATAAAGCAAAGTTGTCTAATAATGCTACTGTAGATAATGTGATCGCTGCCAAGGATTGAGTTAAGCTGCTGGGCTGGTTTATTGCTGTTTGTATCTGGTGAACTACTGGCTGCTTAGTGCTCCTCCCTTAGCACATTAGATATTGTGCTGAAATTGGATAATGAATAGGGACAACTGTAAAACTAATGTGTGACTATGTAATTGTAGTGCAACCTCTTTTATTTTATTAATGCATAATCACAACTAGATAATTGATGTTATGTTGAACACATCACTGCACCAGTGAAGTAGTAGTCTGTCTGCTGCAGCTACATGTTTTGCTTGTACTGTACAGTCAGAGGTAAATCTACTCTACATCTGTCCAGATGCACTGAGAAAAAGAAGCCCAGAGAAGCTGCTGCAGAGGGGCCTTCTCTGACATCTCCTCCACTCGCTGAAGAATGTAAGTTTAGCCAATTATTTGTGGTCTCTGATACTCTGCTATGTTGTCATTTTTATCATTAATTTTGTTGTTATTAATATTATTATTATAATGTTATTATTAATACTGTTGAATGTTCCAGTTTAACCTTGTTACTAATTACAGTAAATGTAGGTCAAATAAAATAAAGTCTATTTGTACAGTGCCTACTTTATATGAAGCAGAATGACATAACAGACTTAAAGCAGTGGTGTAACAGAATGGATGTACTGTATGTTTGAATACAGTTGTAGTACAAGTCAGGCAACAAGCAGCAGCACGGCTGGATTCAGCACACCACCTCACTACCTCACGACTTCTGCAGCAGCTTCTCGGGGCTTCTTGTTCAAATATTTTCTCAGTGCATCTGGACAGATGTAGAGTAGATTTACCTCTGACTGTACAGTACAAGCAAAACATGTAGCTGCAGCAGACAGACTACTACTTGCACCAGTGATGTGTTCAACATAACATCAATTATTATCTAGTTGTGATTATGCATTACTAGAATAAAAGAGGTTGCACTACAATTATATAGTCACACATTAGTTTTACAGTTGTCCCTATTTGTTATCAGATTTCAGCACAGTATCTAATGTGCTCAGTAAGAGGAGGAGCACTAAGCAGCCAGTAGTTAACCAGATACTAGTCTGAGTGGGCGGAAGTTCGCTGCATAGATCAGCCTCTCACTGGGCGGAATGAGCCACCTGCTGAAGTCCCGCCCTACCACCTCCGGTTGCAGTTTTCAACACGTCCTTTACTAACTTTTGCGGTGTTTGATCTTGCGGGGATGTAGCCATTTTTCTGCCATGGTTCGTGTCCTGTAGGTGATGTTTTTGTGGGCGTGTTACATCAAAACCTGTTTCCCCCTGGCAATATTTTTGCAAGCGCACCGTTGCTGTGGCACCGCCCAGAACGATTGTGATTGGTTGAAAGAAATACAAGCAGCCGGGGCGTTTTTTTTTCTCCAATCTCAAAGTGAGAGTCGGCCCAGCCAGACCTTTCTTTTCTTGAGAAAGGTCTGGTGAGCGAGACTAACCAGATACAAACAGCAATAAACCAGCTCAGCAGCTTAACTCAATCCTTGGCAGCGATCGTAGCTCGTAGTCAAACGGCATTTTTTAATGTTATAAAAGATAACATACTTTGATACTGGGACCTCCGCCTCCTCTTTTCTCTGCTTCCTGTATGTCGCACCTGAGGGCTTGGAGGTCTTTTCATGATGATGCGTCACACAAAAAATCATGTGTGACAAGTTGGAAGAATTTCATGAAATGAAAGAAAATGATGCTCCTTTAAATGTTGGAGGAAAAAAAAATCTAGGCTCTAATGTAAAAAGTGCTAAAACTAAATTAAATTATCAGTTAAAATGTAAATAAATTATACTGATAGGCTTATATTTTGCTTCAACAACCTGTAATAACATGTCTGGAAACCAAACATGTGGCTGTTTGATATGTTTATGTGTGTCTGTAGGACAGCACTTTGATGAGCCACATAAAAATGATATTATACGCTATTGAATATCAAGGGTTTTTTCCCAATAATAAGGTATCAATTAAAGACTGATTAATAATAGATTAATAAAGATGGTGTAATGACACTGTGTTCTTCTTTCCTTGTAAGGTGCTCAGCCACACAGACTTCCTCATGGTCTGCATAATCAGGGTGCCACATGTTACCTCAACAGTGTCCTGCAAGTTCTCGTCATGACAACAGAGATCCATGACAGGTTTGAAACAGCTGCTTTCATCTGTAGCGCATATTCTTGGAAAGCAATTAAAAAAAAACATTGTATAAAATATTAACAGCAGGTCATGCTTTTGGGTTTATATGGATATTTCAATATACAAAACTTCATCAGTAAATATGTTATAATGGGCAGTATATACTGTGGTCAGTATTCACTGAGCAACTGCTCTCTCCCTAAAGGTTGGATCATGATTCACAAACAGATCAGCAGCTGAAACAAATCTTTGAAGAACTGAAGAGAAAGACATGTACAACAGAAACTATCACAGCAGCATTTGGGATTACAAATGGTAAGATGGAGAGTAATGAACATACAAAGAGCTTATCACTAAGGAAGTCACGTATCAGTGGTAAAGTTAGTGAGATGCTTTGATGAAATCAATAGATTCAATTTAATGTATCATATTTACAGTTCATGAACAACGTGATGCCCCTGAATGCCTGGAGATGATTTTAAATAAGATCAGCCGACGAGCCTCTGAGGTGAGCACTTAAAGAATCTATGTTATTTACAGGTGAACTAATCAGGATGCTGTGTGATGACAGAGATTTTCATGCTAAGGTTTTCCAAGGAGAGCTGACACACACAACTGAGTGCTCCAAAGGCCACAGCATCAATGAAGAGACGAATCCATTCTGGACTCTTCCACTGTCACTGCAGGATACCCACGATACAACCTACAGCGTGGTAAGCAGCCAAACACAACAAAAGAGTTCTACTGTAGTATTTTTATGTAATGTGAGCACACTAATCTAATCTGGACTCTTTTGTGTTTTTACAGGAAAGAAGCTTTGAAAGGATTTTCCAGCAGAAATCATTCAGTGGAGACAACATGGTGTACTGCAACGAATGTGAAGAGAAAACAGAAGCAACTAGTGTGAGTTTTGACCTTAAAATGAAAACACAAATAGGCCAAACGTAATACTGGAATCACATAAAAACATTGTAGTGAGATCGTATCAATCATATCATTTTATTGTTTCATAATCTTTCTTGTGTTATTTAGGGATGTGAGATGGTGAAATATCCTCAGATTCTGACTCTACTCTTCAAGAGATTTGACTTTGACTACAGGACCATGTCATATTTCAAATCACACCGCTGTGTGGACGTGCCACGAACGTTACAGAGAAAGGCAGTAATTTTTATGTGTAATTTATATCTAAATGTTGCTCCTTATGTTTGCTTTCCATGTTCCTGACTGTGTTTTTCATTGCAGGACAAGGAGTACAAACTGTATGGGATGGTGCATCACAACGGCAGTCTAACAGGAGGACATTACACAGCCACCATCCTGTGCAGTGAGGACAAAACCTGGTATGAGTTTAATGACGCTCACGTCAGCAAGGTGAGGGGGACTTTACTTCCTCTACTCCATTAGGGCTGTACACACTCAAAACAAACCAACAGAAAGATTTGAAATGAAATGCTAATTTGTTGACAGTGTTCATTCTTTCAATGATGCAGGTTAAACGACAGCCATTTGCAGAAACCTCACCTTACAAGTACGTTAAATATTATCAATAGTGAATGAGATTTATTACATTTTCCAGAAGTGTTGACTTGGTTTTGTCATATTTTTGTTGTTCTATGCAAACAGTAACTTTAGATTATTGTTCACCAGGTCCCAGACTGCATATCTGCTCATGTACAGAGGTAAGATTAAAGGAGCTATATGTAAGAAATCTAAAGCAAATAGTCATAAAATCCTCCTAATATGTCACAGAGACTAAGGAATAATGTTCATATAACATACTGATCTCACCAACAACAATAGTACAGCCAGAATATTTTCATCTAAAAAATTTTTTTGCAGTCTGCAAATCATGTTTATGTTTTGAATTTGTGTTTTGGCCTGTTGCGCCACCCACCGCCGTCTACCAGTCACACAGTCAGTAGAGTCTCAGCATCAGTTACAGTTACGACTGAGCTACAGCAGCACGGCAAGCAGCATTAGCAGTGTCCTGGTACATTTGGCCACATTCTTACATACAGCACCTTTAAATCAAAACATAAAGAAATCATTCAGGCTGTAGCTGCAATATTCATTGATCATTGCTAAATCCTTTTTTTCACTTATTTTTTCACTGATGGACAATGCACTGCAAAAATAGGAGCTGAATGATTTGGAGCAACACAATGTGGAGTTTAAAAGAAGTGGAGGAGAACTGATAACTGAACACTGATAATGCAAAGAAGAGGAAAATGGGACAGACTGAAGGGGATGATGTGCAGACGAAAAGACATGAGGCATCAGGCCATCAGGCTGGAGGAGAGGAGGGTAATGCAGAAAGAGTTTTCTCAGAGAATACAGATATGTTTTGAATGTGCAGAAAGTTTCTAACATGAGCAGGAATCATGCTGAAAGATGTAGACCTATGAGCTATTTAAAGGTGCTGCATGCACATTTCAGTATTTTCATATTCACATTCAGGATCTGACCAAACGTCTCTCCTTCTGTTCCTGAGATATGACATTGAGTAATATACTGTAAGTCCTTTTGCAGAACATTGTGATGTCACAGTGAAGCTGACCTTTGACCTTTTGGATATAAACTGTCATCACTTTTTTGTTTTATTCTTTCAGACATCTGTGTGAAATTTTGTCGTAGTTAGCGAATGAATTCTTGAGTTATGACCAAAAACATTTTTTACGAGGTCACAATGACCTTTGGCCTCCAAAATCCAATCAGTCGTCACTTATGTCTTGTGGATGTTTTTGCCAATTTTAAAGAAATTCCCTGAAGGCGGACAGATGGACAACCTGAAAAATTAAAATTAATGCCTCAGGTTACTGCTGTTGATGGTGCGGAGGCATACAAAATATCATATATATCCAATCTTGTGTACATACATGTTGTAGCCAGCAGAGAGGTTGTGGTGACTTTTGATGTGTTGTGATAGTGATCAGAGAACGTTTTATTTTGTTTGATTCTGATGATGTTTTTTCCGTTTAAAGACACATCAGCTCTGATTTGATGAATTTAAAACATGAACCAACTTTTTAGAATTTTAAACATGAATCATACTTTGATAAAAATGTTTAACATACTGCTATGTTATCAATCAACCACATATAACCAGCGAAATGTTGCAGCACTGATTTTAAAGAAAAACTGGATTTCCAAATACTTTGAAATTGTGAATAAAGACAATAAAAATTTAAAAACGCATGAAGATTTCTGTGATTTTATTCAGTGACAAAATGTTTCTCAATCGATTGTGAATCCAAAGTGAACTTTTTCAAGCACTTTCACTTTGTAGATAAAGAATTTCTTGCATTTTCTTTATATGCGCCTTTCAAAGCACTCAAGGACACCTTACAAGACACAAGATGGTTAAAAAAAAACAAGCAGCAATGTATCCATAAATCATAAAATCAAACAAATGCAGCAATATACAATAAAAGTTAATAAAACAACTATATAAAATCATAATTATAAATATTAGGTATAAAAATCATAATAAGATCATCAGTGCAAGAGTCAATATGTAATATGTAGACTGCGAGACTCAAAAGTTCACTGCATAGTGACTGACAGTACAATAAAACAACATCTCAAAGCTTCCTAGCACTAAGAGTTGCTCCTAGTGACAAAATTCTAAGAAAATTCTTACAATTGTGACCCTTTTTTACAAATTCCCCTTAGAGTTAAGACTAGGTCCTTGTAAAATAAGTTATTCACAGAGCATCCTAGACCTTAAAAGAGCTCCTAAGTTGAAGAACTGTTAGGAGCAGGGAGGAGGACTTTTAAGCAGAGGAGAAAATGGTGGAAACACAAAGAGGTCAGAGAAATATTCTTCAAACTCTGGATGACAGTGTGTAAATGAGTAAATGCTACAGGTGAGATCATGCAGGGATAATATGTGTGGTTGATATCATGTGGGATACGCACACATTACCCACCCAAGGCAATACAATGGTCACAATACTAGGACAGAAAACTTGAAAAACACAACAGTGCAGCAGTGATGACTTGTGTCTGTCTCAACCTTCCATCATCAGAGTGATCACACTAACACTGACAACACTTTCACAGTCAGCAGTTGATTTCATTTCCACTGGGTGTCCACAGCTTACAGGCTCACAAAAGGGCGTGTCTTTGACAACCAATCACATCTGTTAAAAGAATACATCATACCTCTTGTCCTCACTAAGGTTAAAGTTTCTGTCCCTTCCTTGCTCAGAGTTGCTCTGAGAACTTTCCTAAATCACTCCTAAACTAGGACTGTCACATCCGGTATATATCAACAACCATTAAGAGTTTACATAAAAATTACAGACAGACCCATTTTTTCACTTTCTCTGCCACACAGGTGAGTTGTCGACTTGAATCCATCAGCACACCTTACATTTCACTGTGACAACTTTGACCTTTACATTATTTTTTATTGTCTCTCTTGGATGACGTATACTTTTAGTAATGATTTGAAATTTGAAATACATTAATTTCAAGAGAGACTCTCACTGCAGAAAATATCAGTGTGCAGCCTCGTTCACCGTTAATGAGGAAATACAGTGAGTGCTGGACGGAGCAGTAAGTGACAACAACCCCGCCCACATTTAAGAACACTGTTAGTGGTGGAAACACTAGGGTCTAGGTACCATGTCTGAAGGGTTACTTATGGTTCCAAAGCCACCCTACCAAAAGTGTTTGGTGGAAACCGGGCTTAAATCCTCCGACTTAACCTTTGAAGGAACAGTGTGTAAGGTTTATGGGGATTAAGTGGCATCTACTGGAGAGGAATGCAGATTACAACCAGCTGAAACTTCTCCTGGTTAGGATTCCTTCAGGAGATTTTTACCAGGAGCCAAATTATCTGCAAGGGTCTCTTCCTCTCCAGAAAAAAACGACCAGGCAGAGGGACTGCTGACTATGATGACTGACACAAATATGTGAATTGCCCATATAGAACCAGCATTTGGTTTGTCTGCTCTGGACTACTGTAACAAACACAAAGTTTGTTATTTTCAAGTGATTATACACAAAAGAAAACATACTTATTATAAATATATTCAATTTCTGCCAATATATCTCCCCAAATCCCACACACTGGGCCTTTAAATTGATTGCATCTTAAATGCCTACCCCTGAGTCTCACTCCTTTACACAGTCAACACTACAGGACCAGGACTGCCACAATACCATCCATAAAAATGAGGGAGTATGAGCAATGGCTCCTGATGCATCTTTGTTAAAAGGGAAATTTCGGTTTATTTCAACCTGTCTCCTATCGTCCTAAATTTGTTTCAAGTGACTAGTGACATAGAAATAATAGTTAGCATGTTAGCCGTTAGCCTAGATACAGCCGGGGTGCATAGTAGCATCAGACCTGTTAAAACCTAAGTGAACGGGCATACTTCAAGTGCAAAGTTAGTCCACTAAACAAGCTTTTTTTCCACAAAGACCGCCTCATATCGTTAGGATAAATGTCAGAGAACATATAGAAAACGACATGTAAACGTGTTGTCTTACCTTACCGGTGTGCTGCCATGTTTGTTTACCATTTAGCTAGTGTCTAAGACATAAGATACTTCATCCAGCTGGCTGTGACACCACAGTGTGAGAGAATCAGGGGTGACAGCATGGCCGCAGGACATCTCTGCTCTGAGACTGTCATCATCATCATCATCATCATCTACTTACTCACACTGTGGTTGCTGTCTTACATTGATTTTAAAGGAAGAAAAGATGGTAAAGAAAAAACTGTAGCCATATGATGACGAGGATCATATCAGATAGATTAATAACACATTTAAGCTACAAAATAGCATGTCCACATGTACACATTACATCACAGAGCCCCTGCATTCCCTTGTCTCAGTGACTGTACTCTGTGCAATGACCATGAAAGTGAGTCTAATCTAATCCATGTGCAAACCAACATGTAAATTTTCTATAGGTGGCTATTTGCAGCCTCAGTGAGCACATGACTGTCAACAACCAGGAAAGAGGACACAACTCTGACAGTTGGTGCAACAAGCAATATGAGACTTTGTTGCTTTGTTCTCAGGTCTCTCTTGAAAAAGAGATCTTGATCTCAATGAGACTGCCTGATTAAATAAAGATTAAATAAAAAAAAAAACTTCTTATAGAGTCAGCAGCAGTGTTTAATCACCTGAATATATGAATCATTGGGTTTTTGTTACCTCAGGATGAACTGTATATATCTACGTCTATTGAGGTCACCATGTTGCACCTCCATGTTTGTACAGTAGCCCAGGACAAACATCGGCTCCACACTGGGACATTCACATTTTTGTCTCGGCCATCATAGTTAGCAGCCCCTATGTGACAAGCAGCAACCCAGAAACACTGATTTGTAACATGACACTGAACACTGAACACTGAATGAAGCAGTGTTTTTACTGGTTTTAATCACCTGGTTCATTTGTTTTAAAGAGGAGGAGACCTCTGTGGATAACTCAGCTCACTGTAAAAACCTCCTAAACAATGAACTCTGACAGAGCTCTAACCGGGAGCACACCTGGGAGAAGTTTCAGCTGGTTGCTGCCATTAGATGCCACTAAATTCTGTAGACGGTTCCTTTAAAAGAAGTTGTGCACAGCTTGTAGCCTGTAACACTGACATTCTCCTCTGTACAGCGAACATCCATCACAATGAGTTTGTTGTTGTACTCATCCATGATCTCTACAGCTCTGTGTGAGCACCAAGACGAGTGAAGTCCTCCACAGTCTGCTTCAGGTTCAACTTCTCCACTCATTCATTCTCAGAAACATAACCATTCCACTCAACGTCTCCATCCCAGCACTCCTCAAAGTTTTCTAACATTTTGAGCCGACTTTGCAGTCACAGCAGAAAGTCCTGACACACCTCATCGACCTTGTTCACAGCAGACACTTTGACCTGTCATGGCAGGAAGAGCACAGGTGTTAATGATGACGCTAATGACGGCTCTGTTGTGTTCCAGAGTCTCAGTGAGTGTGACAGAGAGGCAGCATGCACAACACCAGGGCCCTGAAATCAAAGCAGCTAAATGGAATTCAGTCATTGTTAATGTCATTATTGACACCTGGTGGGACATGTTAAAATGTCTCCAGTGAAAAGGGCCTATTGAAATTATTTGTGCACTGGATGCAGCAGAAGCTTGTTGGTGACGCAACATCCTGGGTCTTTTTTACTTGTTACACCTTTAGGGACTGTTCTCTACTTGTCAGAGGAGGGGTTGGCTTGGGTGTGACACTGGGCGAGAGGCAGGGTGCACCCTGGACAGGTCACCTGACTATCACAGGGCTGACACATAGAGACAGACAACCATTCACAACTCACATTCACACCTACGGACAATTTAGAGTCACCAGTTAACCTGCATGTCTTTGGGCTGTGGGAGGAAGCTGGAGTACCTGGAGAAAACCCACACTGACATGGGGAGAACATGTAAACTCCACACAGAAGGGCTCCTCCAGCCCAGGGTTCAAAGTAGAATAAAGTGATAAAATATCGTTTTTGTTTGTTTTTTTCCTCTGGTGGAAGCATTCCTCACACATGATGCGTTCAAGGACCACTGTATATTTGAAAATCCAGTGATAATTTCTGTTTTTACAGTCTCCAGCTATGAGAAATGGTGTAACTTTAGTTTTTTTAAGGAAGACGTGGCATGTTTTCTTTAAAAAGTATTAAAACAAATACAAAATGCATCCATTTAAATTTCTGTGCCCCTCCCCTCAGCCAAAGTAAAAACAGAAGTCCCTCTCCAGTGCTTAAAAAATATTTGACATGCCTCCCCCTTTTGGCACCACACCTCCCCCCTAAGAAGTAACAAACAGTCCCTTAGCACGCTCACTGGGTGGTGCATTACATCAGTAGATGGAACCTAACGCTTCTTTTAGACAAGAATGGAACAACCCGTTGGCTGTGACATGAAGGCTACAGGTGCATTAACATGCCAAAATGATACGTTTTAAGGCGTGGACCATCTACATAATGGTTAAGGCAGTGGTTCCCAACTGGTGGGTCATGGGCCCATCCTTGGACCGCAAGCGACTTGCAAACATGTCAAGTTTTTTAAGATTTTTTTTTTTTTTTTTAAAGTACAGTAGAATTCCAGAACAGAGCTTCTACTCTTAAGTGTCGTCTCTGCTATAGAGTGAGTGACTAACCAACAGCTATTTGACAGAGACAGAGGTTGGACCAGTTGGGAACCACTGGGTTAAGACATTTTTCTCCGTTCTCACACAGTTCATCAGGTCTTTTTAATTTGACTTTTCTTATTACTCTGTCAAGGATGTGACTTGAAATGTACAGAAGTACAATATATGAGATAAAAAGTACTCAAGTAAAATAACGGATTTTTAAAATATACCCAAATGCTAAAATTACAGAGAAGGTTTGAAAGGTGGATGAGACTCTGATGGACAGTAGGTGAGAGCAACGACCAGAAGATGGCGCCATTGTCTACAGGTTTAAAGAATGTGGCTTCACAGTGCAAATGTATCCAGTAACAGTCAGAGCGACACATAGTCCAGGTTTCAGACACTTTATGTCCATAATACATTTATTGATAACACAGCTTTTCAAAGTCATTGCTATCACCTCTGTGTCTGAGGTGTTTTAACGTAGCATTTTATCAGTAACCAGCAACGCTCTGAGAAGTTAAACCCTCTCTTCCTCTCACTAAGTACATTTACGCAAAGTAGCTACTGCACTTAATACTTCTACTTCTCTACATTTAAGAGAAAAATGTCCTTGTCACTCCACTAAATTTGCTGAAATTAATAAAAAGCTTTTTTTTGGGAACAGATACGTTTTAAGAAGTGATTTAAAAGATGTCACTGATTCAGCAGGCGTCAGATCCTCAGACTGGGAGCTCCAGAGCTGAAGGGCCTCAGTCACATGTAGGTTTGAGCTGGGACTAAGCCATGAAGTGCTTTAAAAGTGAGCGGTAAAATCTTCAAATCGATTCAAACACTGACTGGTAACCATGGAATCATGTCCTCTGCCACACAGGTATAGAGGTCTGTCTTGGTGCGACACCACTGGGGCAAAGTTCAAAATATGAGGATGCGTTCTTCACATCCGCACACTCTTTAGTGAGCTTCAGACACACAAAACAGAACTCCACCTTACACCGCACACAATAAATGTTTTTACAGTAAGTTCTATTATGCTCCACCAGAACACCACAGGTGGGACAGGCACGGATGGAGGGACAGCCAGTGACCCCCTCCACATCCTTGAAGGTGATATCCGGGCAGTTTCTCAGTATTTCCAGTGGGTCTTGGCAGTCTGCATTCCCACAGCGGTCTGAACGTGGAGCTGGGCCTTTCCACTTCTTCAAACACTGCCAGCAGAACTGATAAGCCCTTCTTCTCCTCGCTGTGCACACTGGGCACTGGACGCTGAGATCATGGAGGTCAGTTCTCATCACACGAGACTGGCATCCAGGACACTGAGGAGTGACGTTATATGAAAACACAATGACATGTTTTTACATTCAAACTTTTGTGATGAATGTAAAAAATGTGATTTCTATCGACAGTTTTTAAATAATGTAACTGAGATACTCACCACTTTGACATCCAAGTAACTCTCGCCAGTGTTGCTGAAGATTTTACTTTCAAAATAATCCCTTTCTTCAGGGGTCAGAAGAGCCATTTTACAAACCTCCTCAAAGGGCCACTCAGCATCACAGCCAGTCTGGCCACACACAAATCTGCAATCACCCTTTAATGTCATAAAAACAATCGAAGAGAAAAGTTTGAGTGGAAAATGAATGTTTAATGTGTTTCTTCTATCAGCTAAGTTATATACCTACTATAACCTACAATAAAGTTACTCTTGTATTACACATGCTGCCGCTATGCACTTTGTCAGAGAAGTTAGTCACTAAAACATGTTTGAGTTTTATGAAGGGAAGGTGATGACGTCATTAGTGTACCTGATTAAGCAAATTGAGACACCAGAGGGTGAGAGACATCGGAGTGACAGCATGACCACAGGACATCTTTGCTCTCAGAGACTTGAAGTCATGACACAAAACTATGAGACACACACACACACAAGAAAAAATGTGCAGTGTTACAGGGTACAATTAGGAACTTGAAATCCAACAGTAGGCAACAATATAGCTTTGTAAATGTAAAACTTTGCTGCTTACAATCCATTTCATCCTCTCCTTGTACAAATGTCAGCGTGGTGTCCCGAGGGTCATAACATTTCTCTCCAGTTGTTCCTCTCCTGATGTCTTTACTCTCCTCCTCTCCATTCATGAATCTGCTTCTCAGCTCTTCAAAGTTATGAGCCTTCTCTTCAGGTGGCAAACGCCTGCTTTGTTGAGAGTCATGACTCCTCTCCTCTAAATGTATGAACCTCCTTCTCAGGTCTTGGAAGTCATAACTTATCTCCTCTTCAGATTCTTCTCTGTTTTGCAGAGCCATCCCTCCTCTGTGTGCAGTGTTAGGGCTCCTCTCTGCCTGTCTTCACTCAGTGTATCCACGCTCTCCTCTGACAGGTGACTGCCCTGTCTGCACAGGTAAAGAGGAGGGCGGTCCGTCTTTCTTAAGTCATGTGATTTTAAAGTGACACGAACCCTTTATATATTAAACCTGATATGAGAGGTGAGGGTCGTGGAGGTGTGCCAGAGTGAATAGGAGATTAAGAAGATGACTGTGCAGCAACTGGAAAAGATAATTGCTGAAGAATTAGATATAGGTATGTTTAATGTCTTTTTGTATAGCCTACTATGTGTTTAACTCATCATAGCCTACATTATAAGCACATATACGATCATGCAGAATTGGGATGAAGAGGAAGATGTCAGTTTTTTCAGACAGTTTTTAAATCAATAAATTAGCCTCTCATTCAAAAATGATTAACAAGCGGGTAACAAACCTCACTGCCTCCTTATATTTCTTAGATGAAGACATCCGGCTGATGTACAACACCGAGCCTATGGAGGAATCCTCCAGTTCGGTAAAGTTTAAGATATTCACAGATTCGGACCACGTCAATGGTCTCCTGCTGATCATATTACAACACTTAATTTGGAGGAATATGCTTTTTCATAATTTTGCTGAATTTGTATTTAAATTTTTTTTTTTAATATATCTCCAAAACCATTCAGCAAAACTACGACAAAGCATATTCCTCCAAACTGAGAGTTGTAGTATGATCAGCAGGAGACTATTGATGTGTGAAGTGATTTTGGGGACAGTACACTGCATAGTATTGAAATTATTGGATAATTTTCTTGAAAAAAAAAAAAAAATCCCCCAAATTATGAAAAAGCATATTTCCCCAAACTGAGTGTTGTAGTTCTACCCACTAGAAACCCACTGGTGGTTGAAATGAAGGTAATGGTACGACACTCTATAATATTGAAGTTATTGAATCATTTTCCTGATAAAAAAAATCAGCAAAATTATGAAACACCATATTTCCCGACATTTAGTGTTGTACTATGATCAGCAGGAGACCACTGATGTGTGAAGTGATTTTGGGGACACTACACTGCATAGTATTGACATTATTGAATAATTTTGTTTCACCCCTTTTTGATGTTGCACTTTGTAGATGGTCCCTGTGCACTCGTTTGTGCATAGAGATCAATGTTACTAGACCAATATGTTATGATCTCAAAATCAAATATATTGTTGTTCTTTATTTGCCATATGCTAAAATAAATGTCTTAAACATACCAAAACATTTCTGTGCATTTTATTTTTAAGGGTTTTTTAAATGGGTTTTAAGGGTTTGCCTGCGTCTTAAGTGATCTAAAATGGGTTCAGATGCTTTCTCCACTTCAGGTTGCAAATTTGATTTAATGAAGTTAAGGTCTTACGAAGGATGTACTGAACTGATGGGACACCTGAATAAGGAGACTGCAGAACACTAGTTGTTTCAGTCATAGAAGGATTATGAGAATATGGACCTGTGCAAAAAGGCCTCACCACCTCCCTTAAAGGAACAAGACACAAAGACTTTGGCTTTTTGTGTGTTGTTTTGTGTCTCTTGTTGGTTGTTGTGCATCTTTATTTCAGTTTTGTGTCTGTGGAAATGTGTGTGGTAATTCTGTCTCTTTATAATAATAGTATATATATAAAATTGTATTGTGTCTCTTTGTGGCTGTTTTGTGTCTCTTTTAGTAATTTGGGGGTCCTCCCTCAGGAAAAAAAGAAATGTAAATCCTGTATTTCTGCATACATTTAAGTGCTACAGTAACCAATATAAAATCTATGAAATGATAAAGTTGGTCATGTTGAAATCTGCCAGAATAGTCCTAGACACTCAGCATTTTTATGAAGTACATCAGAGGAAAATCAGCAGCTTAATTTTCATTGTCATCCAGAATCTGACGACTGGCCAAACACTTGCGTATTAAATACAATATTTGTGGTAAAAAAATAAAAAAAAAAATCATTGAACCATGTTAACCAAACATTAATACACCAAAGACTAAGTGCTATTTTTAGTCTACTCTCCCTTGAGAAGAATCAAACTCAGTAAATGTGTCAATCACAAATGTTTGTCACAGGCAGTACTGGCACCTGTAAACTATACTCATCAGACCACAGCATACGTTTTCCCTTAGTGTCAGTCCATCTCAGATGAGCTCAAGCCCATCTTAATTTCACATGAAAAACAATTGTTACATTAGGAGAATAAACACATGATCACAAAAACAGTGATAGATCAATACAAATTAAAGGGAATAAGGATATTATAGAGAGCAGAATAAGTGCATACTGTAACAATGAGATAACTGTAAACATACAAGAATACACATAGACTGTATGACTATAAATATTAACTACAATTTTGGGTTTACAGTAGAAATTGTCAATGTAAATGTTTTACTGTGGACAGAAGGAAGTGATTCTCATGTGATACTGCCCCAGAAAAGTCTTAGTCTGTGGGTGTTATATACAGCTGGCATGACTTCCTGTCTGAGTAATAATAGTTATGATGATTATAATTTTTATTTTTTATTTTTAAACACAAAACTGGAAAAAGGTGTATTTGTGTTTTGTTTTTGTTTTTTGTTTGTTTTTTAAATTGCAGTGTTACATCAACAGAATTGTGTCTGCCACACAGGTACAGAGGTCTGTCTTGGGGCGACACCACTGGAGCAAATTGTGAAGTATGATAATTCCGTCAGCTTCTGGCACTCTTCAGTGAGTTTCAGACACACAAAACAGAACTCTACCTTACACCGCACACAGTAAACATTTTTACAGTGAGTTCTGTCATGCTCCACCAGAACACCACAGGTGGGACAGGCACGGATGGAAGGACAGCCAGTGACCCCCCTCACATCCATCCAGAAGATGTCTGTTTTGTATAGCTACCTCTGTAAAACGGGAAGCACACACTTTATTTTTTTTATATTTTATTTATTCATTTTTTACAGAAGTTGTAGCATATTATTTTTGTAAAGCTACAGAACTTGTTTGACTCAGCAATATTTTGTAAGTTTGAGCCATGTGTTTATTAAGGTCTGAAATAAAAGAAGATGAGAACTTAAGTATTCCCTGCACTTTCTGTGATGTAGTATGCTTGCTTATCATAGGAAGTAATTAGAAATGACTCTTTACATTAAGGTAGTAGCCTAGTGAGAACACGGTGTTGAGGGAATCACTTTTTCTCTTTTTCATCAAACCGCAGTTTTTGCAAGTTCCCGCAATTTTTGCAAGTTCCCACAATATTTACAAGTTCCCGCAATTTCATCGCATAAAATTGCATAAATATCCTGCATATTCCATTGCATTTTTTAAGAAATTGTGCTGCATAATCAAGGATTTTTGCCCGCAACAATCAAAAAAACTCCCCATTTTTCTGGAAGGACTGATTTTTTATAACACTGCCTAGCAATTCCTCCTCAAAATTTTATCCTAACAACACAATAGCTAATTCTAGAACAAAGTTATTCAAACCCCTGCATCTCAAAGTGCCTTATGAAGTGGGCTTAATCGAAATACAGTATCCAAAAACATGGACAAATTTCTGGTTTGACAAAAAATCAACGGCAGGATTCTATACAAGTATGCACCAGATAACGGAAATAAATAATTGCTTGTTATTGTCTAAAAATGATATGAATTACATCAAACTTCAGTACAATACCATCACGAACAGAGTCTGTATTTTGCCTATAAGAGATATTAAAATAAAGTTTAGAGGAAAACTGGCTCAAATGTTGGGATTTACTCCAGGCATTACTTTTGACACCCCTGAGGACAGTTTATTGAGCAACGATGACATACCAGACGAATTATATATGGCACCATGTCCTGCCGATATCAATGTGGACATGTACAATATGTTTGTCTACACAGATATTATAAATGATCAAACAGTAGGGGACAGCTACGTTCCTCTTTTAAGGTACATATTGCAGCACCAAACAATCATACGATCACAAGAACATATGGCCACATTACATATCACTCTCTAAATCGCACATTAACAGCACTGAGATATTTCTTAAGACAGCTCAGAATAGACATATTCCTTTTACATACGGCAAAGTAATACTAAAACTACACTTCCGACCTGCAAAAAATCAGTTTTAGACAAGATCATGTATCAGCCATATATACACAATGCTGATAAATACATAAACTATTATACGGCACAAGCAGATGGTGATTTACCTGGATACAGTGAGATTGGCTCACAATATGGGGCAGGTCTTGGGGTTATTTTTGGCGGGTTATTTAGACTTGCATTTCCATTACTGAAGAAAGGAATTATGGTAGCGGCACCGCATTTAAAGACAGCTGCTAAAACCATTGTTTCCGATGTTATTACTAACATTGTGACGCACAGCAACAAACAGCAGGAGGGATCAGGAATGATGGCACTGGTGCATAGACCAATAAAACGCCCTCGTCTGAGCGCCTGAGGAGAAACCTGTCTTTATTAAAACTCCTGCAAGATGCATTGCCCGCTCAAAGAAAGCATATTATTCAATACACATCCAAAGACTTTGTTGTGACATTGTGTGAAATAGCCTTGAATGTTTTAAAGGGCAAGATGCCTTTAAACAAAACACAGTATCAAAAGTTAAAAAAGAGGAAGGCGGAGATTAGATTAAATAAAAAGGTCTGCGTGTCAAAGCAAAAGAAGTTTATCAATCAGTCTGGTGGATTTCTCTTACCTCTCCTGAGTATACCTGTGCCCTTCATATCGAGTCTCATCGCCTCAAGACAATAAGAGAAGATATGAAGCATGCTCAGAAAATGTTTCTTGTGCCTCAACAACAACTTGATCTTTTAAGAAGACAACCTGTGCATGAGTCTATTCGAGAGGCTGCGGAGAATGAGCTGGATCGTGCTATTAAAGACATTCTGGATCAGAAAACTGAAGACATTCATGAAAAAGCAAAAAAATATTCTATGGCATTGCAGAGATTTCTTACAGTGGTAAAGCAGGGGGAAATGGAGCAGAATATGCTGACTTTAACTTTCCCGATCAACGAGGATGTTCAGAACTGTTAACACAAACAATCAAAAAAAGAAAGACTCCAACTCCAATTCCAACACAACATCACACAGGTTGCTTTAGTCCCAAGACTGTTGATTTCATAATGTTAACAGACTATACATTGGTTAGCCTTAGCATTTTTGCAGTTAGCAGAAATGCTATCACTGACTGTTTGCCACAAAGGCTATGTCTGCGTCACTCTCCAGTTCTTGTTGGACACAATTAGTATTAAGGCTAAAAAAGTTACCAAATAATTTCAACTTGTCCATCTGATGGCACCAAGCATCAGTATACATTTATGTTGCATTTCAGGCATAAGATACAGAAACTTCAAAATAACAAACACAGCCTCTAAATGACCTTTTTTACACCCTCAATGAAAATTTTACATGTAGCACCGAGAAGTGGAGGATTAAACAACAAACATGGTGATGACTGGACAGCCCACTCTACCTCCTGAGCCACAGTCACCATGAGTACAAGAATGCAGTTATACAGCTTTTTACCAGTGGCTGGAAAAAAACAAGTAGAAGTACAAACTACAAATACATTCTCTGCTCATGTCTTATAACAAATCAAACAAACTGTATCTGATTTTAGGAGGCAAGGCAAAGCTCACAATGTGACGTAAGCAGTAGGCCAACAAGTTAGTGGAAACTAAACGTTACTGATATCCTCCTGTGACGACCAGCTATGGGTAAGTGTTACCAAAAATGTTTCTAATCTTTCTGAATTCATTTTTTCATTTTTAATTTCTTGCATACAATTAAAATAGACTTTATTTAACTGTCTTAAAGACTTTTCGGTCAGTGAACTGCAATGAATGACCATGTTGAAGCTCTTACAGAAATAACTGGTTAGGTCACTTTTTTATACCTGCAGTATTAAACTCCATAGCCTGTACAAGGTGCACACTGTACCGAACAGCCTTCTTCCTTTAATAAGCTTTGACTGTTTGGTTTGTTAAGTTAAACAGTATTCTTCATTCTGGCTTGGTAAGAGTTTATCAATGTTCCTCTGTGCTAGTGAAGATTTTATGTTTCTGTCATGAAGTATTTACTCTAATTTATTTTCTCACGTGTGATGCTAAACAGTTCAGCAACTGCTGAGGAAGTTTTTGCTGAAATACTAAATTCTATGGTGTACTAGTTTACTTTGAGCTTACAGACAGTGGGTCTGTGAGAAAGGTTTATGACATTTTCAGTGTAACAGAGAAAGCAGTACATTAGCAGTGCAGCAGCAGCGTGGCTGAGTTGTATGAAAAAAACCCCCACACATTTTCAGACGGCCTCTCCTGAAAGCAGTGGTGGAGTATAATTTTGAGATACACATACTTCAGTATTTTCTTCTCGTGCTCCTCTATAGTATATATAGATGTGGCAAGAGGATAAGCACCAAAGAAGAAAAAGAAGGAACAAAATTAATGTAAAAAGGATCCGATGAAGTGAAAAAGGTTATTGCAGGCCACTTTCTTGATACAAAACAAAGAGAGCCAAAGGGTTCACTTTGAATTTTCCCGACTGACAGAATACTGCTTGGGTTTTAAGGACCAATGTTTTGATATAATTGGAGATGTGAAAACTTAAGAATAAGGGAAAAAACATGCCTGAGTTTGGTTTCAACAGCATAGCCTATATTGTAACCTTCATTTATTCATAATCCAGAGCCGCTTATCCTGGATTATTGACAATGTGTGTATCTCACTTACAAGATGATGATTTTAATAGGCCTTATGTTTCTTTAGCATTTATACATTTTACAAAAATATATTTACGATCAACTATCTTCCCAGCGCATGTTGGGATAGGCTTCACCACCCCTGAATGATTATGGTCACAAATAGCTCTAAACTGTAAGTGCATTTTCACCAACATATTCCATGTGTATAAATTGAAGGAGACAACTGTGTCTCCTTCTTTCTCCCTGACAAATGTATTTATTTATCTCATATCTAACCAGTAAGTCCTGTTGACATCAACAATCTCTTTCACAAGGGAGACCTGGCCAAGACAGCATCACACAAAAAGTTACAGCCAAACAACCACACAATGAAAAACAAAACATATACAGTAATATGTAGGAATGTAACAACACATACGCACAATGAGAAGAACATTTATTCATTCCTGTACTTATGAGAGCTTTAAAGTCAAGCTGGGAGACCAATTCACGAAGTTTCAAATATTTTTGAAGGTATGTGAATGTGTGCATAATCAAGGAACTGCATGATATCTCATGTCCTATCTCATGGACGGATGAGTCATGTCTGAAAAGCTAGGAATGTGAAAGTATCTTCTTTTAAAGGCACACTACTTAGGTGTGGTGACATTTAGAACCGTTCCAGGGTGTAAATAATGAAAATGAAAATATTTTGTTCTTGCTGATGTTGATACTGATAGTGGCTGATCGTATCACTCTTCTTCCACGTCAGTGCCGCAGTGTCTCAGATGCCTCAGGAGGCCAATTTAAAAGGTCTGACGGGAGGTGAAACAACAGGATGAAACCAGTAATGTGGAAGATATAAAACAAGATTAAACATAAGTAAAGGCAAAAGATGGGAGACATTACAAGTACTTTAAATGACAATTTTAAGTATAATTTCAACATTTTTGGTTCAAATGACTTTACTTGATAAAATACCATGTCTGTTGATGTAATGTTAAATATCCACCACAAAAGAATTCTACATAACACTTTTAGTTATTTATTAATTTCAGTGTTCATCTTCCTAAATGTATTCATACATTACATTGTGAAGCCCCTCTCACCAAATCACAAATCATCTGTGGAGTCCAGAGATTGAAACATGTTTGGTAGATGCGCTACTGTTATTTTTAGAGGGATAAAAGTAGGCCAACTTGTGTCTAGTTCACACATGTGTCATTGAAGAAAGCACAGTGATGAGCCATATTATGTGACAATAACTGATAATAATAATAATTAATAAACAAATAAACAAATGCCATGGAACAAAAAAGTCGTTTTTCTGAGAAACATTTCATTAAAAATGAATGGAGATGATGTAATGACTCTGTTTGTCTTTCTTTAAAGCTCCTCAGTCAGAGAGACGTCGTGATGGTGTGGATAATCAGAGACGCAAGTGACCTCAAGCTGGACAATATGAGATGAAAAGAGTTGAAGAAGAGACACAAGTACGACAGAATAAAGAGGCATCACGTCATTAGACTGGAGGAAAGGAGGGTTATGCAAAGAAGAAACTGTTTGGAACACCTAAGTTAGAAACCTGAATGAACCTGCTGGTGAGCTGGTAGATATGGCAGGAAAATCCCAACGTGAAAGGCTTAGATCACACAGTGATGACAAGGACTATGGAAAGCAAAGTAAGTTAAAAAACAGAGGACATGAAAATCTGTCTATAAATAAAGATGGTATTCAGTCCAGCACAGGGCAGTCGTCACCATATACACGCCCCCCCGTGTTAATGAATTTGTACATATTTTACTTTAGAATTTCAATGGCAGGAAGTAAGGGTGTGTGTGTTTGGGGGGGTGGGGGCCTTGCAGATTTGGTCCCTCCCAATGTTGACTCCATGGCTACAGCCTTGGTCCAGCATCACTCAAACACACAAAATAAAAGACAGAGGAAGTGGTAAAAAGAAGCAGATTCATTGGAAATGGTATAGTATAATGGTGTAATGACACTGTGTTTGTTTTTCTTCCCTTTAAAGTTGCTCAGCCACAGAGACTTCCTCATGGTCTGCACAATCAGGGTGCCACATGCTACCTCAACAGTGTCCTGCAAGTTCTCTTCATGACACCAGAGATCCATGACAGGTTTGAAACAGCTGCTTTCGTCTGCAGTAACTACAGAACATGAGGTAAAATATGAATGCAGGGTTTTGGAGTTGGTGAACCCTTACAAACATGATGAACCCAGCAGCACTGAAGTGTAAAGCATGGTGGAGAACTGAGCGACATCAGTCCAGCAGAGCTCTGATTTTTACTTGTCATCTTCAACACATCACAAAGAGTTCCAAAAATTACACCAAACAGGTAACAAAGGCAGCAGGTTCACAGGTGCAGCAGATTCCAGCAGCAGAGATAAGACACACCACCTGACCTCCTCTTTCTCCATCCCTCAACTGTCTCTGCCCCTGGCCTATACCCTCAGACTTTACCAACACCACTACATAGTTAAGGGCCCTCATACAGTTCTCCGTTTACTTTACAACATCTAGTTACAATGTAAGCTTACAAATACTTTCACATTATCAATGACTATTCAACTGTCTGTGCAATGTAACTCAACAGTCAATGTGCATGTGTGTCTTTTTTCACCCTAGTGAGGGGGATACTTTACAGCTCCCTCACAATGAACATGAAACATTTTATTGTTTAAAACTGACAAAACTCCCTCTGTGAGCATATCAAGACAGGTCAAGTCAACAGTCACTTTTTACTGAGAAACTACTCTCTCCCTAAAGGTTGAATCCGAAATCAAACTCTACAGACCGCTGTCTGAGCAACATCTTTGAAGAACTGAAGAAAAATACATGTGGAACACAGGCTATCACAGAAGCACTTAGGATTAACAATGGTAAACTGGCCGGAAATAAATATGACAATTCATTCTAGGAGAGACTGGCAATCAATCAGAAGAACAATAGTAAACTGAGTAAGATGTTTTGATGAAATGTCATTTATCATTTTGCAGTTTGTGAACAAGGTGATGCTGCTGAATGCCTGGAGAGGATTTTATGTCAGATCAGCCAGCAAGCCTCAGGGGTGAGAACTTAAAAAAAATCTATGATAATATTTACAGGTGAACAAATCAGAGAGCTGTGTTGTAATTTGTATTTCTATGTCCATTATTTCCACGGAGAGCTGCAGTACAAAATAAAGTGCTCCAAAGAAGGCCACAGCATCAGTGAAGAGGCTAATGAATTCTGGATTCTTCCACTGTCACTGAGTGATAAAAATAGCCTTGATAGAATCTACTGCGTGGTAAGCAGCCAAGGTTCACAGTTCTTCTTTCGTATTTTAATGTGATGCCAGCATGCTAATCTAATTTGGACTTTTTTTGCAACATTTGTGATTTAACAGCAAAGTAGCCTTGACAGGAATTTTGAGCAAAAGTCATTCAGTGGAGACAACATGGTGTTCTGCAACGAATGTAAAAAGAAAACAGAAACAACCAGTGTGAGTTTTGACCTTAAAATGAAAACACAAATAGGCCAAACGTAATACTGGAATCAAATAAAAACATTGTCGTGAGATCATATCAAAGGATTTATTGTTTCATAATCTTTCTTGTGTTATTTAGGGATGTGAGATGGTGACATGTCCTCAGATTTTGATTCTACTCCTCAAGAGGTTTGACTTTGACTACAGCATCATGTCAGATGTCAAATCACACCGCTGTGTGGACGTGCCACGAACGTTACAGAGAAAGGCAGTAACTTTTATGTGTAATTTATATCTGAATGTTGCTCCTTGTGTTTGCTTTCCATGTCCCTGACTGTGTTTTTCATTGCAGGACAAGGAGTACAAACTGTATGGGATGGTGCATCACAACGGCAGTCTAACAGGAGGACATTACACAGCCACCATCCTGTGCAGTGAGGACAAAACCTGGTATGAGTTTAATGACGCTCACGTCAGCAAGGTGAGGGGGACTTTACTTCCTCTACTCCATTAGGGCTGTACACACTCAAAACAAACCAACAGAAAGATTTGAAATGAAATGCTAATTTGTTGACAGTGTTCATTCTTTCAATGATGCAGGTTAAACAACAGCCATTTGCAGAAACCTCAACTTACAAGTATGTTAAATATTATCAATAGTGAATGAGATTTATTACATTTTCCAGAAGTGTTGACTTGGTTTTGTCATATTTTTGTTGTTCTATGCAAACAGTAACTTTAGATTATTGTTCACCAGGTCCCAGACTGCATATCTGCTCATGTACAGAGGTAACATTAAATCAATACATAGAGAAATCATTCAGATTATGGCTGTAATGTTACTGGATCATTAGTAAATCCCTTTTATTCTTCACTTCAAAGCTAATTCAGAAAGTCTGACAGACGATGCACAGCCAAATCAGGATGAAACCAGAAAGTTGAATGATTTGAAGCCAGACCATGGCGAGATTAAAAGAAGTGGAAGAGAAAGGGAAACTGATCATGAAAAGAAGAGAAAAACAGGACAGAATGAAGGGGATGATGTGCAGATGAAAAGACATGATGCATCAGGCCATCAGGCTGGAGGAGAGAAGGGTAATGCAGAAAGAGTTTTCTCAGAGAATACAGATATATGTTTTGAATGTGCAGAAAGTTTCTAACATGAGCAGGAATCATGCTGAAAGATGTAGACCTATGAGCTATCAACATTTCCACATGCACATTTAAAGAGTCTTATTTCACATCAGTGATAAATTGACTAATTAATGGAATTTTAATAAAGAGATTACTCCCAAAACAAAAGAGGACTGAAGAGTAAATCACACCTACATGATGATTTTAAATATTTTTGGTTCAAATGAACTTTGCTCAATAGGGTGGGTGGGGGGGGTGGTTGTCACCTATTGCTTGGACAGTGCCCTGATATCACTTGACGATACCGGAAATAAGGGATGTCCCTCAGTGTAATTTCGAGTTAAAATAAAGCCTGGATTAATGAATATCTGCCCTACACCTCAAAGCAATATGAAGTTCAAAATAATATGATAATAATATGAATTATGTATAAAACTACAGCCTAGAGGCTTTTTAAATACAAAGTTGTCATAGACAGAAATTTCACACCTAAAGTTACTTTTACTGTAATTAAAGGTTCAGTTAATTACAGGTACAGTTCAGGCCATCAAATTAATTGAGAAATTTTGCATAGAAACAACAAAGATTGTGCAATAAAGCAAAATGTGTAAAGTGAACAGTAAAATTCCTTCTGTTAATATATAACAAAGAATGCAGAAATAAACATTTTAATAAAACTCAATCTCTTATGTCTTAGTGCAGCACCCCCTTCAGTTAATAACAGAGCATGAAAAAACTAAACTTTTAAAATAAAAATAAAACTCTTATGTCCCGGTGCAGCACCCCCTTTAGTTCCCTGTGTTTTCTAGTAGTTCAAGTAGTTGTCTATAACAGTATTACTTTTCAGTTCATTGTGCTCCTTGTATCTTTCTATCGTTACTTTTCAATTCAGTGTGCCCCTTGTATTTAGTCATTGGGGTTCTCATCATGCCCTCTAAAGGGAAACAGGCTTCAGTTTGAGCTGCCGTTTTTTCCGTGCAGTCCTAGTGCTCAACGTGTCTCAGTTTATTAGCGCGTAGCATTGTTTTTGGACGGTAAAATGTGCAAGGGACCAAAACTGCCTCCTGAAAAAAAGCCCCCAAACCCCCAAAATTACATCTGTGAATATGTAAGATAAAAACTTCTGTCACTTTGATATCAACTGCATTGTTGTTGTTTTTTAACGAATGACTTAATAAATGACTTTTCGTTCAAACCCACAGACTATATCAAGTCCAAAGTGAGAGATGATGCAGCTGAACAGGATAAAACAGGTAACATGGACAAAAGAATGGAAGTTGAAGAAAGAGAAGCAGATGATGAAGAGGAGGGACAGAATGGACACAATGTGGGGGAGGGACAGATGAGAATAGACTCAAAGAAAGTCCGTTCCCAGGATGAAGGAGAAAAGAGGAAGGCACAATGTGAAAAGAAGTCAAACAGGTTTGATGTGAGACAGAGCTTTTTGATGGTTTGATAAATATAGAAATGAAAATGGGCAGCACAGTGGTGCAGTGGTTAGCATTGTTGCTTCACAGCAAGATGGTTCCTGGTTCGAACCTCGGGGTGGGGAGCCCTTCTGTGTGGAGTTTACATGTTCTCCCCATGTCAGTGTGGGTTTTCTCCAGGTACTCCAGCTTCCTCCCACAGTCCAAAGACATGCAGGTTAACTGGTGACTCTAAATTGTCCGTAGGTGTGAATGTGAGTGTGAATGGTTGTCTGTCTCTATGTGTCAGCCCTGTGATAGTCTGGTGACCTGTCCAGGGTGTACCCCGCCTCTTGCTCAGTGTCAGCTGGGATGGGCTCCAGCCCCCCCGTGACCCCTAACAGGATAAGCGGTTGCAGAAAATGAATGAATGAATGAAGTAGTGAAAATTTTGACATGTAGACTTGCTTCAGGGCGTAAATGATGAAAAAGTAAATATTTTCTTCTTACTGATATTGACACTGATACAGATCCTTACTGTGTATGTTACTTTTCATCCACTTCAAAGCCACAGAGCGTCAGAAGCCCGACAAGACCAACTCAGGAGATCTGACAGACGAGGTGAACGAAGATGTGATGATGACATATGTGTAGAAGAACTGAAGAGAGACCAGGTGGACCATGAAAGAAAAGTAAGGACAGTACAGGGATAATGGAAGAAAAGACCAATTTGCTGCTCAGTCCTTGACTGAATTAGATCTTAGTAATTTTTGTGACTTTCAGTTCAAGTTAGGGTCAGTTATATAACATGTTTGTCTAAAATATCAAATCCTGATTTACTTTTCCACCAGGTGAGAATTCTCTTGAGCCGTCCACAGAGCATCCAGGATCCAATGCACGTCCATCATATGTTTTATTTTGCTTGTTTTTGTTCGTCTGTTTCTGTTATGGATGCTTCTTTATGTAACTCAACTTTATTATTCTACAGTTATGATTCAACCTTATGTCTTAGTTATTGTTTTTCATTTACTAAATCAGATGAAAATGATGCAATTGGCCATCATGTCACAAAATACTTGTATTACAGTATTACATTTAAAATAAACTACAGTATATTGGTAAATGCAGTCTATTACACCAAAAAAATGGGAGCATAAAGTAAAACTGGAATTATTGCTTTGCAGTTGTATTTCTCAGCATGCTAGTCAAACTGCAGTTACAGTTTACATCCATGTTCGTCCAGGCAGTGCTTCAAAGATGGATGCTGCTGCAAAGAAGCTCCAAATTCTGAAACAGCGCTTCAAGCACATCTCCAACCTGGCAGCACAGAAAAGTAGTGTCACCAATTCAGTATCTGACCAAATGTCTCCTTCTGTTCCTGAGATATGACGTTGAGTAATATGAGTCCTTTTGCAGAACACTGTGATGTCACAGTGAAGCTGACCTTTGACCTTTTGGATATAAACTGTCATCACTTCATCGTTTTATTCTTTCAGACATCTGTGTGAAATTTTGTCGTAGTTTGCAAATAAATTCTTGAGTTATTTTGTTTGATCCTGATGATGTTTTTTCCTTTTAAAGACACATCAGCTCTGATGTGATGAATTTAAAACATGAACCAACTTTGTAAAATTTTAAACATGAATCATACTTTGATAACAAAGCTGTATGTTGAACATCTTCTTCTATCAACCACATTAACCAGCGAAATGTTGCAGCACTGATCTAAAAGGAAAACTAGATTTCCAGATGCTTTGTAAATGTGAATAGACAATACAAATTTTACAATGCATTAAGATTTGTGATTTTATCGAGTGATCAAAATCTCAATCTAAATCAAAATGAATTTCTTTCAAGCAGTTTCGCTTTGTAGATACAGACTTTATCATAAGTAACATTATCAGTAGTTTAATGCATAGTGATAAAACATCAGGTGCAGTTCAAAGTCCAGCCAGAGGGAGGCAGTGTAGGCCAGATGTAAAAAATAAAAAGTTACACTTGTTTTAGAGTTAGAGTATGTTTATCTGTCACATTCGTATCAGTGAGCGTTGAGAGTTTATCTTTACACATACGTAGACAGGCCCATTTTTCACTTTCTCTGCTACACAGGGATAGATGTCTGTCTGGGAGCCACGCCACTGGGACAGATCTTATACTGTGAGCGTTTTAGTTTCAGGCAGACGAAACAGAACTCCACGTGGCAGCGAGGGCAGGTGATGTTTTTGCAGTATTGTTGACTGTGTTCCACCCTCACGCCACATGTAGGACAGGCCCGGACCGAGGGGCAGGCGGTGACCCCCGTCACTGAGGGCAGACTGATGGTCTTGCATGTCTGCAGAAGCTGCAGGTCCCTGTTGAAGCAGCCGTCATTGTCGCAGCGGTCAGATCGAGGGCCTGGACCTTTCCACTCCCTCTGACACTGCCAGCAGAAGTGGTAGGTCTTCTTCTGGTCGGCTGTTCACACAGGTTGGAGAGATCCTTCCTCTCCACATTCGTTTTGCACTTTGGGCACTGATGTGGAAAACATTGACAAGAACACATTGAAAATCAGAGCATTTGATTTAGTTCTAAATAACACAGTCAAAAAAAATTCAACTTTCAAACCCCACTGGACCACTTACTGGCTGCATTTCGCAGTACTCCGCAGCAGCCAGGAGAGCCATGGTCTCCTCAAAGTGCTGCATTTCCTCAACAGACAAATCAGCCAGTCTGCGCACCTCCTGGTACGACCATGGCTTATTGCACAGTTTGGTCCCCTCCACCACGGCAGGACATCTGAAGTTGTATTTACCCTTAAAACAACAAAGAGAAGAAGCAGTTTAGGATCATAACAAACTCACTGCTGGTTTCTGACACTTGGAGAGACAAAAAAGGAAGGATGCACGTGTCTGTATTTGATCTTTGTAGAATCATTAAAATGTAAATTAAAGAAAAAGTTTCCAGTTCATGAACATGATCATTTTTCCAAAAAGCAATGCCAGTGTTAATTTAGCAGGGGGAAAAGGTGAGCACACAATAATGGGTGTGTGTGTTGTTGTACTCACCCATGATCTCTACAGCTCTGTGTGAGCACCAAGACGAGTGAAGTCCTCCACAGTCTGCTTCAGGTTCAACTTCTCCACTCATTCATTCTCAGAAACATAACCATTCCACTCAACGTCTCCGTCCCAGCACTCCTCAAAGTTTTCTAACATTTTGAGCCGACTTTGCAGTCACAGCAGAAAGTCCTGACACACCTCATCGACCTTGTTCACAGCAGACACTTTGACCTGTCATGGCAGGAAGAGCACAGGTGTTAATGATGACGCTAATGACGGCTCTGTTGTGTTCCAGAGTCTCAGTGAGTGTGACAGAGAGGCAGCATGCACAACACCAGTTAATGTCATTATTTACACCTGGTGGGACATGTCAAAATGTCTCCAGTGAAAAGGGCCTATTGAAATTATTTGTGCACTGGATGCAGCAGAAGCTTGTTGGTGACGCAACATCCTGGGTCTTTTTTACTTGTTACACCTTTAGGGACTGTTCTCTACTTGTCAGAGGAGGGGTTGGCTTGGGTGTGACACTGGGCGAGAGGCAGGGTGCACCCTGAACAGGTCACCTGACTATCACAGGGCTGACACATAGAGACAGACAACCATTCACACTCACATTCACACCTACGGACAATTTAGAGTCACCAGTTAACCTGCATGTCTTTGGGCTGTGGGAGGAAGCTGGAGTACACTGACATGGGGAGAACATGTAAACTCCACACAGAAGGGCTCCTCCAGCCCAGGGTTCAAAGTAGAATAAAGTGATAAAATATCGTTTTTGTTTGTTTTTTTCCTCTGGTGGAAGCATTCCTCACACATGATGCGTTCAAGGACCACTGTATATTTGAAAATCCAGTGATAATTTCTGTTTTTACAGTCTCCAGCTATGAGAAATGGTGTAACTTTAGTTTTTTTAAGGAAGACGTGGCATGTTTTCTTTAAAAAGTATTAAAACAAATACAAAATGCATCCATTTAAATTTCTGTGCCCCTCCCCTCAGCCAAAGTAAAAACAGAAGTCCCTCTCCAGTGCTTAAAAAATATTTGACATGCCTCCCCCTTTTGGCACCACACCTCCCCCCTAAGAAGTAACAAACAGTCCCTTAGCACGCTCACTGGGTGGTGCATTACATCAGTAGATGGAACCTAACGCTTCTTTTAGACAAGAATGGAACAACCCGTTGGCTGTGACATGTAGGCTACAGGTGCATTAACATGCCAAAATGATACGTTTTTAGGTGTGAACCATCTACATAATGGTTAAGGCAGTGGTTCCCAACTGGTGGGTCATGGGCCCATCCTTGGACCGCAAGCGACTTGCAAACATGTCAAGTTTTTTAAGATTTTTTTTTTTTTTTTAAAGTACAGTAGAATTCCAGAACAGAGCTTCTACTCTTAAGTGTCGTCTCTGCTATAGAGTGAGTGACTAACCAACAGCTATTTGACAGAGACAGAGGTTGGACCAGTTGGGAACCACTGGGTTAAGACATTTTTCTCCGTTCTCACACAGTTCATCAGGTCTTTTTAATTTGACTTTTCTTATTACTCTGTCAAGGATGTGACTTGAAATGTACAGAAGTACAATATTTGAGATAAAAAGTACTCAAGTAAAATAACGGATTTTTAAAATATACCCAAATGCTAAAATTACAGAGAAGGTTTGAAAGGTGGATGAGACTCTGATGGACAGTAGGTGAGAGCAACGACCAGAAGATGGCGCCATTGTCTACAGGTTTAAAGAATGTGGCTTCACAGTGCAAATGTATCCAGTAACAGTCAGAGCGACACATAGTCCAGGTTTCAGACACTTTATGTCCATAATACATTTATTGATAACACAGCTTTTCAAAGTCATTGCTATCACCTCTGTGTCTGAGGTGTTTTAACGTAGCATTTTATCAGTAACCAGCAACGCTCTGAGAAGTTAAACCCTCTCTTCCTCTCACTAAGTACATTTACTCAAAGTAGCTACTGCACTTAATACTTCTACTTCTCTACATTTAAGAGAAAAATGTCCTTGTCACTCCACTAAATTTGCTGAAATTAATAAAAAGTTTTTTTTTGGGAACAGATACGTTTTAAGAAGTGATTTAAAAGATGTCACTGATTCAGCAGGCGTCAGATCCTCAGACTGGGAGCTCCAGAGCTGAAGGGCCTCAGTCACATGTAGGTTTGAGCTGGGACTAAGCCATGAAGTGCTTTAAAAGTGAGCGGTAAAATCTTCAAATCGATTCAAACACTGACTGGTAACCATGGAATCATGTCCTCTGCCACACAGGTATAGAGGTCTGTCTTGGTGCGACACCACTGGGGCAAAGTTCAAAATATGAGGATGCGTTCTTCACATCCGCACACTCTTTAGTGAGCTTCAGACACACAAAACAGAACTCCACCTTACACCGCACACAATAAATGTTTTTACAGTAAGTTCTATTATGCTCCACCAGAACACCACAGGTGGGACAGGCACGGATGGAGGGACAGCCAGTGACCCCCTCCACATCCTTGAAGGTGATATCCGGGCAGTTTCTCAGTATTTCCAGTGGGTCTTGGCAGTCTGCATTCCCACAGCGGTCTGAACGTGGAGCTGGGCCTTTCCACTTCTTCAAACACTGCCAGCAGAACCGATAAGCCCTTCTTCTCCTCGCTGTGCACACTGGGCACTGGACGCTGAGATCATGGAGGTCAGTTCTCATCACACGAGACTGGCATCCAGGACACTGAGGAGTGACGTTATATGAAAACACAATGACATGTTTTTACATTCAAACTTTTGTGATGAATGTAAAAAATGTGATTTCTATCGACAGTTTTTAAATAATGTAACTGAGATACTCACCACTTTGACATCCAAGTAACTCTCGCCAGTGTTGCTGAAGATTTTACTTTCAAAATAATCCCTTTCTTCAGGGGTCAGAAGAGCCATTTTACAAACCTCCTCAAAGGGCCACTCAGCATCACAGCCAGTCTGGCCACACACAAATCTGCAATCACCCTTTAATGTCATAAAAACAATTGAAGAGAAAAGTTTGAGTGGAAAATGAATGTTTAATGTGTTTCTTCTATCAGCTAAGTTATATACCTACTATAACCTACAATAAAGTTACTCTTGTATTACACATGCTGCCGCTATGCACTTTGTCAGAGAAGTTAGTCACTAAAACATGTTTGAGTTTTGTGATGAAGGGAAGGTGATGACGTCATTAGTGTACCTGATTAAGCAAATTTAGACACCAGAGGGTGAGAGACATCGGAGTGACAGCATGACCGCAGGACATCTTTGCTCTCAGAGACTTGAAGTCATGACACAAAACTATGAGACACACACACACACAAGAAAAAATGTGCAGTGTTACAGGGTACAATTAGGAACTTGAAATCCAACAGTAGGCAACAATATAGCTTTGTAAATGTAAAACTTTGCTACTTACAATCCATTTCATCCTCTCCTTGTACAAATGTCAGCGTGGTGTCCCGAGGGTCATAACATTTCTCTCCAGTTGTTCCTCTCCTGATGTCTTTACTCTCCTCCTCTCCATTCATGAATCTGCTTCTCAGCTCTTCAAAGTTATGAGCCTTCTCTTCAGGTGGCAAACGCCTGCTTTGTTGAGAGTCATGACTCCTCTGCCCCACAATTACGAATCTGTGTCTAAGTCGCTGAAAGTCATATCTCCTCTCCTCTAAACGTGCCATGTGTCTGCTTTGTTGAGAGACATGACTCCTCTCCTCTAAATGTATGAACCTCCTTCTCAGGTCTTGGAAGTCATAACTTATCTCCTCTTCAGATTCTTCTCTGTTTTGCAGAGCCATCCCTCCTCTGTGTGCAGTGTTAGGGCTCCTCTCTGCCTGTCTTCACTCAGTGTATCCACACTCTCCTCTGACAGGTGACTGCCCTGTCTGCACAGGTAAAGAGGAGGGCGGTCCGTCTTTCTTAAGTCATGTGATTGTAAAGTGACAACCCTTTTTAAATGTTTTTTTAGAATCTGATGGCTGCCCAAACACTTGAATATTAAATAGAATATTAGTGGTTAAAAGATAAATCAATGAAATAAAAATAAAAATAAAAAATAAAAATGAACCATGTTTTTTTCTCTTAAATTGTTTGCACATTTAAACACAAAAGGCTAAGTGGTAGAAGACACAAATGGAGACAAGAGAAGGCAAAGTAAAGACAAAAAGTGATGACTGTTGAATCCTATTGTAATTAAAGTTGGTGAGGGATCCTCTGAATCAGATGACAATCATTTTTGTGTTCTGTGTTTTTATAGGAATGACTGAATTTGTTAAGAGGTGTTAAATGTTGGTACCAAATCAGGCTGAACCACAAAAACATGCTTTATATTTACACTGGAAATACAAAGAACATCCAAATCATGGTAAACCATGACTGAGTGTTTGATTTGCACTGAGGGAAGTTTTCTTCTTTTACCGGTTAGTTATTTGGACGTAATACATGGAAGATGTGCTTCGTTATTACTGTCAAGCAGGTGGTTTTCTATTTTTAGTCTATGCTTCCTTGAGAAAAATCAAAGTCAGTAATTAAATGTGTCAGTCACAGATGTTTGTCACAGTCAAAACTGACACTTGTAAACTAATCAGATGACAGAGCATCTTGAACAATTAGTAGCTGCTACAAAACCACAGACAGACATATCCCTCTGTGGAATTATTCATAACCTTGGATACAAGGAGTCACAATGTGTTCGTGAGAAACACTGAATGTGACGTGATTTATGTTAAAGAATCAAGCTAGTGTAATTAGCACAAAGCAAATTAGCAATATAAATTAAATAGAATAAGGGGTCTAAGAACAGACCCCTGTGGTACACCACCAAACTGTGCCATTTCAGATGTCCATACATTAACATTTACATATTACTGCAGAGCACCTTAATATCCTCTTGTTTGAAGAATCAAGGATTTCTACAGAAGACTGAAAGTATTCCTGCAGATCAAAACACTTTCTGATCAGCAGGGGAAACTCCTAGTACCTGAAAGTAGTTCGGCAGCATTCTCTAAAAACAAGAATAAGGATGTGGTTATAATATTCCGTCAGTGATTGGAAAAGAATCAAGTACAAAAATATTTGTGCTACATTCTGGTGATGGGCAGGAACAAATATGTAGAATGACCTGATTCATTTAATTGTCTAATCCAAACCAAACACACTGTGAATATTATCACACAGGTTGCCTCTGCATTTGACTTTGAGACTGTGCCTTACCTTGGATTGTTGTGTGCTTTGTGTGCTGCTGTAGTTGCCAAAATAAAAATAAAATAGTCAAACCAAAGGATGTGGCATTTTCTCAATTTTATTACAGTTTCATGCACTAATGTAATATTATACTCAGATTCATACTGGAAAAGACAAAAGCAAATAGAAAATTGCAAATTTTAGCAAAGCAGAAAGATAGTTTTGTTCTTACTGGTTTTAATCGCCTGGACCATTTGTTTTGGAGAGGAAGAAACCTCTGTGGATAAGTCGGCTCGCACTAAAAACCTCCTGAACATTGAGCATTGAAGTAATCTTAACCGGGAGTAGTTTGAGCTTACTGCAATCTTCAATCCTCACCACTAGATGCCACTAAATCCAACCCGGTCTCACTCTGAAGTCGTTGAAAATCGGCGCTTGGTCAATGACTTCCAACATCAGACACTGACATAAAAAGCCACCCATTCATGCTGGCATGATATGTGGTCGGTCGCTGTTATTGGTTACTGGTGCAGGGGGAAACACAGTGGGACAACAACAAAAGTTAAGACGGCAGTTTGTTGTTGAAGGCAAAAAAAAAAGTCAATTTGTGTTGTTTTACCAACGTAGTGTGTTTATTTTGACAGAGACTGTATGCAAACTGTACATTTCCTGTGAAAATGGAAGTGTATTTTGAAAACAGACAATTCATCTAACAGGCATAAGTTGACACAGTGTCCCAGAATGTCAACCAACGCACCCAGGGTACCTTGCACGTCATATATCGACATGAAAAGTCCATGACCAAATGTCGATATATGACGAGGGCAGTGTGAAAATGTGTTGCTAAATCCCCCTAATTCTTACACACAGCTCTTTTAATTTGAAATCACCGGGTTTTTCTGCCGCCTCGCATACAATGATATGATGCTAAAACAACAAGAACACATGATCAAACAAACAGTAAATATAGCATTAACAGAAACATGAAGACATATAGTGACTCACACTGAAACATAGGGCAGCGATAAAGAGGATAAAAGTCAAAAGAAATCAATTTATTGTGGTGAGAGATGTTCCAAAGTTTGATTATACTGTACATGATTGTACTCCTTGATTATTCACATGGTTAAATACATGGTTGGTTGACATTTCTGAGCCTATGTGCAGTGCTGACATAAATCCTCCCTACTCTATTAAGCTTTTTTCATAAACCATACAACAGGCACTATCAGAATTAATGCACAACCACAAACAATGGCAGTAATAATAATGTTCTTCTTGATGTTGCTTGAACTCTTCCAAGTATTTTCTGTTGGTAAAGTTAGAGATAAGTTATTTTCCTTACTTGAAGCGCTTGAAATAAAATGCATTAAAAAAACAAAGAGGTTTGTACCTCTCGTCATCTCACCGTCTTCTTTTTTTGTGTCCTTTTCTCCGGACTTTTCCCCTGAGGCTTTAAAGCAGAGGAAACCCAGTATATTGGTTAAATATCTGCTAATATCACCAGACTAGACATGTTTCTTGATGCATGTTTGTGATCTTACCTCTGTACATGAGCAGATACGCAGTGCTGGAACTGTTGAACAATCGTTTTGGGGTGATTGTTCACATAGAACAACAAAAAGTTAGAGATTAATGAACATGCCCAGATAGATAACAGAATGCAGCAGCTGACCGAACAATCTCACCACAAGGTCCATTCAGCACTGTAGCGGATTGGAAGATTTCAAACGTATCACATGATCTTCTCTGCATTTTTAAGGACTACTCGTTCATGACAATTTAAGAAAAGTCCTTTAAGTGGTCCAAATAATGGAAAAATGCAACTTCAGTTCCCAGAACTCTTTGTTGTCCCCAATTTGCAGACGTTCGACTGCTGCTGTTCTTCAAGTTTGCCGCTAACTGCTATCAGCTGTTTTTAAAATCTCCTGGCAATGGGTCACACACACAACATGTCAAAATGTCACATTTGCGCCACCCATGTTCTCGACCTGCCGGCTGTCCCTTTTATACAGACATCGTTTTAGTGTTGTTACTACCTCTGGCTTAAAGGAGAGACAACATTGTCCCCCCATTCCATGATCATACCTTTTTATACAGATCAGCGGGGCATAACGGCATGAAATTTGCCGTGAGTTTCCCATGGTCCTCCTTTTTTCTTACAGCTTTGTGTGAAACTCTGCCCACACAGTCACCATTGGTCACCGTAGCATGTTTAACAGCAACTAAAAGGACCTTGTGGTGAGATTTTGTCCACTGTGTCAGACTTAATAAAGTAGAATTAATCAAACATACTTGGAAGTCCATGGTTGCTCTCCAACCTGCACCATTCAACAAAACAAGGGTTTTTTAGACTTTATTTTTTTGTAAGTTTTGAATATATGCCATGCAAAGTAATGTGTTGAATTCTCACCTGGCTGACGTGATCGTCATTAAACTCATACCAGGTTTTGTCCTCGTTGGACAGGATGGTGGCTGTGTAATGTCCTCCTCTGAGACCCCCCATGTGATTCACCATCCCATACAGTTCGTACTTGTTGTTCTGCAATGGAAAAACATGGTCAGCTACATGAAAAGATTTTAAAACTAAACATGACATATTTAAAGTTACTTCCCCTTGCCTTTCTCTGTAACGTTCGTGGCACGTCCACACAGCGGTTCGTCTTGAAATATGACATGGTGCTGTAGTCAAAGTCAAACCTCTTGAGGAGTAGAATCAAAATCTGAGGATATGTCACCATCTCACATCCCTAAATAACACAAGAAACATTATTACGTATTGCAAACACACACATACAAAATGTACATTTCATTCCAGTATAAATTTTGTCCAGGCTACAGTCAGTGTTTGAAAACTCACACAGGTTGCGTCTGTTTTCTTTTCACATTCGTTGCAGTACACCATGTTGTCTCCGCTGAATGATTTCAGCTGGAAAATCCTTTTAAAACCATTTTCCTGTAAAAACACAAATGGTGTGATACATTCCAACTTGGATTACCAATCTCATATTATTGTAAAAACATTTCAGTCAGGAACACTTTTGCCAAAGAAAACTTTATTTCCATTTGCAGTATTATATTTGGCGGTATGGCTCTGTTCTGGGGCCCCTCTGCCTTTCCTCAGGCCTACGCAGAAAGCCCCTTCCACTCGCCTACGTGGAAAGCCATAAGGCAGAGAGAGCACACCTGTCTGCCCTTCCACGTGCAAACGAAGAAAGCCTGAAGCAGAGAGACCAAAACTCCCTGCCCTTCCACTCGTCTACATGGAAAGCCATAAGGCAGAGAGAGCACACTTGTCTGCCCTTCCACATGCAAATGAGGAAAGCCTGAAGCAGAGAGAGAGCAAACCTCCCTGACCTTCCATATGTCTACATGGAAAGCCTAAGGCAGGGAGAGCAGCAGCGAAGACCCCCCGGGACCAGAACAGAGCAGCATCGATGACAAACAGAAATGACACTGATAAGTCAGACACAGCATGAAAAGGAGGAGCTGGGGTGGAGGTGGGTTGCAGAGCAGCTTGCAGAGGAAGCAGCAACAGTAGGCAGGCCAGAGAAGTTTGAATAGGGCGTCCTGAATTAGTTTTACCAATTGGTTGCATAGAAAGGAATCATGTGATCTATCAGCTGACTCCCTTCCATCAATCAGCTGCTCCATCAGTTGACTGGGCTGTTTGAGATCAGCTGATGTAGCTGGGATGTGAGCTGAGCTTGATATTGTGTCCTGCCTGAACTAATGCTATGCTCAATTACATTATCATTTCTTTCTTTCTTTATTTATTCAGTCCTTCACTGGCAGTTGGCTTCAGTCAGACATTTTGTTGCTATAGACCCTTTTACTGTTAGTTAACAGTATAATGTTTTTGTTGGATTGTACTGTACTGTAAGGAGGGTACTGTACTGTACCCCCCTTTACCACTCCAACCTTATTTTAATAACTATTTACAGGAGAACAAGGGGATGCTTACCACGCTGTAGGTTGTATCATCATGGGTATCTTTCAGTGACAGAGGAAGAGTCCAGAATGGATTCGTCTCTTCGTTGATGTTGTGGCCATCAGAGCACTTTGTTGTGTACGCTAGCTGTCCTTCGAAAACCTTGAGATAGAATAGCACTTATAACAAAGCTCTCTGATTAGTTGGCTGGAATATTCTGTTATGGGTTTAACAAGTGCTCACCTCAGAGGCCTGTGGGCTGACCTCATGTAAAATCAGCTCAAGGCATTCAACAGCATCACGTTGTTCATGAACTGAAAACGTATAAATTAGAATCCAGTATATAAGTCAAGCAAAGCATCTTAGTGAATCTACAGCTGTTGAGTGACTTCCCCTCCTGTTGGTCTTTAATATTTTTTTGTTTTTCACTGCTCAACTTACCATTTTCAATGGCCAAAATCTCCGTGATCTTTTCTGTTCCACATGTTGCTTTTTTCAGTTCTTCAAAGAGGTTTCTCAGCTCTTCATCTGTGATCTGTGATTTTGGATCCAACCTTAAGGAAGAGGAGAGTTTAGTTACTGTCACCTTTAACCTTTGCATCATTGAGTGCTGTCTAAAAAAGAAGATGGTCCAGCTTGATCTTTTGATTGCAATATTTGGTGTCTGAGGTCTTGTAACAAGAGCTAGATGTAAAACTTTGGACACTACCAGCAGATATATTAATGTTCAGGTAAAAGCGTCATGGTTCTCACACATGATAGACTTTTGTGAACGTGGCACTGTGGTAATCAAGTCTGGCTCAAGTTGTGATCTTTGCTTTCTCTGTTGGACGGATTATCAATAAAACAATGTCTCCTGTTATTACCTGACATAACAGTCTTCCTGTTTCTATTTTCTACAGATGAAAGTTTCAAACCTGTCATGGATCTCTGTTGTCATGAAGAGAACTTGCAGGACACTGTTGAGGTAGCATGTGGCGCCCTGATTGTACAGACCATGAGGAAGTCTCTGTGGCCGAATTACTTTAGAAGAAAGAAAAACAGTGTCATCACACCATCACCACTAACTTTTAGATCTGCAACAACTGTAAGCAGTGCAGCACACCTGGGCAGATCTATCCATCCATCCATCCATCCATCCATCCATCCAGCCATTTTGTTTTCTCTCCACCAAGGGGCCTGCAAAATACTTTCTACCTTTTAGTTTCTTCTCCTCTGCTGCTCCTGCTTCCACATCATCCAGGGCTCGTTTTCTGAAGCTGAACATCTTTCCTGTTTAATCTCCCCCTGAAGACAAGAAAGTCTTATTCTGTCTCACATTATCAGGGCAAACAATTCAATCCCACGTCAGTCTAAACTTAAGAAAGCACCTTGTATATTTGATAAAGAAGAAAAGAAAATGTAGTGTTACCCTGTGAAGTTTTCTTCTTGCCTTTTGCAGACGAGACTGATCATGGATCACTGCTTCTGTCCCAGGAAAAAATTAAAAAAAGTTAAACTTCCATTTGCACTTGATTCATGTACAAACAGTGTAATCATTAGGCAGGGGAGTAGCATCAAATTCTGGGCCCTATGCATAAGCAGTTGCTGTGGACCTCCTTCCATTCCTCTCTTGATCCATGTCTCTCTCATACATTTCTGAAATGTTTGTTTTACAGAATCAGTTTGCTTTCCTGTCTTTCTTTTCATTTTTGGAACCCTGGTTTCCCTTTCTTAGGAGCCTGGTCTCACTTGGAAGTCGTCGAAATCTGATGCTTGGGCAGTGACTTGCAGCGTCAGAAACCAACAAAAAAAAAGGCATCCTTTAACGTCAGTATGATACGCGGCCGCTTGCCATTATAGTTTAACAGTACCCGGCGACATCGCGGGGAAATGTGGCGGGACATGAACGGACGTTAAGGCAGCGAAAGTCCGACTGGGTTGGTGGATGGGTCCAACAAACACCGACTTTCACCCAGGAGAGAGGTGTTTGTGTCCTGTAAGATTATAAAGCCAAACCCTGTTCTTTTTTCCTAAACCTAACCACGTTTTTGTTGCCCGAACACACGTTAGTTGCTGAAGAAAAAAACATCAATTTGCGGTGTCGTACCAACGTAGGAAATGTATTTTGAAATAAGGCAATGCATGTAACAGGCAGAACTTGACACAGCGACCCAGAATGTCACCAAGCAACACACCCAGGGTACCTTGCATGTCGTATGTGGATGTGGCAAGTCCATGACTGCAATGCAAAGCCACACTAAAGGTATTATAGCAGGGACACTCAACTTGTGGGCCTTGGGCTAAATCTGACCCACAATAGGGTGCCGGGTGGCCCACCAACTCGAGCCCCGTCTCACTCCGAAGTCGTCGAAATCCAGCGCTTGGGCAGTGAGGTGCGGCTTCAGAAACCAACGAAAAAAGGCGTCCTTAATGTCAGCATCATGCACAGGCGCACAAGGACGAAAGTTAAGGTGGCGAAAGCCCAAGTGGGGTGGGCGGGAGTGGTGGTGGATGGGTCCAACAAACCATGACCTTCACCCAAGAAAGCAGTGTTTGCGTCCCATAGATTTTTTCCTGAATCTAACCACTTGCTTTTGTTGCCTTAACCTAACCATATTTTTGTTGCCTGAACCCAACATTTGTTGCATTTGTTGTTGAAGGAAAAAAATGTCACTTTGTGGTGTTGTACCATTACCGTGGCATTACCGTTCAGTGTTAGTACATCAGAAATAGCACGCTTTAAGCACACTGTAAGATCTGACAAATTGATGTTACTTTGAAAGAATCAAGGAAACTGACGGCCTGACAAGTCGACAGATGAGGTCATGCAACAAGTTGTTTCTTTGTTCCCATCTAATGATACAATTACTTTCTAATCACAGACAGAATATTTAAACCACATCCTTGTTCTGATTTATTGTGCCGAGAGAATGTCATCCATCTACGCCCAGGTGCTCACAGCCTCTCCCACTGACCAAAATACTTTCTGTTTCACTTCTCTGTGTTACTTTTGTAGCAGCTGCTCATTGTTCAAGACAGTAAACAAGGCATGCTTACAGGGGCAAAATCAGACGCTGCTCCACCATGCAAATGCCAGTAATGTGACAAACATTGTCGCTCGACTCATCAGTTTATAATGAAAGCATTCACTTGGCAAACTACAGTGTCTCAACATCATCTTCTTAAGGAGGAGTTGAAGGAAAACCCCAGAATGACGGCATTAAGGAAGCAGTGGTTCTGTGTGTCGGGTCTAATGAATGCACAGGTAAAAGAACAAAATTTCCCTCAGCCCAAACAGGTTTTCAGTTATTTTGGTTTGTGTCATCTTATGCCACAATTATGCAGTAAATTCAACACTTATTATCTTTAGGCAGAAACATATAAAAATCAGTTTCAGTGTTGCAAATTGTTGTCTGTGCCTCCAGTTTTAGTAGATTTTACCAGGTTTTTATGGCATGATTTGTGTTTCTGACAAACACATCTTAAAGTCTTAATAGGCCTGTTTCCTATCACACGGCGTGCACCCTCGTCTCCTACAGGATGTCTCTTTCTTCCTCATCATCCACCTCCTTCACTGTCACATCTATCTGCATCCCTTTTCATTACATCTCTTGTTCAAACCTGAGGACTGCACGACCTTAAAATTAAGAAGGCCTCGCAACCCCTCCATAAAGTTTTGGTGACCTCTAACGGAGGTCGGGACCCAGGTTAGGAGTCAGTGGTCCAACTAATGGTGAGATGTCAATGCTGCAATGCAAAGCCACGCTAAAGACATTAAAGCAAGGACACTCAACTTGTGGGCTGTGGGCTGAATCTGGCCCACAATAGGGTGCTGGGTGGCCCATCGAACGAACATGGTCTCACTCCAAAGTTGTTGGAATCCGGCGCTTGGGCAATTTGTAGTGTAAGAAACCAACGAAAAAAGGCACCCTTTAATATTGGCAAGATGCTTGCCGGTATAGTTTTACGGCGCCCGGCGGTGCCAGGGGGGAAATGCAGCGGGACCACGAGGGAAGTTAAGGCAGCGAAAGTCCAAGTAGGGCAGGTGGGAGGGTTGATGGATGGGTCCAACAAACCACGACTTTCACCCCAAAAAGCAGTATTCACATCCCGTAAGATGCTCAAGCCGAATCCTGTTCTTTTTTCCTGAATCTAACCACGTGCTTTTGTTATTGAAGGAAAAAAAACATCAATATGTGGTGTTGTACCGACGTAGTGTGTTTATTTTGAAAGAGACTGTATGTAAACAGTAAATTTCCCCTGAAAACATAAGTGTATCTTGAAAGAAGACAATACATGTAACAGGCAGAACTTGACACGGTGTCCCAGAATGTCAACAACCAACGCACCCAGGGTACCTTGCACTTTGTTTCTGGACGCGGCAAGTCTATGACCAAGCACGTCAATATGTTACGAGGACGGAGTGAGTTTTCTTAATCAAAAAAGTGCCGGATGGGAGAATCCTCCTGACCCCCCAACACAGGTCTGGACTAAGCCCTGAATGACAGAAAAACCTAGGAACGTCACAACCTGCAACCGGATTTCCCTCTTGGCAACTAAGGACAGTGACTGTTGAGCGGTTGCAAACAAGCAATTCATTTATTATATGTAATGTTTGTTCATTAACTGGCCCCTGGCCTCCTGTCATTTTGCGAAAGTGGCCCCCGGGAAAAGGAAGTTGGGAATCCCTGGTTTGTGGCATGCAGCCTGGTCCAGGAGGGGGCGCTATCTCGCCAATTAATCATACTCACTCCTCAGTTGTATTCAACAGGTGCCACCGCAGGAAACATTTAGATATTCAACAGAAAATTCAGCATCAAAAACAACTAAATGATTGTCCCAACAAGAAGTAATGCAGTTAAACAGAAGCAAAACAGTGTCGAGTTAGTTTTTTAATTTGATTTTTAATGTTAGATTTGATTATAATTTCGTTAATGTTTCCGTGCTCGTGCCACTTTAACATACGAGTCCTTCCTGTGTTTATAATATCATTTTTTATACATTTGGTTGTCGGTTGGATCTCTGTCTGAATTAATTTTCCTTTAATCTCCGTGCTTTCTTTAACCTCATCAGACCCTCTACTGTCCGTGAACTAAATATTCCACAGTAGCCTTAGTTGTTCTTCACATAGCTGCTGCCTGCATCATTTGGACAAGCACTGACAGTAGTGTCGCAAAGGAATCAGTCTCAGAAGTTAATATTATCACAGAAAATCTGCAACAACAAAAGATGCAAAACTTAATAAGTCAAACACAGCGCACAAATATTAGAGAGAAATCTGGATAATACTCACAGACAGCTGCCATCCCATAATGACACCAGTAAGGCTGAGTGGAGGATGTGGCTTCCTCTCATTGTCTCAGCCTACGTCACGTTACGAGCCTCGCCAATAACTTGACGGAATATTAAGGTGGTTTATTTTAAGGAAGGCGCAAGGCAGCACTGCAATTTCTTTTATTTTATTTTCAATAGAATCATCACTGCATCTGTATATGACAAAAAATACCAAAGAAAACAATACATTATGCATTTAATTTAATCATTTTATAGTTCATAATTTAACTTGTTAAGTTTAAGTTGTTGCAGGGCCCACTCTCTGTAAGGGCCCCCATCTCACAGGCCCCAGTGCAACCACACTGCCTGCACTGTCTATATTTATGCCCTGGCTACATGTATAGCTGCAACTACATCCTTGATTTGATTTCCAACCACTGATATTATCAGTATTAGAAATAGCCTTGTTCTTGTCTTTCCTACCTGCTGACAGAGTGTAACTACAATTAGTCGCAGTTTCTCCTGCTCATCCTTTCTCTTTCAGTTCAGTTTTTCTCACGGAAACACATTGTCAATACATTCGGTAATAATTCATTTCACATGAAGAGGTGACTTTTTTTTTTAGCAGCTACTAATTATAGAATTAATAATCAGGGTGTTCACTGTGGATCTGGCACCTGCCTGTAACACATCCTGTGATTAACACAATGAGAGCAGTCACTTGGCCCTGGTTGCAGTCGTTATTTTAAGTCCAGTGAATTAACCGGTGAAATAACAAAACTTTCCACAGTCCAAACATGTTTTCGGTACTTTTCTGTTGGAGAGACTCCATCCAGTTGGCACACGACCAACCTTCAGCGTTTAAATGTGGTTGAAATGATGTCAGTTTTTGTTTCAACATTGAAACAACATTGAAACCATGTTTAATTCAAACCACATAGCGAGCTTGATTCCATTTCTTTCTTTTTTTAGCATACTAAATTGTAAAGATAGGTCTAGATAGCCTAATTATTGTTAGAAATGTAATGTCAGAATGTATGTCATGTCTTGCGGAATTATAATATAATAATATTGGGTGACACTGAGCTCTGTTTAAAGAACTGAGGGAGGCTAAAAGTGTTTCTTTTGTTTTTGCAAAACTGGTTTCAAAAAGGCTGCCACTCAGCCAACAAGGAAATCATAAGTGTACAGGTCTCACACAATATCCAATTAAGTCTTTCTGTCTCTGCATTAAACAGCCATGGAGCATTTCGCATTATGTAAGATAAGACGTAACAAGACGCGACACGACAAGACAAGATAGGATAACGTACATAAAATAAAAGAAGATAACATACAGTAAAATAAGATAAGACGTGACGTGACGTGACGTGACGTGACGTGACGTGACGTGACGTGACGTGACGAGACGAGACGAGACGAGACATGACGTATCAAGATAAGATAAGATACGGTAAGGTAAGATAAGATAAAATAAGATAAGATAAGATAACATATGGTAAGGTAAGATAAGATAAAATACGGTAAGGTAAGATAAGATAAAATAAGATAAGATAACATATGGTAAGGTAAGATAAGATAAAATAAGTTGAGACAAGACAAGACAAGACAAAACAAGATAAGATAACATACGGTAAGGTAAAATAAGATAAGTTGAGAAAAGCCAAGACAAAACAAGATAAGATAAGATAACATACTATAAGATAAGATAAGACAAAACAAGATAAGATAAGATAACATACGGTAAGATAAGATAAGACGAGATAAGATATAACATACAAGATTTAAGATAAGACAAGATGTAAGATATAAGATTTAAACAAGATAAGATAAAATAACATACGGTAAGATAAGACGAGACAAGATAAGATAAGATATAAGATATAAGATAAGATAACATACGGTAAGATAAGACAAGACAAGATAAGATGACATATATATAAGATATAAGATATAAGATTTAAGATAAGATAAGAGTGACTTAGATTAAAGAGTAAAACTGTTGTACAAACAAACTTCTTCTTCTATGGTATATTTTTCTAGCATGTAGGCTGTTCAGGCGCCCTTATTCTCCACTGGAGGGCACTTTAACATACATTTTTAATAGATATAGCCCAGCAAATAAAAAACACAGATGAAATCCGTAAAGAAAATACATTTTATTTATTTGTTTGTTTGTTTTACAATCAAATGTTATTTGTTTTATAAATCATGATATACATCTGGTGTAAATGTGGCAGTGCAGAGTCTCTGTGTCTCTGTCTTCCTCAGCATCCTCATCCCATGAGGCGCCTCCGGTCACCATCAGCAGCATGTGGACGGTGGACATGTGCTTGATCTTAAACTGTGACAGCAGATGGGATTCTTCCAGAGGTTCGGTTCTGAAGACCATCCGGAAGTCATCGTCTGAGCAGAGACAAAGAGATTTGAGTCAGGGAGTGTTTGCCATCGGCCTCTGATGGAAATCCCCAGAGAAAACAACCCTGCAAAGTTATGTCTGCTACAGGATCATAAACATAACCAAATATTTTTTTAATTGACCTGAAACCTATCAGGCTCGTCATCATGTATTATTACTCCTTTATGGTGAGAAAACAAAAGGCTATGTTATGCCAAAATAATACCCATAACATCCATTGCGTCTCTGCATCTTTTTGCCATGCATCGAAAATTGAGTGCAACATTCATGCACTACTTTTTTTTATCGGACTTTTCAGCTTTATTGCCACGTTTAAAACATTTGTTAGAAGAGTAATCACATTTTAACAGGATAATAGTAATTTGTATTTGTATTTATATATCTATAAACGTATAAAGAAGAGAGATGTTGAACTTACGCATCTTCAGTATATGAGCAATTTTCTTCTTCAGCTGTTGAACAGTGATCTTTTCCATGTCCTCCTGCCTGTCGCACACTTCGATGATGTGCTGTTGCCCCCTGGGATCATGCACCTTCAGCTGGATCACCATTTTGCCGCTGAGCCTGTTCAGTGAGACCAGTGCGAGGACTGAGTGAGTGTGTTAGCAGGTGTGTGAGCTCAGTTATAAATGATCCAAGTCTAACTGACTGAATAGATTTTGTAAGAGGAAAACAAAAGGCGTGCGTCACCTCTGGCAGCTTTAAATCACGTGACTTCGCAGAAACGAGGAGTAGGCTACCTCGATCCGTGCAAGTGCCTGACATCATTTCACAGGTGCGCGTGAGGGAGGCAACATGGGAGGCAAACTGTCAACCAAACGGCAGAGGAGAAAACAGAGCAGAAATGGTGTCAGTGCCTTTCAGACTCATGAAGAGGAGGAGGTTTATGACTTCTCAGACCTGACTCCCAGAGGCGCACTGGAGCTTGATGAAGATGAGTGGACTTCTTACTCTGACGACAGCAGCTGGATAAGCGAAGAAGAGGAGAAGTGTTATGATCCCCAGGACTCCACACTTCAATTTGTAGACGAAGAAGATGTTTTAGATTGTAAGTAGCTACGTTTCACATTTTCAAAGCATGCATAGATATTTTTTTTTATTTATAGGCCTATTGAATTTGAAGGTTTAGTTGCTGCATATTCTTTTATTGGTGTCAAAAAAAAAGAGATAACTCTATCTTGGCTGAAACCACTGCCCCCACCCTCCCTCAGTGGCGAGACAAGTTAAAGATAGACAGGGCTCCTGTAATTACATATTTTAGATTACCAAAGTCATAAGGTGCTGTACTGATTTAATTGTGAAGTTGGCCAAAACTGATTTTATTTTATTTTATTTCATTTTACATAATTTTATTTCATTTTACTTTATTGCATTTCTTATTTCATTTTATTTCATTTTACATGATTTTATTTCACTTTACCTTATTTTTTTACTTTATTTCACTTTATTTTATTTTTTTATGTCATTTCATTTTACATTACTTTATTTCATTTTACTTAATTTATTTTATTTTTTTATGTCATTTCATTTTATTTCACATCATTTTATTTCATTTTACTTTATTTTTTTTATGTCATTTCATTTTATTTTACATTACTTTATTTCATTTTACTTTATTTTATTTTATTTTTTATGTCATTTCATTTTATTTTACATTGCTTTATTTCATTTTACTTTATTTTTTACTTTTTAAATTTCATTTCATTTTACTTTATTTTTTACTTTATTTCATTTCATTTCTTTTTACTTTATTTCATTTCATTTTATTTTACATTATTTTATTTCATTTTACTTTATTTCATTTTATTTTTTCATGTCATTTCATTTTATTTTAAATTACTTTTATTATCTTTCTTTTCATTTTATTTCACTTTGTTCTATTTCATTTTACTTTATTTCATGTCATTTCATTTTATAATTTGGCTATACCAATTGATTAAAGGTGGGGGGTCTTCGCGACTCTTTATGTGGATGTACATGTTGCCATGATTAATAATTTGTATGTTCGACTATTTTTTTTCTCACTATTTCCTGACATAATAGCAATGTATAATTCAAATTTGAATAAACATTTTGTTAAAAAAGTTCTTACTGATTATGCTTTACAGCCTGTAACGCTGCACATCGTTTCTTGTTTGTGTGTCTCATAGTTTTGTGTCATGACTTCAAGTCTCTCAGAGCAAAGATGTCCTGTGGTCATGCTGTCACTCCAATGTCTCTCACCATCTGGTGTTTCTGTTTGCTGGAGAAGGTACACTAATGACGTCATCACATTCCCTTCATCATAAAACTCAAACATGTTTTAGTGACTAACTTCTGCATAGTGGCAGCATGTGTACTTTACAGGAGGTTAAAAATATAGACAAAAAAAGAAGACAGAATATAACTTAGCTGATAGAAGAAACACATTAACCAATCATTTTCCCACTCTGAAACTTTTCTCTTTGATTTTTATAATATTAAAGGGTGAGTGCAAATTTGTGTGTGGCCAGACTGACTGTGATGCTGAGTGGCCCTTTGAGGAGGTTTGTAAAATGGCTCTTCTGACCCCTGAAGAAACTGAGTACTTTGAAAGTAAAATCTTCAGCAACGCTGCAGAGACTTTCTTGGATGTCAAAGTGGTGAGTATCTCAGTTACATTATTCAAAACTGTTGATAGAAATCATAGTTGCTTGTTGTCAGGGACGGTTTTTGCTATGGGCAATGTGGGCGACCACCCAGGGTGCAATCTATGTGAGGGCGCACGAGTGCCCTCCAAAAAAACCAAAAAAAAACCCAAAACTCAGCAGTTTTCTAGACTACCGCTCATTTTCACGTCAAGTTAGTGGAGTGGGCGCTGGGGCGCCCCTATTATCACGTTTCAACCAGCAGCAGAAAGGAAAGGCGAATCCTGGCGGTTGTGGGTTGAACGGGGGTCACAGACAGGAATACGGCGGAGGCTCATAGTGCTCTGCGGCGCAAGATAACGGCTTACCGGCCGAGGGATGGTTCGCCCAGGGCGTAAAACTAGCCAGGACCGCCTCTGGTTGTTGTGAATACAGCGTTTGAATGTAAAAACATCTCATTGTGTTTTAACGTCACTCCTCAGTGTCCTGGATGCCAGTCTCGTGTGATGAGAACTGACCTCCATGATCTCAGTGTCCAGTGCCCAGTGTGCACAGCGAGGAGAAGAAGGGCTTATCGGTTCTGCTGGCAGTGTTTGAAGAAGTGGAAAGGTCCAGCTCCACGTTCAGACCGCTGTGGGAATGCAGACTGCCAAGACCCACTGGAAATACTGAGAAACTGCCCAGATATCACCTTCAAGGATGTGGAGGGGGTCACTGGCTGTCCCTCCATCCGTGCCTGTCCCACCTGTGGTGTTCTGGTGGAGCATAATAGAACTTACTGTAAAAATGTTTACTGTGTGCGGTGTAAGGTGGAGTTCTGTTTTGTGTGTCTGAAGCTCACTAAAGAGTGTGCGGATGTTGAAAACATATCTTCATTTTATGAACTTTGCCCCAGTGGTGTCGCACCGAGACAGACCTCTATACCTGTGTGGCAGAGGACATGATCCTGCAATTCTTCTTGATAATCATCATCACTTTTATTACTCAGACAGGAAGTCATGCCAGCTGTATATAAGACTTACAGACTAAGACAGGGCTACTTTGTAAGATTTGGCACAGTGTCACATGAGAATCACTTCCTTCTGTTCACAGTTAAACATTTACACAGACAATTTCTGCTGTAAACCCAAAATTGTAGTGAACATTTACAGAGTTAATATTTATAGTCATATTTAAAACTATGTGTATTCTTTTTCTGTAGGAGTCATGTTTACTGTCATCTCATTGTTATAGTATGCATTCATTCTGATCTGCACAATGTCTTTACTCAATTTAATTTTAATTGATTTATCGTTGTTTTATTTTGTGATCATGTAGCCTATTTATTCTTCTGATGTAACAATATTGTTTTTTCTGTGTAATAAAGATAAATAAAAATGTACTGGTGGTTTGAATAAATTTGATCCTATATCGCTTCCTGCACAAGGTCCATTATCTTAAACTGATGTTGGAAATTATAGAAAATATTATGGTAGCCTGATTTTATGTTTTAGGAACTCTTAGACAGCATTAGATCTATAATTAGTAACTAAGGAAGTGTCTAATTTAAATGACTAAACATTACCAAAACTCATTCTGCTTTGCTAAAAATTTGCAGTTTTCTATTTCCTTTTGTCTTTTCCAGTATGAATCTGAGTATGATATTACATTAGTGCATGAAAACGGTTTGATTTTTGGATTTTGGCAACTACAGCAGCACACAACAAACCATGGTGAGAACAGTCCTAAAGTCAGATACAGTGTAGAGGCAGCATGTTTGGTTTGGAATTGACAGCAAGAGGAATCAGGTCATTCTACATATTTGTTCCTGCCCATCACCAGCATGCAGCACAATTATTTTTGCACTTGATTCTTTTCCAATCACTGACTGAATATTATAACCATATCCTTGTTCTTGTTTTCAGAGAATGTTGTCGAACTACTTTCAGGTACTTGCACTTTCCCCTGCTGATCAAAAAGTGTTTTGATCAGTAGGAAGTCATAGGAAGAACTCTAGCTTCTGTAGAAATCCTTGATTCCTCAAACAAGAGGATATTAAGGTGCTCTGCAGTAATATGTAAATGTTAATTTATGGACATCTGAAATGGCACAGTTTGGTGATGTACCACAGGGGTCTGTTCTTAGACCCCTTATTCTATTTAATTTATATTGCTAATTTGCTTTGTGCTAATTACACTAGCTTGATTCTTTAACATAAATCACGTCACATTCAGTGTTTCTCACGAACACATTGTGACTCCTTGCATCCAAGGTTATGAATAATTCCACAGAGGGATATGTCTCTCTGTGGTTTGATGTAATTAAGGTGACCACAGTGACTCTTGGGTAGTTACAGGGTAAACCCAATTCAAGATGCTGCTCCATCATTTTGATTAGTTTACAAGTGCCAGTATTGACTGTGACAAACCTCAGTGACTGACACATTTAATTACTGACTTTGAATCTTTTCAAGGAAGCATAGACTAAAAATAGAAAACCACCTGCTTGACATTAATGAAGCACATGTTCCGTGTATTAAGTCCAAAAAACTAACCGGTAAAAGAAGAAAACTTCCTTCAGTGCAAATCAAACACTCAGTCATGGTTTACAATGACTTGGACTTTCTTTATATTTCCAGAGTAAATATAAAGCATGTTTTTGTGGTTCAGCCTGATTTGGTACCAACATTTAACACCTCTTAACAAATTCAGTCACTCCTATAAAAACACAGAACACAAAAATGATTGTCATCTGATTCAGAGGATCCCTCACCAACTTTAATTACTGTAGGATTCAACTCTAATCAGTTTCAGCCTTTTGTGTATTAATGTTTACTTACATGTGCAAACAGTTTAAGCAAATAAAACATGGTTCCATTTTTTTTCCCAACCACAATTATTGTATTTAATACGCAAGTGTTTGGCCAGTCATCAGATTCTGGGTGAAAATTCTTCTTAAAGTCCTTTGCATTCTTGCACACATCAACGACCTTCACCTCTCCTTTGGGGTCGTGTACAGCCAGCTGAATAACCATTTGGCTGCTGCATCGGTTCAGTGAAGACTGCCGGCTGTGTGTAGGTATAGATGATTCTAATGTAGCCTCATCGATATCAGGTTTAGTATATAAAGGGTTTGCCTCGCCTTAATATCACATGACTTAAGGAAGACGAACCGCCCTCCTCTTTACCTGTGCAGACAGGGCAGTCACCTGTCAGAGGAGAGCGTGGATACACTGAGTGAAGACAGGCAGAGAGGAGCCCTAACACTGCACACAGAGGAGGGATGGCTCTGCAAAACAGAGAAGAATCTGAAGAGGAGATAAGTTATGACTTCCAAGACCTGAGAAGGAGGTTCATACATTTAGAGGAGAGGAGTCATGTCTCTCAACAAAGCAGGCGTTTGCCACCTGAAGAGAAGGCTCATAACTTTGAAGAGCTGAGAAGCAGATTCATGAATGGAGAGGAGGAGAGTAAAGACATCAGGAGAGGAACAACTGGAGAGAAATGTTATGACCCTCGGGACACCACGCTGACATTTGTACAAGGAGAGGATGAAATGGATTGTAAGCAGCAAAGTTTTACATTTACAAAGCTATATTGTTGCCTACTGTTGGATTTCAAGTTCCTAATTGTACCCTGTAACACTGCACATTTTTTCTTGTGTGTGTGTGTCTCATAGTTTTGTGTCATGACTTCAAGTCTCTGAGAGCAAAGATGTCCTGCGGTCATGCTGTCACTCCGATGTCTCTCACCATCTGGTGTCTCTATTTGCTAGAAGAGGTAGGCCTATATTTATAGCTGTGCTCCGTAGACTCTCATGCAGTTGTTTTAGACTTTCACCTTCGGACTTTCGAGCTCAACCAACGTTGTGTTTGGGACACATGTAATAATGATACCTGTTACCTACAGAGGCTGGAAGGACATAAATGTTTCTTTTCCGTTCCAAAACCAAAATGGATTCCTGAAAAATTCAGGGTTAGCCAGCTAATGGTAGCTAGGTAGCTAACTTAGCTACTGAAGGTGTATCCTGTGGTGTAGTGGAGGGTATACGCAGGTACACAGGGTATACCCACAAAAAGCCATTGGAATATATAGGAAAGATTCACTTCCTCCTTGGTAACATACCCATACCAAGCATGCCACCACCTACTGAATAACACATGCTGCTTTTGCTTTTTAATGATTATAATAGTGGATAAAGACTGACCCTGCTGTACAGGAACCAGTGAAGGGAAGCAGGGAAACTTTGTCGACATTCAACCAGCTGTGTGTCATCACAGTGTGTGTAGGTGAACGGTGTTTGGCCTCCCCCAGAGCTCCCCGCCCATCAGCCGGCAGAGGTCCAGGCGCTGGCAGCTTGGGGGGAGAAAACACTGTTCATCTGCACACACTGCGATGACATATAGCTACACACAGCTAGTTGAATTTCAGTAATGTTTCCCTTTGTTCTCATTTTTGCATTTTCTTCTTTTCCAGTCACCAGGTGGTTCACTTTTACACTGTGATCTGTACGTTAGGCTTTGGCTTCTGATTTAAACTTTTTGACCTGTTTTTGCTGCTTCTTGCTTTTTCATCCTCCCAAAATTAGATTATATTTCCTCAGGGAGTGCAGTTAGTTACAGTGTGAGCTCGATGCTAGCTCCAACAGGCTGACGGACCATCACAAAGGGGCAGGGCTTAGTGACGGGTCAAATTGATGTGATGCTGGTTAATCGTAGTGAATTGTAAGCAAAGTTGCTCAAAGAATTTGCTCATTCTTTCACTCTTAAAGGGTTTTTCTTTGCTTTTCTTTATACTTTTTAAGGGTGAGTGCAGATTTGTGTGTGGCCAGACTGGCTGTGATGTCGAGTGGACGTATGAAGAAGTTTGTAAAATGGCTCTTCTGACCCCTGAAGAAAGGGATTACTTTGAAAAGAAAATGTTCAGCAACGCTGCTAAGAACTACTTGGATGTCAAATTCGTAAGTATCTCAATTAGGCTACACTATTTACCAACTGCTCTTAAAAAATACAAATACAAGGATAAATTTAAAGACATCTATTTTTCATATTCTCTAACAGTGTCCTGGCTGCAAGTGTCGTGTGGTGAGAACTGATCTACACAATCTGAGTGTGTGCTGCACACTGTGCACAGCGGAGAAAAAAAAGATTTATCTATTCTGCTGGCAGTGTTTGAGGGAGGTGAAAACTCCAGCTGTACGTTTAGACCACTGTGAAAATGATGGCTGCATCAGTCAGCCACTAGAGACGCTGAGAAACTGTCCTGATATCATCTTTGAGTCAGTGAAGGGGGTCACTGGCTGTCCCTCCATCCGTGCCTGTCCCACCTGTGGTGTTCTGGTGGAGCATAACAAAAGACAATGTAAAACCATGGTCTGTCCCCGGTGTAAGGTGAAGTTCTGTTGTGTGTGTCTGCAGTTCACTCAAGAGTGCCTGAAGAAAAAGCCATATGACCTTTGCTCCAGTGGTGTAGCACCAAGACAGACCGCTATACCTGTGTGGCAGAGGACATAACTCTGTTGATCTGAATAAACATACACCTTTTGTATTTTATTTTATTTTCCTTTTTCTGTTGCTGAGACACAAATGTAATCCCATAACAGCTTTATATAACAGTTCGGGCCAAAAATTGTTTTTGTAGTTATAATTTGCAACATTCACACAACATGAGACTTAAATTCTTTTTTCCACTCTACAAAAATTCACACAGATCATTCCTTCATCAAACTCAAGATTGTAATTAATATTTACAGTCATATTTTAAACTATGTTTACTCTGTTTATGTAAGTCATGTTTACTTTCACCTCAGTGTTACAGTCTGTATTTATTCTAATCTCTCCAGTATCTTCATTAAATTTGTTCATTTCTATGATTTATCATTGTTTTTTGTGATTACGTCTTTATTCTCCTAATGTCACGTTATGTTTCCTGTGAAATTAAGATAAATAAAAATGTACTAATGGTTTCAATAAATTCAGATCACTTGTGTTAAAGCAGCAAAACCACAGCATAAAATTACTTGGTTTAAAGAACAAACCAAATTCCGAATTTCAGAAAAAGTTGGAACGCTGTAAAATGTTAATAAGAACCAAAGGCAATGATTTGCTAATCTTTTTTTGACCTATAGTCAGTTGAATACAGTAGAAAGACAAAAATATTTAATATTTAAACTCATAAACTTTATTGTTTTTGCAAGAAATACACTCATTCTGAATTTGATGTCTGCAATAAATCACAAAAAGCTGGGAGCTTTAAAGTTTCGATAATCTATGTCAAACATGGTCTGAGTGGGCAGGACTTTTACAGCTATTTACAGCTCTGTGATTATTTCAGTAAAAAGGTAAAATGTACTAATCCAAGAGAACCACCAGCTGTCACTCATATATTTATTGATGTTTATAACTCAGGAAGCATAAAGGTTTAATCAGCAAGTTATAGTACGGCAGTTCATGTTCATGTTCCACAGTTGGGCTCCACGGTATCTCAATGAATACTGTCGTAAAAAATAATTAAAGCTTTCTGGTAAATCAGTGTTTATATACTTCACTTTGAAAATAAAAGTACATATTTGAAGGACGTTAACGTTACGAAGGTATGAAGGTATGTGGGATCAATGCTTGCCCAGACAATATGACGGTAAGCAAGATATGGATATGGATATTAGACTATAGATTATAACAGTCATAAAATGTTAAAAAAAAGATGAATGTAACAAAGCACAATTTTTTTAAATAATTCCCAGAGATTTTATGACCTTGTTGCAAACAAAATTAATTTGATCTTTCCAAGTGAGTTTCTCATTGATTAAAACTCCAAGAAATCTTTTTGATGTTTCTTTATAAATTTCTTCACCATCAAAACATAATTTTGCTAATTGCAATTTGTAATTTATCCTCCCTGCAAATATCATAAAATTAGACATTTTTACATTCAATGCCTGTTTGTTTGAAACCATTTTGGATATGCAAGAAGGCCACTGTTAACTTCATTCAACAGATTTTTATTTGAAATAATTAATATTATCAGCAAATAATATTGGCATTATAGATCATTTATATAAATTAGAAACAAAAGGGGTCCTAAAATGGACCCTTGTGGTACCCCACACTGTATCACAGCTCTCTCAGACAGCATCAAATACTTTGGAGAGATCCATGAAAATACCACATGCAAACTCCTTATTTTCTATCAGTATGGGCCCAATCTACCAGCTGTAAAAGGGCAATGTATGCAGAGTGACTTTTGCGGAATCTATACTGAATAAAGTCTTTTAAGCATGTTCAAATGTTTAAGAATGTAAACTAGTTTTTCTAAAATTTCACCTGAACAGCAAGTTGCTGGTTGACATTTCTGAACCCGTGTTCAGTGCTCACATAAATCATCTGTATGCTAAGATTTCTTCAGAGTCATGACTAAAACAGGAACTATCACAATTAATGCACCAATAATACTGATGAGAGAAATCAAAAGAGCTTTCTTATGGATGCCAGTTGGATTCCTGCAGGGTTGCGGACAGTTCTCACCTGAGTAAAGTAAAGTAAAGTAAGACATAAGTTATTTTCCTTAGACAAATGCTTGAACTAAAATGCATTAAAAGCAGGAAGAGAAGGCTTTTTACCCTTTTTCACCTCACCTTTCTCAACTTGGAGCCTTTGTTTCCTCCTTTCTGCTGTTGTGTGATCAACCGGGCGTTGTTTACTTGGGTACCTCGTGTTTTGTTCGGGATGGAGGAGAGCATCTTCTTCCTTTATGTCCAAGATTAAACTTTCTTTTTGAACCTGAAGACTGACTGCTTCTTTCTTCACAGCTTTTTTCATTGGTCTTCGACTCTCTTGATTTTGTTTCAGGAACCTGTTTTCTCTCTCACCAGCTTCCCTTTTTCTTTTTTGTTCCCTTTGTTCATCCACATCCTGACGTTCTTTCCCCCTGTCTCTCACACTTGAGGCTTTAAAATAGAGGAAAAATAAATATATTGATTACAGTAATTAGCTGGTAAATGCTTCAACAACCTCTTGACAAGAGCTTTCCTCTTGATGTCAGTTGGATTCCTGCAGGGTTGCAGACAGTTCTCACCTGATGGGAAAATAAGACATAAGTCATTTTCCTCAGACAAATACTTGAACTAAAATGTATTGAAACACAAGCAAATAAACTGTGTACCCCTTTTTCATCTCACCTTTCTCAACTTGGTGGCTTTGTTTCCTCCTTTCTGCTGTTGTGTGATCAATTGGGCGTTGTTTACTTGGGTACCTCGTGTTTTGTTCAGGATGGAGGAGAGCGTCTACTTTCTTCATGTCCAAGATTAAACTTTCTTGTTGAACCTGAAGACTGACTGCTGCTTGCTTCACAGCTTTTTTCGTCGGTCTTCGACTCTCTTGATTTTGTTCCAGGCGCCTGTTTTCTCTCTCATCAGCTTCCCTTTTTCTTTTTTGTTCCCTTTGTTCATCCACATCCTGTCGTTCTTTCCCCCTGTCGCTCACATTTGAGGCTTTAAAATGGAGGAAAATAAATATATTGATTACGGTAATTAGCTGGTAAATGCTTCAAGAAACTCTTGATGTTGCTCCTTTTGAGATCTTACCTCTGTACATGAGCAGATATGCAGTGCTGGAACTAATTGTTTAATCAGAAAAACAAAGTTGAGACCATACAATAAACATTCCCAGATGAATAGTAGAATATATCTCAGATTTAAGATTAGATGTTTATTCCTGACCTGGACAACAGTAGGTCCATTTAGAAGATGAACTGTGGTTTTTAATCATATAACATGATCCTCTCAACTATTTTAATGGCTACTTCATACCAGCTTAAAGAGAAATCCTTAAAGTGCTCCAAAAAAAAGGGAAAGCTACAATTTCATGAAAACTGGGCAAATTATCTGCTGATGAAGATTGTGAGATAGCATCAAAGCTCTGGCATAACTACTTTGTATAGTAAGATTGTTTTGTCAATTATGTCAGACTTGATATAGTAGAATTAATCAGACATACTTGTAAGTCCTGTTTTGTACAAAGGGTTGCTCTTCAACCTGCACCATTCAACAAAAACAAGAGGAACACTCAACAAATAGCCATTCAATATCTCATTTTTGGAATGTTCTGAGTAAATGCCATGCTAAGGGTTGTAGTAAATTAATTCTCACCTTGCTGACTCGATCGTCATTAAACTCATACCAGGTGTTGTCCTCATGGGACAGGATGGTGGCTGTGTAATGTCCTCCTGCTAGACTGCCCATGTGATTCACCATCCCATACAGTCTGTACTTGTTGTTCTACAGTAAAGAACACTGTTATGTATATGAAGATTTTAAAAGCAAACAGAAGAAATTTAAAGTTACCTCCCCTTGCCTTTCTCTGTAACGTTCGTGGCACGTCGACAGAGCGGTGTGATTTGAAATATGACATGGTGCTGTAGTCAAAGTCAAACCTCTTGAGGAGTAGAGTCAGAATCTGAGGATATTTCACCATCTCACATCCCTAAATAACACAAGAAAATTTAAATTAAACAAACATATAAGGTCTTTATTTGATTCCAGTATAAACTTTGTTCAAGCTACAGTTAATTTTTGCAAACTCACAGTGGTCGCCTCTGTTTTCTCTTCACATTCGTTGCAGTACACCATTTTGTCTCCACTGAATGACTTAAGCTGGAAAATCATTTGAAAGCCTCTTTCCTGTAAAGCAAGCGAGAATCTCAAGTATATCGCAATCTCTCCAGAGAACCTTGAGGAAATTTCTTCAAATTGGGCAGACTTTCAGTGGAACTCATGTTAGGTTGATGACCCACATTTTGAGGGAATGCTCAGCAAATTATGTTTTCTTTTAACCAAATGAGGGAATTTTGCTGATTACGTACCTGGCAAGCTGCAAAAATGTTGATTCTGAACTTATCAGTAAAATGTTAACTAACAGCATATTTCAGCTATAGGCAATTTTGCAATGCAGTATCCATTGTTTGTTTTGTTTTTTGTTATCTTTTTTTATTAATATTGAGCCTGACTAAAGTCACATCTTGAACCTGAACTTTGTATGCCCGCCATCCTCCCCAAACATGTCCTTGTTAAGCCTATGCTGTACATGAAGGTAGTGTTTCATTACCTAAAAGAAAAGTCTCTGAACATAATCAAGGCAGCAATTACATTGCCACAACAATGTAATTAGTGTCATTTACTCTCAGACAGTCAATACGGGTTTAGAGCAAATAAATCGACATCAATTGCATTAATATTAATGAAATTAACCAAGGAAATTACTGTTTGTATTGATAACAACAATTATGTTATAGGAGTTTTTCTAGATTTTAAAAAGGCATTTGACACCATAAACCATGACATACTACTCAAAAAACTGGAAAGATATAGTATTAGAGGGCAGCAGTTTGTGAAAGTGGGTCATCACAGATCATCATGCCTAGACATAACTGTTGGGGTCCCACAAGGGTCAGTATGAGGTCCTCAACTGTTTTGTACATATATGACATACGTATGGTGTCCAGAAAATTAAAAATTTGTTTAATTCGCAGATGACATCAATGCTCTCTGTTCTGGGAATAATCTGCAGCAGCTTTTGGAGTGGTCACGACAGAAATTAGTAAATTAAAACAATGGTTTAGCATAAATATGTTCATGTGTGTTCATGTTGTTTGGAAACGATTGATAGTGTTAATGTGGAAAGAGTCTATGAAGCTAAATTTCTTGGTGTGATTTTAGTCGACAAAATCTGCTGGAAACCTCAGATGAGTTATGTAAGAACAAAGCTGGCAAAGAGTGAAACAAAACACATACTGGTCCATAAATCACTGCACATTCTGTACTCATCACTTGTACAACCTTATTTGACTTACCGTGTGGAAGGTTGGGGCAACATTAAACATCCCTCAAAAGAGAGCAATCAGGACACAATGAGGGGTACAGGGAACACACCATCACCACACATTAAATGGTGTTTAAGATGTAACTAATGATTCAATATTATCTTATAACTGATGCTTTATCCATCAGTTTTGAGTCAGTGGACGCTGCATTGAAATACTGAAGTACAACTGTGATCTTTGGCTGCTTACCACACTGTAGGTTGATTCATCAGTATCTTTCAGTGACAGTGGAAGGATCCAGAATGGATTCGTCTCTTCAATGATGCTGTGGTGTTTGGAGCACTTAGTCGTGTATGTCAGCTGTCCTTCAAAAGCCTGGAGAGAGAAATATTGATTATGAAACAAGTGTCTGATCATTTGGCCGGTAAATTCTAGATTCTCTCACCTCAGAGGCCTGTGGGCTGAGTTTCTGTAAAATCATCTCCAGGCATTCAGCTGCATCACGTTGCTGACGAACTGAAAATGATGTGGAAATTTTAATCCAGTAACATTAACACAGCTGTTGTGTGACTTTTCCTCATGATGCTCTTGAATGTTTTCTATAGTCACTGGCCAACTTACCATTTTTGATTGCTATAACATCCGTGATCTTTTTGGTTCCACATGTTGCTTTTTTCAGTTCTTCAAAGAGGTTTCTCAGCTCTTCATCTGTGATCTGTGATTTTGGATTCAACCTTAAGGAAGAGGGGAGTTTAATGATGACCGTCTTTTTAAAGGGCCAGTGTGTAAAATGGGTTGAAAACCGTTGGAAACAGTGACATCAGTGGTCAAATTCTAGATTGCAGGGCTCACTCGCTCACCCCTCCCGTCGAGTAAATGACGGTGGCCTCGTAGGGACAAAAAGCCTTGCGCACGACTTTTTCAGGAGTAGGTCTATCTAGCGACGAGGTGAATGTTTATTTAGAAATCTAAACCATGTTACGATATTGTAATGAATCCCTCACGAGCAGGAGACCAGAGGAGCGTTCGGGAAAAAGGCCCGTTTATTTGAGCACTCCAGAAACTCCAGTAACACTCCACTCCGTCCCAAACTCTGCCGCTTCTAGTGTAACAGACACACTTCATAACTTTACACACATACTCGTTTACCATACCGAGTGGGGACCCCCCTCCCCTCTCTGCTCCGCCAATCTCCAGCCCGCACACTGACTGACAGCGTAGCCGGTAAACAGAGCTCAGCTGTTTATTTAGCCTAGCAATATCTCCGGACTATAGTAGCTGCAATGGACAACTTTGAACGCAATTTTGAAGAGTTTCTTGTAGCGGACACAGACCCAGAGCCATACCTGTTTGAGCTGGAGCATACAGATGAGGAACTCCATGTGTTTGATGCTGAGCGGGCGAGAAGAGAGGCTGAATGCACAGAATGGGATTCGGTGCTACTGCTACCATCGTTGGGGAGATATATCATCAGGAGGAAAAGCACTGCAGAGAGTGCATCACAAGGAGTGAAGTTGCGTCTTCTTTTCCTCACAGATGACAGTTCGGGTTCATTCTCTCCTGTTGCGTGGTAAGTGTGGTCCATTCGCAAACTTCATAACTAAAAAAACTTTTCACTACTCTCTATCGACGAACTACTAACACTCTCTGCTTTTTCCTCCTCCTTCTTCCTTCCTTCCGCTGTCTTCGTTGGTTCATTTATACACGCGAAACGCGTTCTCTGGCTGGCTGGATTGTCCGCTCGGTCTGCCGTACATACATGGCGGCGCAAGATGGCGACCTCTCTAAAGCAAGGCCCTTGCTATATATATATATATATATATATATATATATATATATATATAAGCATAATTATAAGGCTACGAAAACCAAATGAATTTTATTTTATAGCGATCATACACTTGTATAAACATATTAATGGGTAGAATATTCAGATTCAGATTCAGATTGACAATAAACCATGCCAAATATTACACACTGGCCCTTTAAGTATTATAATGTTACCATGTTTCCTCACCAAACAGCAGTACCTAATACACTCAGCTGCATCACTGTGTCTGGTTAATACTCGACATAATTGTCTTCCTGCTTCTATTTTCTACAGATGAAAGTTTCAAACCTGTCATGGATCTCTGGTGTCATGAAGAGAACTTGCAGGACACTGTTGAGGTAACATGTGGCGCCCTGGTTGTACAGACCATAATGACCTCCCTGTGGCTGTCTTACTTTAATGGAAAGAAAATCACAGTGTCATTACACCATCTTCATTAACATGTAGATGTGCAAACAAATCAGAGTGGTAGGAGACCACACAGAGCCGGACCGAGCACATTTGACACCCAAAAGGTTCTCCAATTGTGGCTCACAAGAATATCCGTACACTTGGAATAATAATACAGCTTGTTGGTTAATATGTTTCAACTGTACATGACTGTTAGAAAACTAGTTCATCTTATTGTACAGTAAGTATTAGCCAGCTCACATGATTGCACGAAGATCCATGGGTAATAGTTAGCCATATCATTAATTTTGTGTACAAATGGGTTTTATGAACAGGCCAGTTTATCTACACTTATAAGTTGGATTCATATTAATGTGTATTTGCAGACACGTTAAGCTTGGAAGAAAACCATGACGTCATCAAACAGAAATGTACAGTCAATTAAAGTGCTCATTTTGTAGGATTCCCCCATAGAATTAAACTTATTTTGCCATATTTAACACTCCTTAGCACTAATACTACAATCAGAATCAGAAATATTAGGGGCAAACTATAATCTGTTACAGTTGCTCCGATGTAAAGAATAGAGAATTATAAGAAGTAAGAATAAGAGTATGAAAAAAACCTGTATAAATATATAAGTAAGTATTAGTAATAAATAAAATAAAAACAAAAAGTGCATTTTGCTGCTGTGTTTAACGCTAGCACTTAAGATAAAAAGATTAAAATATCAAAATAAAATATATATCGTCACTGTGCTGAGGCTGTAAGTGTGAAAATTCAACTACAATGTATACATTAGAATAAACAAGAGAATTAGAGTAACGTAAAAAAAAAAAAAAAAAGTCCATTGTATGTTGAATTAATATTTATATTCAAGAGTCACTTGAATAACTGCACATAATAGTATTTTGATGAAACCAAATACAGGTATATATTTTATCTGCACAGTGACACCTGCATCATCACCTATCATCCACAAAGTTGCCTGTAATAATCTTTTGTACTTCACCTGCATCTTTTTTTTGTTTCTTCCTCTCTGCTTCTTTCACCTCATCCTGGGATCGTTTTCTGGAGCTGGCCATCTTTCCTTTTGAATCTGCCCCTGAAAGTGTTATTGCATTTTTTTATTTTATATATGTAAACAATTCAATATCAGTCTTGCAAATTGTTACATGCAAATATTGCAATTCACAGCAACACTACAGGCCTCATGGCATACAGTCTGGTCCAGGAGGTGTCATCGTACTAGATCTACATGACACCACAGGAGTCATTCCGTCATTAATTAAAATGTCTGCAAACAACAGCAATATCTTTCCCAACACCAAAAACAAAGCGTTTGCAAATAATTTATCTTGTGTATTGGTTTATTTATATTTAAATTTCAGTTTCAACACGCTACTCTTCATGCTGCCCCCGTCACACACCTGCTGCTCATCACCTGCACTTAACCTGTATTACATGCATTTTCCTGTTCTAGTGCGCCACCCCGTGTACAAATAACGAAACTGCATCTATTTACATGTAGTCACTGTAAGTTAAACATGAATCAAAGCAAATACAAACAATGTTATCCTGGCTCCAACAATCATCTTGTAAAATTAATTGACATTAAATCCCTGAAACTTTCCCTAATATGAATTCAGATAGTTGGTTTCTATTGATACCTATCAATTTCTATAGAGCATTGAAAATGGTGATGTCGTTAAAGGAAAAATAAAGAAGATATCACCATTACTGTATGCCATTCACAAGTGGAAGAATATCCAACACGGACTAAAACATGTTTTCACTGACTGACATCGATAAAAGCCTATATCCCAGCCAACATTTGTATGTGGGGCCACTTTGATAGTAAATGAGCTGAAAATGGGCCCTATATGGAAATGCCCAAGGGTTCCATGCCAATTGCTCACATGGGTGTTTTTTTTCCAAAAGTGGGCCTAAGATGAGATGCCTATTTTGGGCCCATAGCCCTAACTCATGCGGGGCCCACTTGGGTAAACACACCCATGTGAACGAATGACATTGGGCCATTAGGGAACCATTACACAATCCCATATAGGACCCATTTTTCAGCTCATGAGCTAATCACATGGGGCCCACATACAGACTGGGATACTATACACTCTCTCTGCCACAGTGCCAGCAAAAGTCATTGGGTCTTATTCATGAAATGTTAGTAATTCTGTAAGTGGATTTGCACATTAAACAAACCCTCTGTTGCTGTGCCATAAATCAAAGGCCTGGATAGAGGTAACAGATGCAGATAACTCCATGTCCTATATGAAACTCGATGCAAGAACACCCGTAAGTGCGCACACAGACACACAGCTCCTCTCAGTCACAGCTCTCTGCTGCAGAGGAGCGCATTGCTTGCATCATCGGAGAGACCTCTCTGTCAGACGAGGAGGCAGTGACATGCCTCCACTGGACCCGTCAGCAAGCTCAGGAGGGAAGGTGATGGCACAGGTAGACCCCAGGTGGTGTTTAAGCACCTGCCCTTTTACTCTGTTCAGACAAGTGTCCTTTTTGCAAGACATGTTTTTTTCTTTTTAAAACTTCTATGTATTCGTTTTTAAATGTGGCCCATGGCATTAATTCTCAATTAAAAGTGTGTGGTTTGCCCGACAGCAGCATTAGAGTCGAGCCATGCCACAAAGGCATGTGCGTAACGAATTAAATTGTGATTTCTAACAATGACAACTGCGCAATATCTTATTTCCACAAGCACTACGAGCAGTCGGAAGCAGGTGCAGATTTTGTTAGTACCTATGAAAAGATCGGAGCCACTAACATATTGATGAGTGCCGAAATACGCGTATATTTCCCTCTTTACGCACACATACGTTCTGCTCGTGTTTCATGATTGACAACCATTGAACTTAACAAATGTCAAGGCTTGCATTTAAGGTGTTTTGGGTGGTGTGTTGTGCACCCTTGGTACATTTCTGAGACTGTTCCGAAAATTATTATAAGAACAAATGCTTCAGCAAAACACCTGCATTGTTGCTTCGCACTGCCCACAGTGACACTGACTGTTGTCCGTGTATTGGCTGTGATGACACTTCACACCGATTACAAACTACTCAGAATCACTTTAGCATGATAAAATGATATTTATGCGAAGATCAGACAAAATGTGGGAATACTTACTGACAGCGGACCATCAAACAAGACATCGGTAAGTCCCAGTGGAGGATTGTTCCCTGTCAGTGTCAACCTGTCGCTCAGTGACAGCCTCCGTCGCGTGATTTATGTTTCAGGAAACCCAAGACAGCATTTAAATGTATACTACACAAAGCGTTTTATAATTTTGATGATTACACTTTAGCAAAATGTTTTCACCTGGTCACAGCACTATGTTTCTACCTTGGGTCACTGTTAATTGAAGTTTATGATGTTAATTTACTTGAAAAAATCATTTGGTCCTTATTTAAAGATGAACCTGAGGGGCTTTCTGAAGTCGGGAAAATGCTACGGTCAGAAATTCGGTGTTATTTGTTATCATTATTTTACATTTTAATTAGTAAGTCTCACCTGTCCTAAAAACTACGCCTATGCATGACGCATGGTTTTTCGACTCTGGCGCACAGTGAACCAAGTCCTAAAGTCAGATAGAGTAGCAGAGGTGGTCTGTGTGATAGTATTCACAGTATGTTTGGTTTGGAAAAGACACTGAGAGGAATCAGGTCATTCTACATATTTGTTCCTGCCCATCACCAGAATGCAGCGCAATTACTTTTGTACTTGACTCTTTTCCAATCAGTGACTGATTATTATAACCACATCCTTGTTCTTGTTTTTTTTCCTACCTGACAGAATGTTGTCTAACTACTTTTAGGTAATCAAAATGTGGTTATGCATTTTTTTTTCTGGGGGAGGACCCCCAAACTACCAAAAGAGAGACAAAACAACCACAAAGAGAAACAATACATGAAGAGATACAGAATTACTACAAACAAAATTTCCACAGACACAAAACCGAAATAAAGAAAGAGGAGTCATAACAATGTTTCTCTTATAGAGATTTATTTACAATATGTACATATTATAAACTGTACCTCAGAAAAGTTTTCTGACACAGATGTTGGAGGGAGAGGGTCTCAGAGTTTGTCTGTTGTTTTTAGGACGATGACTTTCTGATGATTCATTCACAGCAGGTCCTCAACACAGAGTGCTGTTAGTCCTGATGGGTTGTTTCTCTGAGAAACCCACCGTCTTGACGACAGAATAGAATCTATCTCCCTTCTCAGTAGATTTAGCAAAATTAACTTTGAAGGCAAAGCAGAGTCCGACAGAGAGAGTCAGGGCTGCTGCTGTCAGTGTAGAGGCCAATCCTTCCTAGACTCCCTGGTTGTGGACTCCCTGTTATTCTCTGAGGTTTGGGCTCATCAGCAGCTGCTGTAAAGGACAGAAAATAAGTTCAGCAGACTAACAGGGAGAAAACCTGTTTCTAGTGAAAAGAGAGAGTACATATAATCCTGTTCTGTGTCTCATATTTTTCTAGATCAAACAAAACAGTCTCTGGTTCTGGCACTTCTACTGAATCCACTTACCAGTGACATTGAGCCGACATTGAGCAGCGCTCCCACCATAATTTGTGAACACTTCATACAGGTATGGGCCAGAGTCATCAGTCCTGAGTCTGGACACATGAAGTCTTAGTCGTCCCTCTCTGAGGACGTCTTTGTCACACTGGACTCGTCCTGTGAACTGTTCATCCTGAGACTCTGGGACCTCAACACCTCCATGTAGATGAAACAGGACTGAGGCTCTGAGATCAGTTAACAGTTCACAGTAGATATAAAGGGAGTGGAGGGAGCTGCCAGGTTTGGTTGTGAAGGTGAATTCCAGTGTGATGTTGCGGTTCTCCTCAGCCTGATAGGAGGACTGTGTCACATTGACTACAAATGTCCCTGTCGAGAGGACAGGGAGAGAAAGTGAGGAGCAGACAAAGTGACGATTTGGAACATCTCTCACCGCTTTAAGTTCAATTCTTTAGTATTTGTGGATAATAAAGTGAAGGTGTAAACTAACCACAGACACAGGAGGTCAGGTTGATGAGCAGCAGGATGATGCAGATCATCTTCTCCCTGTGAGACCAGACAGAGGTGAAGAGTCACAAACGCATGAGACCAAAGAGAGACAATCTACAGTCTGTCTTCAGTCATCACAATACTCCTTTGTATTTGTCATCCTGATTATCACACGCAACTGACGGACAATGAGACTTGATGCTCATACTAAAATGAATGCGAACTACAACCATCATTTGGGTCAGATAGACCTCATCAGTCATTAACTAGGCTACCTTACCACTTCCACTCCTCTTCTGCTGAGTTGCTAAATCGCTCAGCTGTCTCCTGATTAGTTGCTTAATTGCTGCACAGTAGTCTGGAAACACTCGCCTTCGGCTGAGTTGTCAAATTGCTCAGTTGTCCAGAATCACTCCTCTCTTGTTGAGTTGCTAAAGTTAAACTGTTGTTGTTGCATTGTCTCTTTACTGACAGGACTGACTAACATCTTGTCTAATCCACCAGTCCTCACATACTAAATCTGTACAACACGATTCATATCATGACAACACCAACATCAACACATTCATACATTACCTTGGATGACTCCAGAAATGTGAAGATTTCTGTAAGAAAACAGCAATGACTTCTGATCTGACATAAATAAAAAAATTTCCATAAGGTAGTCCGACAGGTTACAGGTGGCCGTACTCAACGTGGAGCCTGCATTAGTGTGACTGCATATGTCTCTTCCTGGGTCACAGCAAATGAAACCGCATTGTATGCGCACCAACACTTGACTTCGATTCTTCTCAAGGAAAAGTAGATTAATAATAGAAAACCACCTGCTTGACAGTAATAATGAAGCACAGCTTCCTTGTATTAAGTCCAAATAATTAACTGGTAAAAGAAGACAACTTCCTTCAGTCCAAACAGGTTTTCAGAGACTCATGCTTTTGTGATTTAGAGTTTCTGTCTATTTCCAATGTAAACATAAAACATGTATCTGCGCGTGCAAGTGTGTGGTTCAGCTTTCGTACCAGCAACATTTAATACAATTTTCTGGACAAATTCAGTCACTCCTATGAACACAGCATGTAAAAAAATATTCACCACTATACTGTAACATCATCCATCATATCCTACCACTTCAGTCTGGGGTTTCATTGTTTCTATACATGTGCAAACAAATAAAGTGAAACTGAACACAGACCTAATTACATTGTTGTCCTGGTGTTGTTCCACCCAGTTACAGAATGCAGTTTAACTACATTAATGTGAGGGACTTTTGAGAGAGTACAAAACTACATTAGTTAATTTACAGCTACAGTGAGTCTTGCTCATTTAACTACAAAAAAGTATATTTTACTGTATACTTATACTGTACAGTCACCCTGATTTAACTGTCTATATATTATTGCCATATTAGGAAGTTTGAATGAAATTAAACCTCACATGAAATTCAATTCATTATTTAAGCCATGGCTTCTTGTTTGTATACAGGGCATGTTTTTGAATATATCTGACTATATTTTGATTCAACAAGGATCCTTTCAGGTTTGTCCACCAATTAGTAACTTATCAGTACATAAAAAGTCACATGATTACATGATGATAAAAACACCAAATGCAGATACTCAAACTAAACAGAAGTACAGTAAACAGGGATGGATTACTGATGGGGCCCACCGGGCACAGGCCCAAGGCCCTAAATGTCAGGGAGCCTCTTGGCCTTCACTTACAAAATGTCACTCAAGGAAACACAAACCAACTACAAAGAAACACAAAGTGACTACAAAGAGATGCAAAACAGCTTCAAAGAAACACACAATGACTACAGAGTCCCACAATGACTACAAAATGACACAAAATAACTACAAGGAGATGCAAAGCAACTACAAAGAGACCCAGAAATTACTACAAAAAGACAGAAAGCAACTGCGCAGTGACACAAATGAGTAGAGTCACAAAATAGCTATAAAAAGAAAGACAATATGACAACAAAGAGACAAAGAATAGCCTCAAAGAGATGCAAAGCAACAACAAAGAGACAGAAAATTACTACAGAGTCCCATAATAACTACAAAATGACACAAAATAACTACAGAGATGCAGAGCAACTCTAAAGAGTCTCAAAATGACTACAAAAAGACACAAAATGACTACAAAGAGATGCAAAGCAACTACAAAGACATACAAATCACTACAGTCACAAAAAAACAAAAGCACACAAAATGACTTTAAAGAAATGCAAAGCAACTGCAAAGAGTCTCATAATGACTACAAAAAGACAGAAAGCAACTACAAAGAGACACAAAATAACTATAAAGAGATGCAAAGCAACGACAAAATGACACAAAATGACTACAAAGAGACAGAAAGCAACTACAAAAAGATACAAATGACTGCAGTCAGAAAAACAACAAAAGTACACAAAATGGCAACAAATAAACTAAAAATGAAGTAGCAACTACAAAGAGACACAAATGACTACAAAGAGATGCAAAGAGACAGAAAATGACTAGGGTCTCGAAATAACTACAAAGAGACACAAATGACTACAAAGAGATGCAAAACAACTACAAAGAGACTCAAACTGACTACAAAGAGACAGAAAATGACTAAAAGGAGATGGAAAGCAGTTACAAAGAGACTCATAACAGACTTATAACTACAGAGTGACAAAATGACTACAAACAGACTCAAATGACTGCAAGGCTATTTTTTAGTTTTTAAATTTAGTTTATTTCTGTCATTTTCCAACTTATAAAACTCAATATTATAGACAATACATACACATGAAATTAATGCTTTTTTAGCATTATAAACAAAAGATGAATAAAAAAACACAAAGACAAGGAGACACGAAGAGCTGCAAAGCAACTACAAAATGACCGTAAAGAGACATAAAACCACAGAGAGAGAGAGAGAGATGCAAAACAACAACAAAAAGAGGCTTAAACAACTACAAAGTGTGTGTCTTACTCCCATATAGGAGAGCTGGTGAGGTTTTCTGCATGGCTGTGCCCAGGGGCACAATGTGTCATTATCCACCTATAATGGTAAATACCTGCCATGACTGTGTGTGCCAGGAGCTAACACGCACAGTCATGGCAATGATTCAAACAAAACAACATGCAGAGTGATACATGTACTGTATGTCTCACATACTTTATATCCAATGTTGTTTCTGTTCATGTTAAAGTTTATGGACGTTTTTGTGCATTATGCAAAAATATGCGCTTTAGGCTATTTGCATAAAACAGCCAAAGTATTTGTTTATTTGTTTTGTTTTGTTCTTGTAAAGGTACTGCGGTCGTCTAAGCTTCTTATTCCATTCTCCCATCAGTTTACAGCATCTTTGGTGGGACTATTTAACCTTATTTAATCAACTTTAAGTGCTGGACACATTTATAACCACTGCAGAACACATAAGACATGAACCCAAAAATAAAAATGCTGTGAAATGGATTAGTATATTAAGGACATTTATTTTCACAGAACAAAGAGGACACATTTAATAGCATTACATTTGTTTTTATATTTCAGTGTTATTTTTGACATCATAATATATAACTGGTCTCATCATGTGTCTTCATCAGGAGCTTCCAGGCAGCATCAGCAGCGTCTGGATGTTGGACATGTGCTGGACCCCGTAGGACAACAGCAGGGAGGAGTCCTCCATCATCTGGGTTTTGTACACCACCCGGATGTCACCCTCTAGGAGAAATAAAGAGACTTAACTCAGGGTTCGCTTACCACTGACGGAAGAGGAGGGAATATGATGGTGTCACAGCAAGGTTTTGTATCAAGAAAGGTGTGAAACGTACTTATGCCAAATTTGTCAGTAATGATCCATTTCAGGTCCTGCACAGTCATCTTCTTCAGCTGCTCCTCAGTGTCACACAGGTCGATGATCTTCTCCTCTCCCCTGGGTCCATTTACTTTGAGCTGGATCACCATTTGGCTGCTGAGCCTGTTCAGTGAGGACTGTGTGAGCTGCGTCTGCTCAGGTGCAGAGGATCTGGAATGAAACTAGAATGCCGATGCAAGGTTTTTATGGACGCCTAATAGGGCAAATGAAAAATCACATGACTTCAAAGACAAGTTAAACAACTCCATTCACTCCACTGTTGTTTTGGAGAAGGAGATGGGATGGGCTCAAAGCTGACAGCTGAGCAGAGAAAGAGTGAGTCTGGACAACTGAGCAATACGGCAACTCAACAGAAGACGAGTCACTCTGGACAACTAAGCAATTTAGCAACTCAATAGAAGAGAAGTGATTCTGGACCAATGGGCAACATAGCAACTGAACAGAAGACTAGTGATTCTGGCCAGCTGAGCAATTCAGCAACTGAGCAGAAGAGAAGTGATTTTGAACAAATAGGCAATGTTGCAACTGAACAGAGGAGTAGTGATTCTGGACAACTGAGCAATTTAGCAAATGAACAAAAGAGAAGTGATACTGGACAACCAAGCAACAATGTAGCAACTCAACAGATGAGAAGTGATTCTGGACAACTGAGCAATGCAGCAACTGAGCAGAAGGGGAGTGATCCTGGACAACCGAGCAATTTAGTGACTCAGCAGAAAATAAGTGATTCTGGACAAGTGAGCAATATAGCAACTCAACAGAAGACGACTGTTTCCAGACAACTGAGCTATAATTCAGCAACTGAGCAGAGGAGGAGTGATTCTGGACAACTGAGCAATGAGGCAACTCAGCAGGAGAGGAGTGATACTAGACGATTGAAAAGGAGTTTGTCCATTAAGAGGAGAAAAATGAGAGCAAGTTTTGCATCTCGACAGAAGAGGAGTGATCCGGGACAACCAAGCAATTTAGCAACTGAACCCAAGAGCGGTGATTCTGGGCAACTGAGCAACTGTGTTGCCGCTGAACAGGAGAAGTGTTATGACGTCAGCGACAACACACTTTCTTTCGTCGATGGAGATGATGATATGGACTGTAAGTAGCCAAGTTGATTTCAAATTTATTCAGATATCTTAAAGACTATTAATAACCTCATCTATTATAGGATCGACCGCTGTCTATGACTCATGTCTTCACATTATTAAGCTCTCAGAAGTTTAACCAGTAGTACTTGTTTTTGTGTGTCACATAGTCGAGTGCAATGACTACAAGTCTCTCAGAGCAAAGATGTCCTGTGGTCATGTTGTCACCCCGATGTCTCTCACCAACTGGTGTCACTGGTTGTTGGACCAGGTAATGTATTGGCGAATCTTCACAACAAAAGTCAAATAGTTGGCAAAAAACAAGATCTTGTGACCTCTCCCTGTGATTGACCGTCATCACACTGATAGAATGCTGGAAAAGAAATGTGTTATTCATGTAGAGTGGCAGCTAAATGGATAGCCTTAGCTACGGTTAGCTCATTGGCCTACATTACCACTCGGCTAGTAGAAAGCACTTATCATTTACTGTTGGCTAAATTAATATCGTTTGTTGAAGAGGGTTGGCATAACTGAAAAATGGTTCATTTTGTGATAAAAGCACCAAATTTGGACAGCTGTATATCACAGATTGGCACTCAGATGACCATGACGCAAAATCCAACATGGCTGCCACCTTAAAACCATTTTGTCTATAACTCTTGAACCAGATGAGCTACAAATATGAACTTGATGTTTTATTTACGGTTTTGACTTAACGAAACACAACTGAATGCTTATTTCTATGATTGGATGCATCTGGAACTCTTATTTGCATATTTCCAAGATGGCAGCTACAAGAAATAAGTCCCTGCAACAGGACCTGCCATTGGTGCTCGAGGCCCTGGTGAAGGATCCCTTTCAGCCTCTGGAGCACTCCTCTCTGAAGGCGTTGACATCCAAGACAGCTTTGCTGCTTGCGTTGACCTCAGCTAAGACAGCATATGAACTAATCACCCCATCTGTGCACCCAAGTTGCTTGCTACTTCATGTTGACCGCAGTGGGGCTTCTCTCACACAAAATCCTTCCTTTGTTCCCAAGAACAGAAGGAGTTCGTTCAGGTCATGAGTTATAGAGTTAGGTGCTTTTTGTCCTCCACCCCATAAGGGGGAAAGGGAGGCAAAAACACATCTGCTCTGCCCACTTTGTGCTCTGGCATGTTATGTTGAACCCGTGCCCTCCATCAGATGCGCTGAACAGTTGTTTGTGTGCTTTGGCTATCAAAGAAGAAGCCTGTGTGGGATAGAATGAAGGTTACAATATTGTAACCCTAGTTCTGCTAGCACAGGCAGAGCCCTCCACCTAGGGGTCCTGTTGTTCCTACGCCACTCGCTGAAGAGGGTATCGGATCTCAATTGCAGGAATCTGCCTCCAAATATACTGTGGGGTCCGCACCTCTTCTGGTCGGCACGTCCCAATTGGCAGGCTACGTTTATGCTTTTCTCAGTGCGCGAATGCATGCTCCTGGTTAGAGGAGTATTACCCGGTATTCATACTTCGTATGACTTGATTGTGGATAAAGTGGGCATACAATATCACTCTGGACATGGAATCACAACATGGACAAAGCTCATCCCCTGAACTCTCAATTTGGGTGAAAAAGTGTGTGTAAATTAAATTTTTTGGTAATATGCAAATTAGAGAGCATTATAAAGTTATATTATGCTTTTAAAATAAATCAGGAATCAAAGTATCCCAAAGTGTTTCTAATGCTTAAAATTATTCAACAGACACTAAGTTTTCCAAAAGAGATGGCATCATGTGATGGGCTCAGGAGTTGTAATTCCACTGTTTGGCCACTACAAAAATCGGCTTCAAAGCCCGGCTCATTTCCTGGGGGCCTGTTAGCAACAACGCTCAGGTGCTTGGTCTTGCTCTAGCTGACCGCGTCCGTGTCCATACAGTAGCTTAAATTCTTGTTTTTCTTTTTAATTCATTCATATTAATTCATGAAAGTTTGTCTGATTTTCTTTTCAATCCCCAAGGGTGAGTGCAGATTTGTGTGTGGCCAGACTGACTGTGATGTTGAGTGGACGTATGAAGAAGTTTGTAAAATGGCTCTGCTGACCCCTGAAGAAATGGATTACTTTGAAAAGAAGCTGTTCAGTAATGCTGCCAAGAACTACTTCGACATCAAATTAGTAAGTACCTTACTTACACTTTTTACAATCTGTTCTTGGAAACCACATTTCCTAGCTGTGCACTCATATGGGCCTACAAAAGATGGATTTAAAAAAATCTCTATCTTTGTTTTCTGAATGAACAGTGTCCTGGCTGCAAGTATTCTGTGGTGAGAACTGACCTGGATAATCTCAGGGTCTGCTGCACAGTGTGCACAGCTAACAAAAATGAGGCCTTCTCATTCTGCTGGCAGTGCCTGAATGAATGGAAACATCCATCCCCATATTCAGACCGCTGTGCGAATGAAGGTTGCATCAACAAGTCACTAGAAATATTGATGACCTGCCCAGATATCAGCTTTGAGGATGTGAGGGGGGTCACTGGCTGTCCCTCCATCCGTGCCTGTCCCACCTGTGGTCTGCTGGTGGAGCATGACAGAACTCACTGTAAAAATGTCACATGTCAGCGGTGTAAGGTGGAATTCTGTTTTGTGTGTCTGAAGCTCACTGAAAAGTGCAAGAAGCTGAGGGAATTATCATACTACATACTTTGCCCCAGTGGTGTCGCCCCAAGACAGACCTCTATACCTGTGTGGAAAAGGAAATAGACTGTGAGTGCATCAGCTTCTATTGATTTAACACTGTACTTTTTTGTTTTTTGAAGCGACCTAGTTTCTTTGCAGTGTCATGTATCTATAAGCCTGTTTATGAAGTCTTATGTGGTATTTATACTTCTGCATATAATTGACGCTGTACCTATGGTGTAGGCTCTGCGTCAACGTAGAGCCTACACTGTAGCCTGACGTGCACCTCCCCAGAAATGTAACTACACGTCACTGCGACGCAGACCTCCTGTCTGTTTCTGTAAGCTGAAACCATTTCCCTCAGTGGAAACAAAGCTTTTATTTACTTTAATTTCACAGATAAGAAACAATAAATTGTGAAGACAATAAAGCCTCCACAAAAATAGCATTTTAAGTCTTGTGTGTGATTTATCCTGGCTTCATATGAGCAGTGGAAATCTCCACTCGTTGCTAGGCTAATTTACAAAATGTAAAATGCCATAGGCTTGTGCTAATAACGTTAGCATGTTGTATTTGTTTGGAAAAAGTGTTTAATATAAGACAGTTGTTTTGGCGGTGAACCTTGTGAGGTGTAATGGAGCTGAATTTTGTAACGTTACCTTTGTTTAATGTTGCTGTTGTTCTTGGATTTATATGAGAAGAGGAAAAGTCCACTAGCCACTAGGCTAATTTATACAATGTAAAATGCCATAGGCTTGTGCTAATAATGTTAGCATGTTGTATTTGTGTATAGGTTTAGCAATGTTTTCTCATTATTTAAGTATAATTTATTGGCATCATGTCTGGGGCAGGAAACTGTTAATGACTGTATTTTCTGTTCAATAAAAAAAAATCTGATTAAAATGTAAATTTATCATGTAAAATTTGTTTGAATTAATTATTTAATTATTTCTCTTGCACATTACTCTGAGAAAAATAAGCCATGAAAATGAAAATTCAACATTCAATGTTTTTAAAGGCAGCTGTTTGCTACAGATCAGTGTGATGCTCCGGGGCAGAGTGGATCCTGATCCTGCAGGAGCAACATTTCCTCACAGACACCACGGCTGCAGCCAGGAGACACACAGCTGCAGTGACGCTGAGCGCTGAGGCTGCAGTGAGGTCTGCGGGAAGTCTGAGGGGCGACCAGGTCTCGTTCTGGGCTGAAGTTACACTCTCACTGACCAAAAAAAGAAATAAAATAGTTAAGTATATAGGTTACTGTAAATCAAAATGGTACTTGCTGAAAGTTGTACTTGCCTTGTTATAGAAGCAGGAAATGTACTGAGGTCATCTGAGGGAGGAGTAACGTCAGGGTACACACATAACCTCCTGTCAGGGCAGTGGAGTAAACCCTGGTATCCTTTGATCTGATGGTTAAAAACAGCAAAGAACAGATAGTGTGATGAAAGTTCAGATGAGAAGTGAAGATCTGTTTGGTGCTGTATGCAGCATTTGTTTAAAGATATAATTAGGCCCTTTTTTGACTTTGATTGACAGAACATTTGTTAGCATGAAAAGGGGAAAGGGGGCATGTAGCAAAGGGCTGTAGGTTGGAGTTGATCCCGCGGCCACTACGGCAAGGACAAAGCCTTTGTATATGGGGTGCCTGCTCTACTAGGTGAACTAATGGGTGCCCTGTATGGAGCATTTTTAAACACCAGTGTATTATTGTCACGTCAGGTGTTATGTTTTGGTAAAGACCTTGGTTTTAAAGCATATTGTACCCTCTCTAAATACAGTGTTGGAATGTAACTAAGTACATTCAAAATTGGAGGTATTTGTACTTATTGATTTATACTGTGGTAACACAGGGTTGTGTCATGTTACCTGAATGGTGCCCCCTGCTGGACAGTTCACCCACTCAGAGCCAGACACCTGGATTTGGTACCTGTTCGGTCCAGTGCATCTGTGTCTGTAACAACGTCCCTCCACAGAGCTGTTGAACAAAAGAATCTGACTCCAGTTCTAAAAGGAAGAAATTAATGTTAAAAGGATAGTGCACCCAAAAATGAAAATTCAGCCATTATCTACTCACCCATATGCAGAGGGAGGCTCAGGTGAAGTTTTAGAGTCCTCACATCCCTTGCGGAGATCCGAGGGGAGAGTGGGTAGCAACACAACTCCACCTAATGGAGGCTGGGCACCCCAGATTAAAACGTCCAAAAAACACATAACTGAAACCACAAAATATCTCCATACTGCTCGTCCATAGTGATCCAAGTGTCCTGAAGCCCCGACATAAAAAGTTGTTTGGAAAAAAAACGTCATGTCAGTGTACAGAGAAGCAGTGCTACAGGCTACAGTGAGGCTAAAAACAGAGTTCAACTGACGTTTTTCCAAACAACTTTTTATGTCGGGGCTTCAGGACACTTGGATCACTACGGTCGAGCAGTATGGAGATATTTTGTGGTTTCTATTATGTGTTATTTTGGACGTTTTAATCTGGGGCGTCCAGCCTGCATTAGGTGTGCAGTTGTGCTGCTACCCACTCTCCCCTTGGATCTCCGCAAGGGATGTGAGGACTCTAAAACTTCACCTGAGCCTCCCTCGGCATATGGGTGAGTAGATAATGGCTGAATTTTCATTTTTGGGTGCACTATCCTTTTAAAGGAATACTCAACTTACAAAGTGTCAGTTGTATAGTAATTACTCAGCCTGTGTTATGCTGAATTAGTAAAGAATCCAAAACCAGAGAAAATTCTTGGTGAACTGAAGTCATAGGGGTCCATGTGCCATACCAATACTTCATCATAATATCTGTTTATAAACTCTCACACAACTCGTGCAGTATAATCTAAGTGTCATTTATCCAATTGTGTGCTCAGTACTTCACAAACAGACAGCCCTCTCTGATGGGGGAATGACGGGACAGTGAAACTTTTCTATGCTCTCTTCAAAGCCAGAATTCATTGGCAAAAACAGTAATTTTATCTTACTGAACACGGGAGCTGCTGGTCTACCACTGCTTTCATAGGTAGTGCATTTGTGTTATTGTGTGACTTTGGTGAATCCGAACTAACCCTTTAAAACACTAAAGTTGAACAATAACACAAACCAACTGCACTTCCGAATAGTCCGTTTTCCACCGCAGGAACTTTTATCATTTATCTGGAATTTTGAAAAACCTCAGCGCGTTTCCATAGAAATTACCCGGGGAAAAAACTTTGCCTCAACCCCAAACTTTCCCTGAAAAAAGTACCTCATAAAAGGCGTAGGACAGATTCCCCGGAATTCTTGAGGGGCAGAGCTGTTTGCTGATTGGTGGAATGCACTTCGGTGCCAGTGTGGCTGCAAACTTTATTTCATTTCTACAAGCTTCACTTTGTTTGTGTTTTGATCATTTGGAAAATGGAGCAAAAGAAGAGAAGCTATGAGAAGTGGACGGATGACGAGTTCCAGGCTCTTTTGAGCGAGTCTATGAAAGAATAGCCGACAAGCTGTGATGTCATCAGCCTGATTTTTTGCAGACCACACAGATTACCAGGAATTCTTTTACCCTGGTAAATAAACTCCTGTAAATAAAAGTTCCTGGAAATGTTGGTGGAAAAGGAGCTTATGACTTCAATTTTTGGATTCTTCGTCCACTGTCGAGGCATGCAAAAAAAACAAATTGATGTACAAATGGCCACTTGGAGGTAAAGTAAAAAGAAAACAGTTGGTGACAAGCATTCACACACATGCTCACACACACACTCACCTGTCTGGTCAGGCTGGAGAAGAAGCAACGGCTGCCGAAACCAAAGATCTCCCCGCTCTCCTCTTCAGCAGACTGCCTGCCATTTTCCTCTTTCCAGCATTCACTCTGAAGAACAAGGGGAGTAAGTAAGATGCTGCAACGGTAATAAAATGCCACAGATTGCAAGAAAACAGCATTGGTCCCATATTCTTGCTTTACACATGAAAGGATAAACACTTACTCCATTCTTGAGGGGTTTATACACCCGACATCCCTCCAGGTATTGATCAGTCTGGCACTCCCCCTTGTGGAGGTGAAGATAATGACACCCAAACCCACTGAGAAGAGAGAATAATGCAAATATTAGTGCTGGAAATGTAGTATGTCAATAAAAAATGAGCCACATTCCACTTACAAAACATTAGCAGTTACGTAGAAAATAGATTTATAATTATAAATCTACCTGCCAGTGCAGAAAAAGGACGAGGACTTGTCCTGACAGGTTGACACAGAACCAAACGTGGCTCCTTCACCTGTTAAAAAAACACATTTAGCCTGTTTCAACTAATCACTTCAATCTAATGACACATAATTCTGTTTTTTTTTTTGTAATTATGATCATGCAGATTATACATTTGTTCATGTGATTACATTTAATATCTTTATCTTTCCTCACCGTCTCCCCACACTAGACTCTGTGCCCGGCTCAGGTCGACAGTGTACCAGCCTGTATCCTGTAACGCATTTAGGGTGACCGGGTCGATCCGGACTGTGGTCCAGTCCCCCAGCGCCGCGTCCATGATGGAGCCCTGCAGGACCCGGGACTCCCAGTGCGAGGACACCCTGCCTGGAGGAACATCCTGAGGGAAGAGAGTGTCAAACATTTAAGGAGAGCACACACTAAATCTACAAATAAGGTTAAAGGGACAGTTCACCCTCATATTTAGTGCCTTTTGTTATTGTAGATTATTTTGGTGTGAGTTGCAGAGTGTTGGAGATATCAGCCGTAGAGATGTCTGCCTTCTCTCCAATATAATGGAACTAGATGGCACTCAGCTATGGAGGAACAATGGAGTATCAATAAATAAATAAATAAATAAATACATTTGTAAATAGCCTTTTGGCTAACTCTGGCAGTTTTATACCATGTGTTTTATCAATTTGTACTGTCCTGTCTTCAGTAAACTAAACTTAATTAAATTAAATTAAACATTTGTAAATAAATAAAGGCATAAATAAATAATTAAGAAAAAGGTGTGAATAAATAAAGTGTATAAATAAATACAGGTATAAATCCAAAAATATAGAAATAAAAATACATATAAATAAAATCAGGAATAAATAAATAAATGACCAAACAAATACAGGAATAAATAAATGTGTAAATAAATACAGGAATAAATAGTTAAATAAATAAGGAAATAAATAAATAAATGCTGACATAAATGCATAAATAAATAAAAGACTAAATGAATAAATCAATGTTAAAACAACAATGTGAAATTAAATTGATTGATGCATAAATAAATATAAATTGACAATTAAACAGGTCATAAATAAATGGATATCTTAAATTTATTTCTACTTTTTGTGCGACTACATTGATTGATTTCTGTATCTGTATGTTAATGGGGTAGGAGGTCCTAACCTCTGCATTTATTTTTTTTTTATGCATTTATTATATATTTCCAGATTCATTTCAGTGCTTATTTAATCTTTTATTTATTTATTTCTGTATTTATTTACACATGATTACATCATTGTTGTCATCCAGATTCGGCTTGTGGTGCTCAAAGTGACAAAAAAATACATTTAAAAAACTCAACAGCAATGTGTCTTTACAGAAATCATGACCAAGTTACTTTAGATAATCCACCAAGTTTGTTGTGAGCAGTTTCATGTAGGGACTATTTTCTTTCTACTCAACGACACCTGCCAAGTATCACAGCACAGAGGGGAGCATGTACCACAAGCTGAGTGCCATCTAGCTCCATTATATTGGAGAGAAGGCAGACATCTCTACAGCTGACATCTCCAACACTCATTAACTAATTGTCAGAGAACAAATATCTACACTGGATTTTTTTGGGTGAACTGTCCCTTTAAACTGGAGCTACTCAGTACCAGGTTCTCTAGCGGCCCCCCTAGCTCAGGGTCAGTAGATGCCAGGTGCCTCTTAAGTTCTGAGATGACAGATGGGGTGTAAATCCTCATCTGGCCCGATCCATCAGAGTGCGTCACTTTGCCTCGAGGAGAACAGACAGCCCCCACTGGAAGAAAAACACCATTCTCTGACCAATGCATATTAACTTTTATGTGTAGAAAGGCGTCCTTACTTATTTTAGACAACATATTATATAGGATTCTATTGCTGATCCTCTTAAAATCCTAATTACACACGTGATTAAACACTATTATATAAGACTGTCATACCACATCATGTTTCAAAGGTTGACACAGTGGTATCAAAATGTGTTTAAAAACCTTGAGAGGAGGAGGAGCAGTCTCTCCAGGTGTGGAAGAGATCTTTAGAGAAACCAAGTGCATGAAACAGCTCGTGGATCACAGTCTGGAAAACAGACAGACTTCCTGTATTCACACAGAGCCATTATTTGTTTTATTTGGTGTCATCTCAAAAACAAACAAATTTTATAACATTTTATCAAACTGCCTGTATAAAAAAGAAGCCTAAATATTATCAATGGTACCTGTACAGTAGCCTGGTGGCTGTATGCGGCTCCTGTCAGCCTGTCCCTGCAGATGACCACCACCCCGGCTACAGGTCGTCCATGAGAGTCTGTCTGACAGTGGACAGCGTAGGCCAACACATTAGGCTGAGTGGAGGACAGGACATAGTATGAGGTAAATAACAGCAGTGAATGGCAGCATAATGGCCGCAAATACTTTTCATTAGTGCAGATCTCAGCACAAGAGAAGAAACATTTCATCCTGAGCTAAAAAAAAAAAAAACAGTGATGCACTCTGTTTTAAAGCTTCTTAAACATTTTGTTTGTCTGTTGCTGCTTTTTATTTTTTAAAGAAAATGATCATTTAAATCGTGAGTGTTTAAGATGTGACAAAAAAAATTTACTTAAAATGTTTGAATTTTAAGGGTCATTTAAAAAAAAAATCTTGTGGTTATAATGGATTATTTCAAAAGCTCAGAACGTTAAACGCATAAATTACTGTATCCTTACGTTATTTTATTTCCTTTATTATTTCAGCCATTTTTGCATATCTGTTTTATAGTAAACATGACTTTTTAAATTTTAAAAAGGTCCAGTGTGTAGGATTTAGTGGCGTCTAGCAGTGAGGTTGCAACCAACTGAAACTTCTTCCATGTGCCAAGCGTTGAGAAGAACTATGTTAGCTGACGCAAAAACGCGAATGGCCCCATCTAGAGGCAGTGTTTGCTTTGTCTGTTCTGGGCTACTGGAGAAACAAAATGGCTGACTCAGTGGAAGAGGGCCCGCTCTGTATGAAGATAAAAATGTCTCATTCCAACGTAACGAAAACACAACGATTCAGGTGATGACAAGCTAAAGAAAACACCATGTGCGGCCCCTAATTCCTGCACACGGGACCTTTAACTGCCATATTTAATTGAAACTGAAATTTCCACCACTAACTACGCTGCCATACACACGACTGAGTCATATCATGAGTTGATAAAGTTCATACAAGTTGAATCAACCTGTGATTTCAATTTTCAATCATCAATTGTGGTCGATGCTTTTGGTTTCCATTGAGCTTTGTTACGTCATTTTGTTCTCAACAAAATATAAAATGCACACCAGGAAAGATTTCCAACTTTGTTCATCAAGATGTGATGTGTGATTTAAGCGTTTCCCTAATTTTTTGAGCAGTGTAACTACTTTGAAACACTTCTGAGACACGTTTGAAAAGTGGGTTTTCACCTCTGCTCGGCACTTGTCAGTAGCCTGCACATGGAGGTACAGCAGGAAGTCAGTGTCGGGGACTCCAGCACCGTCAGGACGGAGCTCAGTCCTGTGAGGTGAGTCACCCTCTGGGTAAATATCACATCCAGCCAGGTGATCATCTGGGATCTGTTCCGAACAGGGACGGCAAACAAGCAGACACAGGTACATGCTGTGTGTGTGTGTTTTTTTCCCAGCTTACCACAGGAATACACTCCAAATCCCTCTGACTGATACTCACTGTCACATCCAGACAGGTCTCAGATCTGTAGTTGCTGTTGGCTCGACCACACCTGAAGGAAGAAAACGGACTCAAGTGAAAGGGGGAAAGGTGGGATCTATTTTAAATGTAATTCAGCAACATTTTAGTGCGGATATATATTTAGTTTTATCGATTTATTTATGGTGATTTTCGTGTTGTAACAAAGTGAAGTTTACACAGTTCACAGACAGCTACACACACACACACTGGATACACACCTGTTGTAGTTGGCAGAACTTGAATTCCTCCAGAGAAACTTGCAGTATTTATTTACGTCTCTGTGGAGCAGCAGTGGGCCTGGTGCTCTCTCCACTGTTGAAAGGTCAACAGTTCATTATAGTACGTGTTGGCCTGTTTCTGTGTGTGTGTATATGTGTGCGTGTGTGTGGTCTGTTTGGCCACCTGACAGTAAAGACGACACCATCCTCACAGCCTCCTCCACAGCGGCCTCCAGCCTCTCTCTCTCAGCCTCTGATAGCTTGTTGCTCTCCCTTGCAATCCACGTCCGGATCCTGATTGGCTGTGGAGAAGCAGGAGTGGGTGGGGCTATCTTTCCACTCAGAGGTGATGCCCTCCTGAGTCTGGGCTCGTTGTGTGGGCCGTCTGCAGGTCGGACCACCCCGGCCTGGACCTGGATCTCGTCGTGGATGCACTTCTGCAGGGCTCCAGGGAGCTCCACCACCATCAGCATTACCACCAGCATCCCCACCCAGAGTCTCTGGGATGGAGGTGAAACCATAATTACAGCTGGGACCTATTTCAGGGTCACAGCGAGGATGGTGAGTAGTTGTTAGACATTTTGGGTTAGGAGCTTTGACTGCAGGATGCATTTAATCACAGCAACGCAGGTTTTCTTTTGGATCAAACTAACCAACCAACCTGACAGCGACACTCTTCAAACTCCAGTATTTTTAATGGGGACAACAATTTTGAAACTGGTCGAATATTAAGTGAGAGGGCTGCAGCTGGCGGCAATGTAACGACTCGGGACGTTTGCCCTGCCAATTTGCATCCACTAAAGTGCTTGTTTTTGCCACTGACAGGCTCAGATTGTTACTATGAGTGTTACGACATTACAGAAAGGACCCTACAGAGAAATAAAACATTTTTTTGTACCTTTAGCTTGTTCCGGTCTGTTGTAACCCAGTCTCAAGTCTCGTCCTGAAATCGCGTGAACTTTTGGTAAGTATTTGAAAGACTTTCTGTACACCAACGCAACAAATTTACCAACACTCCTCTCTCCAACTTCCACCATTTTGTTCCTGCTACGAATCATTTCTCGTGAGATTTCAGAAAGAGACGTCTTGCTCAGCGAGATTTGAACACAGAAGTGTAGTGACCTGGGGTGCACACGCACAAAACAAGGCCTGAAAGAGGCGTGCACCACTTCCCATGGAAAAGTCGCAATCTATAAAAACAGACTTGATGGAAGAAACTTTGACCCATGCTAACGAACATTTTGGAGGCAGGAAACGGGCAACACAGATGGTGAGGTGGAAGTCAGACTGCAGAAATATTGTCAAATATTTTTCGGCGCACGCCATTTTTGGCTTCTGTCTGTCCGTACATTTTTGGTATTGATCCACTGCATTCTTTTATAAATGAGATCTCTGGAAGGGTTTATGTGTTTTTTGTTGTAGAATCATATCATAAGCAGAAGTCCATTTAGCATGAGTGATTGAACTTAATTTAATTTAATTTAAAACTCCAGTCTGTAGGATTTAGGGGGACATATTGGCAGACATGGAATACAATCTAATAAGTGTGTTTTCTTTAGTGTATAATCACCTGAAAATGAGAACTATCATGTTTTCATAACCTTAGAATGAGGTATTTATAGCTACTAGTCCATACCCATTGGTAGCTTTGTCACCGTCTGCCTATGTCAGTCCTCAATGCCTATGTGCAGTTTCACATAGATTGACCACGTCAGTGAGTAGAAAAACGTGGGACAGACAGAATGACTGACTGACAGAATGACACACTGACAGTTTCCGTGATTATGTACAGCATACCATACCATGACTTCGTCATACCAAAAATTAGAAAAAAACAAAACATTCGGTCACAGGGGGAGCCACAGCGATCGGTCACATTTTAGCCATTTTTAAGCATTTTTCTGTTGTTATAGCGCCACCCAGTTGCCAATTAGAGTTAAATTTCTCCAGTCACCTTGAGGCATCCTGTTCTACATATCTACCAAGTTTAATAAAAATCCATATGGCGGTTAGGCCTAGACAAGAAATTAGCTCTCTAGCGCCCCCATTTTGTTTGATGGGGTCAATAATGGAGGGGTCCCCTCAGATTATGTGTGGTCATATGCCTACAAAGTTGCGTGGTGATGGGTGAAACCCTTGAGGTGTTATACACCTTTATGTGATGAGCCACGCCCTCCGCAATATTCATTGCCTTATAGAAGCTCAGTGTTAGTAAGTTTTCCAACTTTTGCCAAGAGGGAACTTTAGATATTGGTCCCTAGATTATGTTCACCCAGTTTCATGCAGATCGCTCAAACTTCCTAGGAAGACATTGATTTTAAGTGTTGTTCAAAAAATTCAAAATGGCGGAAAATCTGTATAAGCGGAAGTTATGGGTTCTTGAGGCAAATTTGTTCCTCATGAGGAGAGGCATCTCTGTGCAAAGTTTCATGTCTCTATGACATACGGGGCATGAGATATGCCCATTCAAAGTTTGCGATTTCAATCGGTTACTATAGCGCCCCCCTTTGGCCAATTGATGTAATATTGCTTCATTCGCATCCTCCCATGACCCTCTACCACTGTGCCAAATTTCACATGGATTGACCAAGTCAGTGAAGAGAAAAACATGGAACAGACACACAGACAGAGTTTTCGTCATTACATAGTAAGATATATAGAGCAGGTCCAGAGGCCTGTGCTACGAAGCAGGATTCGGAGTAAGCGATGTAACTTTAGGGTTAACTCTGGGCTTTCAGTCCTACGAAGCTGGTTCTCTTTTTTGTGGGATAAATCTCCGTGACCTCTGACCCATCACATCACTGAAGAAAAAAGCATCCATGGACAAAAGTCTGCAGTGACAGGTAAAAAAGAGTAACCTACATATTGGCAGAGGTCAGTAGAATCATTTCATTGTTTCAGGGCTCTGTTTCCACTGGTTTTAAAACAGATCATCTAACAAATGGAGAGATCGTTTACACACTTAGATGAATTTAGCAGGATCAAAGGTCATCATGAGGAAATTTTAGCCTGTGGGGTTTAACTTTGAATGACTCTGCTCTGAGGAATAAGGCGATAAAACGCTGGAACAGCTGTTAAATGCAGAACAAACTTCAGCTCCAAACATCACTTTCCTGCAGCATTAATTAATTAAATCAAAATAATTCCGTATATTTACCTCAGTCCATCCATGCAGTCTGAATCTTCAGTGGCAAACAGCTTCATTTTCTCTGCATTTGCCTTCCATGCTGCTCACCACAGTGTTGATCTGAACTTCTCAAAGAGCAGTCACTGCAGAGCTCTCTCTCAGGGGTCTGTGAATTTCCATAGGAGTTTTAAATACAAAGCACAATGCAGCGACTGTCATCTGCTACTGAGGTGTCAGGTGTCTTTTCACGCACCCGACCCCCCAACACAACAACACCCAAACAAAAAACCACAATACCCAACACCTAAAAGTGCAAATCGTTTAATCTCAGCCACATTTTTACTTATATACAGTGAAGTTGACCCTAATAAACCATAAAATCACTTTCTCTCTTATTTACCTCATTACATTGCAAATTTAAAACGTCTGGCTACTCCACGTCGACCCTAATACATTCAACAAAGCAAAACAACTGAAGAGGAAAAAAGAAAAGTAACTCGCTGAAATAAAAACACCATAAAATGTACAATAATACAAATGGCACACCACAAGTCTGTTGTGTCAAAATGTGACAGAATGATTCCCCTCGAGGGTTGAAGATTCAAGTTGAGGTTTTTTTTTTTTTTTTTTGTGAATTCGGGGCCCCTTTCGTCAGCGGGGCCGTGCACACTACACACTCACACACATCCTAAAATCAGGCACCGAAGAGATTGTCTTTTGACACGTTTGCTTGTTTAGATTACATACATTCACTTGGGAAGGGTACACGAGCGTGTGTGTGTGTGTACTCGAAATGTTGCAATCAGTGTGCACTATAACAGGGGTCCCAAAAAGTTATTGCCAGCTTGCAGAGTACATGCATTATATTCATCATGTTACAATAAAGCCGTTGATGTGTCGGTGCGTGCTATGACGTGAGAAAACGTGTGCCTCCGTGTGTTTTTGGTGTGCAGTGTGTATCTCAGGAATCATCGAGCCATCTGCGGGAAACTCCTCAAAAGGCACTTAAATAGGGGGAATTTTTTTTTTCTTAGATTATCTGTGATATAACATGAAACCGGATGCAAGTGGCAGAAGTATGTGGAGACAATCCACATCTACAAACATACTCCACTGTCAATGTAAGACTCAAAATGCAAATGCATTCACACAGTTGCAGTCATACAAACACAATATTTTCCATCTAAAAACTCTAATCATTCAATCTGACAGTAGCCTGCCTCAGTTTCTGGATAGGGAAGATTCTTCTGTGCAAAAGTTTACCTTCAATGTGCAGCCTAGCATTAATAACTGTAAGTGCACGTCCAATACTCACCTACACTTACTCTCAAACATACCTCAGCCATGCTTTTCGTCTAAAACTTTCTCAAGGAGGTCTTTGAAAAAAAAAAAAGAAAAGAAAGGTAGAATACTTGATTCCAACAACTCAAAGCAATTTCAAAAGGCACCAGACTTGCACAGTGCGGGTGAGTCTCGCCGTGGCCTGTGCTCGAGTTCAAACAAACGTGGAAAGACTGGGTTTCAGTTATTATCAGTGAGTAAAGGAGAAACGAGGAGGGGTGGGTGGGGGGAGTCATTCAGGTGAGCATGGGCACGTCATCCTCTGAAGTGGTGTCTTCAGACAGGGGGATAAGCAGCACGTCGTCGTCTGAGGAGGACGAGGAGGAGGAGGAGAACGAAGGGGAGGCGGAGAGGGGCATGGAGTTGGTGGAGGAGGACGAGGGTGAGGCTCTGAAGAGGGAGATGCTCAGGCCCAGCGTGTGGAAGATGGAGGCCAGGGAGGGGCTGCTCGGGGGGACGGCGACGGGAGGAGTGTGGGGAGTGACCGGGCTTGGAGCTGGGGGAGCGTATGGAGGTGGAGGTGGGGAGGTGACGGGCGGCAGTGGCAGCGGCAGTAGAGGAGGCGGCGCTTCCTGCTGCTGCTGCTGCCGCTGCTGCTCTGACTGAGCCAGCAAGCCAAGTTTCTGAGGCACCGGCTGGTTGACCGCCTCCACGGCCGATGAGGAGCTGGTGGGAGTGGAGTGAGCTGGTTCCTGTCCGGAGGGAGCGGCGTCTGACTGCTGCTGACCGGAGCTGGATGCTTGACTCGGCCTGGAGGGAGGTCTGGGGATCAGACCCCACCTTCTCATGCGGCGAACAGCCCGGCGGACGAATCGGGGCCTGCGTCTGCGGTGTGGGGAGTTGGCGGCATCCTGACGGAGGAGCTGGAGAATTCCCCTCAGAGAGAGAGACGAGGTCTGAAAAGGAGCAAAACAGTTTAAACACCTTCTGCAACTCTCACTCAGCATCCTAAAGTGATACTAAATCATCTGAAACACCAAACGCAGTATTCACAAGACTGCAATCTAAGTATAGGGAACGATTAGGTAGCTCAGCCAAATCCCATCAGACAGAACGGGCTTTGTTTTATACACTTAATCCCTCCGCCTCCACTACCTCAGCTGTCCTCAACACCTAATAATAAAGCACATTAGTGTGAACCTGCATGGTAACAGAACATTAGCTTTATCTTTACACCTCCTACTTCAGCCCACAGCCTGCTGGGGATTAATACTGATGTTAAAGCCGAGCTCAGACACATAAATCACATAAAACAATGTGTACTATGGATTACAGCGTGCTGAAGAGTCGAGAGAAAAAATGTGGGGCTGTCATACTCACACATCTCTTTTAAACTTAAAGCATTTAAATAACTTGTTATGCTCCTTTTCAAAACTGGGGAAGGAGTTTACCACATGCATTTTTTGCTAAAACTGTGATATTTAAAACATGTCTGCGTACCAGCAGACCTGCCTGGGCAAGCACATGCTTTGAATTCTGCTCGTGCAGAGTGCAGATACATGTGTTATGGAAGTACTGAGCATTCGACTGGATAAATGAGACCTGGATTATACTCCACAAGTTGTGTGAGAGTTTGTAAACTGATGTTTTGATTTAGTTTTGCTTATCTTAGCAGCCCAACTTTAGTCCAGTTCGTCAACTTTGGGCCTGTCCCAATACCCCCCCGTGGCCCTACCCCTAGATTTGCGTGTTCCCGCAAGGGGTAGGGGTGTTCCAATTCCTTTTTGCATGTAGGGGTAGGGGGCATAACGAGGGGTAGTGGGTATGACACTAGCCCTTCGGAGTGAGGGATTTCAGATGCTGACTTGCTAGCGAGGGGTAAATGTCGCCATGGCTACCACTGAGCACCTAACGTTACAGTCGTCAGGTTGCTTGTTAGCTAGCTAGCTAGCTCGCACTATCTGGCGTCTGTCATCTGTCCCGTTCTGCAAAATTTTTCACATTACGATAACACGCCAGCTAGTATAACTATGCTGCCTCGTAATGTTAGCTGGTTAGCCAGCTAGCTAGTTAGCAGAAGTCCCCTGTCGTCTGTCGTTCATCAAACGAAGCATGATGAATACAGCAAACGTGATCGGTAGGATGAACTCAACTGGAGACTCCATTGTAGATGCTGGTTGGAAATGTAGATGGCTCACAGCTTCCTGTTTAAAGTAGTTACGTATGCATGAACGTAACCGACGCAGTGACGTAGTCAGTGGTGTCCCAATTCCTAGGGAAAGATTTCTTGCAATGCGCCATTCTGCAACGTTCTAAAAACCTGCGGTTCACACCAATGCAACCAGATGAGATGGTGTATCATCTCTATGCAACAACTCTCTGTACTTCTGTTCTGATTTGCAGCTTTTCAGACTTATTTTGTGGCTGAATATAATTTGTAGCTTCTTAAAATATGAATGAGGACAGTGATAATGAGACGCTGGCTATTAAAGGTGGTATTACCTTTTAAAGATGAAACATTAACAACTGGTATCAGGAAGTAATTTATCAGAAATATGTAAACAACACAAAGAATACGCCAAAAATGTTGCAAGCTGCAGTGCTCGACAGGTTGCTCTAGATCAAGTCAGCAGCTCTCAAAGTATTATCAAAACCCAGTCTCCAGTTCCTGTGGTCTCTTTTCTCTCACCTCATTGGGGTTTTCTGTGGGGAAGTCCTCCACTGGGGGGATGATGCCCTGGGCGATCAGCTGACCGTAGGAGGGAGGAGCCTGCTGCTGGATCAGCTCCGCTTCCTGACGGCTGATTGGTGCAAACAAGCTGCCGGAAAACAGACGCATTTAGATCTGCCAGAGCACAGCCAATGTACATATGTGTTTATCTTTCAAAGCTATCCGTGTTTTTGTTATATGATAGTTTTCACTTGTACTTAGTTGAAAAGTTTAGTTTTTTGAAGAGAACACATGACATTTGTTGGAGAGGTGTTGTCTGGCAACAACTGAAGCCAGTAGTAAGGAAAACAAACCTGTGACTCACCCTCTCAGATTACTGGCACTACTCTATCACTCTGAGTCAAACAATATCCCTATTGGCACTCAAAACATTTACCTATACTCCCTGGTCCTGAGCGAGTACAGTTTACAGGTGCAGCCCATGGCGATCACCAGCAGCAGCCCACAGACCAGGCTGCCCACCGTTGCCGCGGTGATGACCTTGCGGGGCAGGATGACGGTGCAGTTGAGCTCGTCTGTTCCGTCCTTACAGTCCACCTGGCCGTCACAGCGCCAGCTCTCAAAGACACACCTGCAGACGGGAACAAATGGCCGTTTGTGTGTTAGAGTGTCCAGGAATAACTCGAGAGGGAGATTCAGTTTCACATAAAGCTGCGTCCTAAAGTGTTATAATAAAACCACGGTTGTAAACCAGCCTCATGGCACATAATTAAATAGTGTGATCATGTACGAAAAGATGTTATGTATTTAATGAGCTAATAATGTAAGAGTTGAGACAAGACGTGAATCACACAGCAGATGCAAGGCCCCGTTTCAACCTGGTATTAACATGTGTTTTGCGTGATCTGATCACAACTAGACCACCAAGACACATCGGCATCTACACCTGTGTTTATCATCCATCTCCAGCTGACCACTTGTGTTTACATTAATGCCCCTTGCATAGTTATTACATCCACACTTTTGCTAGCTGCTCTGTAGCATGGTTGCTAGTCACGTTAGCGGTTTTGTCAGTACAATTGGAGGTATCGCCATCAGCAGAATTCAACCTGTCTCCTGCCATAGAGCAAAACAATAGATGGTCACGCAGCACTTTGTCCAACTCGAAATGAAGCCTTTCTAGATTACATATTGTTCTGTGCTGAAATGATGTCTTTAGTAGTGAAGTGTTTTGTGTTATGTATGCTCTAAATAGGTCACATGAAAGTTCCTAATTTTGCAGTTATACATTCCAAGGTTTGACAGTAACAGTAACCAGGTTGCCATCAGTGGACATGAAAAACTGAGAAAGGAGACAGCAAAATGTGCACCGCCAAAAATTAAAAATATATATATTATACTTGTTGCATTCGCGATATTTAAATATTGGCGTTACCGTCAGAACCAGACAATACTGCACGTGCATTGGTGCATTTACTAGGGTGCACACAGCAGGCATCTGTTTTAGAGACAATGGTGATACAAATGGTGCTTACCATACAACTGAAGACTTTAAAGAGAATTTAGTGTGACATCTGACACATCTCAAGACAAAGTGAGTAACTTACACACTTTAAGATGTTGCACAGACTAGGGATCTTACAGGGTCACTATTTGCTTAATTAAAACTAGATTCCTTTTGAGATTATTTCCCATCGACATTTGAAGTATGACATATTAACAATTGTCGACAATATTCTTGTCAATTCAGTATCAATATAATCTATTTGCTGTATTAAACTTTACAAACTTTTGGATTTTGTCGCCTCAACTTCCTGCCAGCATCCCTGGTTAACTGCATCATTTTAGAGGCAGGAGACCGTGGAAATGTGAGGCGAACGGTTTCAAAAATTAAAATTTCTCACTGAAATAAGCCCTGGCTGGTGCATCAGATACACGCTGCATTAAACACCAACTTGTGTTCACTCCACAACTCCAACAGTTTCTCCTCCTTTGTTCATGTTCTTGTGCTTCCCCTGAGTCCCCTCAATGTTTACGGTCTGCCCAGTTTGCTGCTTCCTTTTTGGTGCTCTACAGAGCGTGGCTATTTTTCACTATTTGCATGCGCCAAGTCTTAACTTTCAATAATACTGAATATATTTGATCTTGTCAGAACGTCAAGACGATAAAAAGACTTACTTCCGACAGCTTGAATTGAGTCTTATGACCACTTTACACCAAACGATCAAGACCACTGGAGCACGCACCAGCTGATGTAAAACTCTCATGATTTTTTTTCCGACATTGTAAATTTGTCTGAGACAGCGCAATCGCTTAAAGATTGATTTGGCTTGAGGCCACCATTAAGGTGTTTGACTGTGGAGTGAGAAGTTCGACTAACTATCAACGTCACAAACAAATGTGCGAATTAATTCAACTGTCAAAGACCCAGACGCACCTAAACAAGGATAAAACAAAACTACAAAATTTCTTGTTTGGTTACTGTAATAAAGGTTGTAATTAATCTGACATAAAACAGTGTAGCATCTTAATTACTCTAAATATAAAGTGAATGAATGAATACAAGGCAAAAATGAAACATAAGGAATATTCTTAGGGTTTATTTTTGGAAAATTCAACATAGATTCAGCTGCTAAAGTTTGTTACAAGTGCAGACTGTTTTTAAATCATTACACCCGTGGACATTTAACCACATGCTACACAGCTTTAAACCCGCAAAATACAGAATTTAGGTGCCACCGGGGCTGGAAAATTCACTTTTTTGTCCACTTGCCACTGTGGCTTGTGGATTCCACAATCTACCAGTCACTCAATGGACTACCATTGTTTTTTTTGGCTGGTGAGTGAAGCAAATCTAGCAGCCTAATTTACAAGCATTTGGCTGGTAGCTGCTGATTTCCAACCCTGGCACCTACTCTTAGATGGTCGCATTTCTGCACACACCCTCTGACGCACACACTTCCTTACAACCAAGACACGCCTTGACACTGATACCACAGTGAAAACACACAAACAATTTTACCTCACTTGACAAAACAACTATGTAAAACCAAACAACAGTAGCTGCACAGCCACTAAATGAACCTTGAAGACAGACTGTTTTGTCAGCTGCAGTTCCCAAGGTCAGGAATGAGCTTTGAACATCAGCTTTTAACTCGTGAGCAGCATCTAAATGGACACTGACACTGTGAGCTTGTTTTGTCAACTGCTGTTTCCAAGGTTGAGAAGAGAACAATGGGTGTCCTCTCTGAGCCAGAGAGATAAAAAAGGATTCTAACACACACTAACCTGTCGCTGTCACAATGAAAGGTCCCTGGCTGACAGAAGGTGCAGTCTCTCTCGTCGCTGCCATCAGCACAGTACAGCTGGTAGTTGCATCTCTCCGTGACTGGGTAGCACACCGGTCTGCCAGCGAAGTGACTGGATGCCACCGCTCTCTGCCCCGCTAAACCACAAGCAAACTGGCTCAGACCGCAGCCCCTGCAACCCTCCTCGTCCTTTCCAGTCTCGGGACAGTCCCATTTCCCGTCACAGTGCTGCTCCTGGGTAAAGCATCCTCCTGCTGCTCCGCCACACCGGCCCTCCCACGGGGGGCAGTAAGTGCCGACATGGAAAGTGGCGTTAAAGCCACTGCCCTCCGAGCCAGGAAGTGTCTCATACGTCAGCGACAGCAGGCCAGTGTGGGATTCAACCTGGATTGATTTGTAATTGGAGGCGCTAGTGATCTGAAGATGAAGGAAGGGAACATAACGTTAATAAAAGAGTGATTATGTAGGCTTTAATAAATGTTTGAATGCATGATCACAGTTAAAGAAACTCACAGTTTTAATAACTTCTCCTTTGCCTTGCTCTCTGTTGTACACAGTGAGTCTATCCCCGGGTCCCAGCACCAGCTGCTGCAGGTCCAGTCTCAGTGGCCTCGAGTCCTGAGGATCCACAGTCCACACACAGTACAGCGCGGGGCCCCGGATGGCTGGAGGAGAAAAGGTCCCATAGAAGGTCTGCAGGAGCCCTCCACAGGGCCACTCAATTGGAGTGGGCGTCACAACGGGCTCCATATGAGTCTGAGGCTGCTCTCGATCCACCTGGGCCTCCTCCTCGTCCCTCTGCTTCAGCAGTGCCCACAGATCAGACTCAGAATCTGTAACATGTTGCCTCTCCAAGTCCCTATCATAGTTCTTCTCACTGTACGGCTCCGCTTTGGTCTCATCTGCCTGCGTGCTGCCATACTTTGGGGGTTCTGGGGTCTCCTCTTCTGCCTCACAGCCCTTTTCATCAGTGCCGAGGCCGGCACCTTCACCGAGACACTCCACCTGGCCGTTGCAGCGCCAAGAGAGAGGAAGGCAGCGGCCCCCCAGGCACTCAAAGGATGTTACTGGGCATTCACCAGAGTCTGGAGGTGTAGACACAGAAGGGAATAAAGGATATAAGAAGGGGATTAAGATTATCTTTTAATGAGAAGAACCTAAACTGGCAGCAAAAATGCGGAGCCATATTCAATTTCTTTGTACTATTATACTTTGCACAAACTGATAAATACCTCTGGCATAGTTCAGCAGAAAAGACGACACCGGAAACTGATGCGGGAGGAAGTGGTGCACCACTGTAATGTTCCCCCCCGGGAACTCCATTGGCTGCGGCAACTTGGAGCCACATAGGACAACCGGATCACCGCCAGCTGATGATTTTATAGACACCCATTCCTTCCTACACCGGGCTGAAAACTGGGAAAAGCTGAGAAAGGATGTAGAGTAAAATCAGCATTTTTGAGAGTAGAGTGAGACCCTTTAATATCTTGAAGGACATGATGGGCAATGCTGCAAATCAGCGGATGTTTGCATATGATTTCAGAATCACTGTGGTCAAGTTTCGGTTTGCTGGATCACCCTGTCTGATTGTTTTATCCATAGAGTTTCTTGGGCAGTTTTTGTTCATGCTGCCCACTCCCAGGCCATTCCCAACATTAGGCTATATCCTAACCACAGAATATGAGCAGGCACATTCAGGTTGGCCATTTTGTTCTACATAGCAAAAACATTTGTCTCACTGTTATGTCTACACAGTGAAAGTCCTATGCTTGACCCATTCAGTACACTTATGATTTTTTTTATTATAAAAGTACCACTTTAATCTCAGGTAACATCCGAGATTGGCTCGTACTAGCCCTAACCATGACCTGTTTGCCCTATTCTAACTGCTTCCGACCTCAAGGCGTCAAAGTGATGAGTACAAGTCAATCACAGCAGGCAATGGGATCAATAATAATGGGTCATAGGGATGGGTTTTAATATTCATTCATTCATTTTCCGTAACCGCTTATCCTGTTGGGGGTCGCAGGGTGTATCTGGTATTTCAAATTCCCTCAGTGCCTTTACCTGAGAACAATCGGTTCTCCTTCTGCACCCTTGATGATCCAGCAGTCATAGGTGGGGCCGAAGCGGTAAGACCAGCTGTGGTAAGCAGAACTCCGGATCTCTCCCACTTTACCGTCTAAGACTTGGAGGGAATGCCCACAGCGGGCTGAGAGACAGCAAGACAGAGGAGCAACAGAAACAGGTCAACACGGTTCCTCTTTTAAAGGTTACAGTGTTGGTGTGTGGTGCTAAACCTGCGAGAGGTTGGACAAAATGTCAGCAGCCTGACTATTTCGGCTTCAACCTTAATGTGATTACACCAGTTTAGCTTCATGTAATCACACAGCAGCTGTAAATCAGTGTGTGGAGAAGCAGAGTGGCACAAAAACAAATCAAGTTAAGTGAGCCTGATGCCCGCTGTTAGCATGACAATGACACAGTGTAGGTTAACCAGAGAGTGACACTGAAAAATCCTTCATCCAAAGTCACAACATGAGATAAAGTGCTGAGTAGTGTGTCTCTTACCAGAGCAGAGGGCTGGCTCAAATGCTGCGGAGGAAATAAGCAAAAACAGAAAGAGTCAGGCAGGTGTCTTAAATCACCACGGCGGATAGGTTGTAAATGCTGTAGGACACGAGAAGTGCAAACATGAGCTTTGCTTGATAAACATTTAAAGCCAGATACACAAACAGTCAATCACACTGGTAGGTCTGCATTCACTCACCTGCTATGGTGACAACTAGGACGGCAAAGAGGTTGTAAGTGACTGTCATTGTGGTAATGCTTCTCCTCCAAAATGTTGGAAATTATATAAAAACCGAGAACTTTAAAAGGATTAAAAAAAATGTCAGAGAAGAGCCATTATGGGAGGTTTGATTAGGAAGACTTCATCTGTAAAGTGAAAAAAGAAATGATTAGGAGGTGTGTTAGAATTGGCTGTCAGCCATTAAACAGTCATCCATTAAGCATCATAATGTTTGGCTATAACTAGAGCTCAATTAACCAATTATTCCATTGATAGAAAATTAATCAGGCAAAAATACCAAGAATATAATGTAATCATTTAACATTTTGGGGTTTGGAAATGAAGTCAGGATTTAATGAAGTCACTGTAGGTTTCTGGATACTGTAACAGGCTTTTCTCACTGTTTTCTAATGTTCTGCAGACCAATTGATTAAATGTGGCTATAAACAGATTTACAGTATGTTCGCTAAAGAATATAATTGGTAGCTGCATCCCTGGTTTGGCTATTACTTTGACAACAAATAAGCCAGCCAACACATCGAAACAGTTAATTTAATATTTGTGATTAGGGCTGAAGAATTAAGTTGATTAATCAACTGTGAGAATACCAATTGTCAGCTGTTTTGATAATAAATAATTAAAGAAAAATGCTTGTCAAATGTAATTATTTACTCGTTTCTTACTCTTCTATGATCAAAATAGTTTTTGAACCATTAGTCAGACAAAACAAGCTGTTTGAAAAAGTAAACTTAAACTGTGGACTGCCATTTTCTTTAAGATTTTCTAAACCAAACGATTAACTAATAATGAAAATAACTTTTTATCTGCGGTTGTTTATTTAAATTTAAGACCTCAATGTAAGAATTATACTTTTTTCAACTGAATAATATCAACAATATTTTGCGTGCCGATATTGTATCGATACACAGACACTAAGTGTGTTTTTTTTACATTTATATATACTTATCTAGGATACAACAATTGACGGTTATCATACCGTGTGCATTTGCTTATCCATTATATAAAAGTTGACGGTTATCATACCGTGTGCATTTGCTTATTCATTATATAAAAGTTGATGGTTATCATACCGTGTACATTTGCTTATTCATTATATAAAAGTTGATGGTTATCATACCATGTGCATTTGCTTATCCATTATATAAAAGTTGGCAGTTATCATACCGTGTGCATTTGCTTATTCATTATATAAAAGTTGATGGTTATCATACCGTGTACATTTGCTTATTCATTATATAAAAGTTGATGGTTATCATACCATGTGCATTTGCTTATCCATTATATAAAAGTTGGCAGTTATCATACCGTGTGCATTTGCTTATTCATTATATAAAAGTTGATGGTTATCATACCGTGTACATTTGCTTATCCATTATATAAAAGTTGGCAGTTATCATACCGTGTGCATTTGCTTATTCATTATATAAAAGTTGATGGTTATCATACCATGTGCATTTGCTTATCCATTATATAAAAGTTGGCAGTTATCATACCGTGTGCATTTGCTTATTCATTATATAAAAGTTGATGGTTATCATACCGTGTACATTTGCTTATCCATTATATAAAAGTTGGCAGTTATCATACCGTGTGCATTTGCTTATTCATTATATAAAAGTTGATGGTTATCATACCGTGTACATTTGCTTATTCATTATATAAAAGTTGATGGTTATCATACCATGTGCATTTGCTTATCCATTATATAAAAGTTGGCAGTTATCATACCGTGTGCATTTGCTTATTCATTATATAAAAGTTGATGGTTATCATACCGTGTACATTTGCTTATCCATTATATAAAAGTTGGCAGTTATCATACCGTGTGCATTTGCTTATTCATTATATAAAAGTTGATGGTTATCATACCATGTGCATTTGCTTATCCATTATATAAAAGTTGGCAGTTATCATACCGTGTGCATTTGCTTATTCATTATATAAAAGTTGATGGTTATCATACCGTGTACATTTGCTTATCCATTATATAAAAGTTGGCAGTTATCATACCGTGTGCATTTGCTTATTCATTATATAAAAGTTGATGGTTATCATACCATGTGCATTTGCTTATCCATTATATAAAAGTTGGCAGTTATCATACCGTGTGCATTTGCTTATTCATTATATAAAAGTTGATGGTTATCATACCGTGTACATTTGCTTATCCATTATATAAAAGTTGACGGTTATCATACCGTGTGCATTTGCTTATCCATTATATAAATGTTGACAGTTATCATACCATGTACATTTGCTTATCCATTATATAAAAGTTGACGGTTATTATACCGTGTACATTTGCTTATCTATTATGTAAAAGTTGACAGTTATCATACCGTGTGCATTTGCTTATCCATTATATAAAAGTTGACGGTTATCATACCGTGTACATTTGCTTATCCATTATATAAAAGTTGATGGTTATCATAACGTGTACATTTGCTTATCTGTGATATTTAAAAAGAAAATGGATGGAAAATCTCCCCTTTATTTTAAAGTCAAAGGGAGACTTTGTACACATACTTCCATTGACAAAATAGTTTCAAGTTTCAATTATAGTAATATAACATTTGTTCAACCAAAATTAACTCTTCCATTTTCATTTTTTAAGGGTCACTCTGATTGATGATGATATAAATTCTGTAATACCATGAAACTACAATATTTTCTGAGACGGTTATCATACTGTATAACTCTCATACCACTGTAACCCTATGGCCTGTATGTCATCGCAATACTCAGCATATCACAAAACCATTAAAATCGCAATAATACTGCAATGTGACATTAGTATATTGATGATATCATATCGTGGGGTTTAACTTTTATTCTAATTCAATAAATTTCCTTGACTCCAAATCCATTTTGCAGTCTTCCTATTTTTTTAATGGCACTTAGTTTCAGTCAATTTTGGTTGGTCTGCTCAAGTGCTCCCACTTGAAGCAGTTTAAAGATGTATTTATCAGATGGATAAATGTGACTGATTGAGTATCGAGTGCAGCTATTTTAATCAAGGACAACAGCTCTGGCCCTTACAAAGTGAGCAATGACATATACAAACTGACATCCATAATCAATCCATTACTTTTATATATCCGGGCAGAGAAACAATACATGAATACTGTTAGCGGGGCCTCTTGAAGTTGACATTATATTATGATCTTGAACATTGTGTCTCCTCACAAACACAACACACACACTGTGACTTCCTTCCTATAATCTTCTCAACAATGACGCCAGGAGCGTTAGCATTTCCGAGAAGAAATCCTCGCCACACAAACACTTTCAAAGCCTTTCCCAGTAAAGTTAAACTATCAGGATATCGACTACATGTCATTGAATACCTCATTTAGCTCCAAACAAGTTAAGATAACGCCCTGAGATAACGATATGGGATAGTTTCGGTTTGAAGGAGAGGGAGGGAGCAGCTGCTCGCCGTCCTCAGTCACAAGAGCTTTAATAGCTAGCTACATGCTAGCTAACGGCTAATGCTAACATCCTGACTTCTGTCTTCGTTTAAACGCTTTTTTTAGACGGCGACACCACAAGGAAATGTTTCCGAGCACCTCATGGAGGACTTAAGTACCCAAATAAACCCCAACATGTAGGTCAGAAGCGGCAACAACATGTTTAAATGATTAAAAAAAGGACAGGAGCCGAGTACGTTACCATGTCAGTCGGCCTTTCTTGTTGACAAGTTCTGATCCACTTCCGTGTACTTTAGCTCATGACAGAAGGGGGCGGGGCTTAGCTGTGCTTTCATTCCATTCATAAAACTTTACATTTTTATTCACATTAAAACGTTTTGCACTAAATATGAGCCTTTGCAACAACACTGTAAATGTATATATTGCTATATATATTCCTACAGGGCGGCTAATGTGCGAAAGGATAAAAGGAGTTAATGTGAAATGTTCATTTCCTAACACAAGGTGTCAGTGTCGGTTCATATAGGCTAAATATATCAGTTTTAATTCACAGAAAATGTTACTGGGACCTCCAGGGCTCCTTAAAACGACCAAAGTAACTTAGTAATTATTGTGCAATTTATTTTTAAATTTCAGTATTGTCCATTTTTTTGCCACTTTAATATTTCAGCATTGCCAAAAAAAGTAGGCTATTTACATCCCAGACATGTTTCAGGACATATAAAATTACTCTGTTATACTTGAGCAGGCCAGTATTTACAAGGGATTTCAAAACTTCCCCCACCACTGCCCTGTTTGAATATTAATGTGGTTTTCCACCTCATTAAAAATCCCTAAGTCACATCTAGACCTCCTCGTCTCTTACTGGAAAATCCAGATATGATCGTGCAAATATTTTCCATTTCAAAAGGTTAACTGCTGAACACAAGCTGCCTCCTACTCTGCTGTTAAGTCCATTCCACGACTGGCTTCCAAAGTAGTTGTGGTGTTACAAAATCATCTTGTACATAGACATCTTAAACTTGGATTTAAGGTGAGCACGGAGAAACTTCTGCACATGAATGTGACAGCAGCCTTTAGGTGTCAAACTGTCCACATACATCATGCTCAGACATCCAAAGGAGGAAACAATAAGCAGAACTTGTGTCTGAGTGGAGGGGAAGCTGCAGTACTGCAGTTTAAAAATACCCTTAAGGTCACGCATTGACATTTTTTTAGTTATTTAAAAGCACAGAAATGATATCAGGCTTATAATAACTTTATTTATGCAGCACCTCTCAAAACAAAGTTACAAAGTGCTTTACAATAATAACCAGGCCAGCTGTTAGGAAATAGTTTCCAAAGTGGGCCCCTCATCCACACACCCATATCACTATACATGTCATTATTTATCATAACACTTATTTATTACTTGTTTTCTTATTTTGAAAAGCAGAGGTAGCCACATATGTGTCCTGGGGCAAAAAAACACCCCCAATGAATGATTACAGAAAGGTAAAATCAAACACTGATTGAAGATATTGCTGCAAGTTAAGTTAAAATCAAATTAAATATTGGTCAAATTGTGTGCAGAATTGAAACAGTTTAAAGAGTATATGTTTGTCAACTCTCGGTTTTACAGTCAGACCCCATTCATGGAATTCCAAGACTGTTTAGGGACCCCAGTATGCAAAATATCTAATTACACAATTTTGAAAAATGACAATATTCCTTTTTCCCTTGTCAAAATGTTGTGTATAACTTTGGAGCTTTATTTGGCCCCTGTAGTGACTGGTCCTGTAGCCACTACTGGATGCTGATTAATTTTGTTTTGACGTGTACTCGGGCAAGGCAATAAACCAACGAAAACTTCCTTTGCGTTTTAAATAATAATGTTCATTTAATTTCTTGTGGAAGCCACATACTTAATACTTGTCCACATAAATTATAAACAGAAAAACGCACAAGCACAGGCACAAGCACAAGCACAAGCACAGTCGAAAACTGTTTGCTTCTCCCCTCTAATCAGCCACACCTGTGTAACACTGAGTAACCTCAAGTAACCTACCTGACCCCCCGCCAACATCCGGGTAGAGTCAGTAAACAAAGGAAATACTGCCCCCTGTATTTTGGAGGTACAGAATAAATAAATAAACTCAACATGGCTCCTACAGCCCCCTTTCTGACAAGATATATTAACATGGTTGGTACCAGTAACTACTGGTAGTCCGTAAGCAAATTCTTGCACTTGATCCCATTTAAGGGTCAACCATAGACCTTTTCATGATATAAAACAGGTCCAAAATAAAATGTGGTCATCAGTGCTCATATTGAGAATAAACATAAGTTTTGCTGGCCTTCATGGCCCCCCCTAGTAGGTGGGCCCCTGAAAGCTTCTCCCTTTCTCCCTCTTATGGGCGGCCCTGTTTGGTAGGGTTATATTGCCATATTACTGATGCATGAGTGTGTAGCGTTTAATCTTGGTCAAGGTTGAGCTCATTTACTTCTCATACAGCTCTGGAGGCTTGTTTAATATAATCCATAAGGTAACTATAAGATGAAACATACATTAAATGAAGTGAAAAAAGGCCATGGCCAAAACATTGATTTTTTTCAATGTAAAAACTGTTTTATTTCATGTTGTCACTGGTTTAAATTACCTGAGGCCTGTACTACAAAGCCAGTTCAACTTACTCAGGATATCTTTTCATTATCAGGTTTGACTAATCCTAACATTTGCTGTCTGGATAACCACTACTACAAAGCTAGTTATCAACTAGTTCAGTCAACTCTGGGTTTTCCTATCCAGCCTCGAGCATGTTCATGTGAAAGAGACGGGGATGTACATTGCGAGCGACATCATTAGAACCATGAATGAGTAGGCTGCTTCATATCATATGAGATGAAACGGTACTTAAAATGTCAGCGACCGCAAGACAATTAAAAGTCAATAACGCAGGATGTAAACGATAATCTGTAAACTTATCACGAAAAATGTAGAAGCATCTTGAATACTATCCAAAAAGTTACCCGCTAAAAATCTCCTGAACATCTGGATCTTAAGTTATCAAAGAAAAAGGCGAGCATACACCATCAGGTGTTGGGCTTGAGGCCTGTCTGCAATCTTTCAAACCGCAACAGACAAACACTGGTTTGTAACCAGCTGGTTGCGATCTGCAATCCTCACCACCAGATGGCACTAAACCCCACACACTGCTCCTTTAAACAGGATTGCAAGTTAAATATTCTGGATGCAGAACTCTTACTTGTCACGGAGCTGTTGTTTTTTAAAATTGTGATATTTTACTTAGCATTAAAATATCTTAGTTTCCCTATTAAATACAGAAATGTTGTCTTTTAACATATAAAAGAGTCAAAGTAAATCAAACCACAGAGTTAAACATCTTCTCAATGTTTCTTTACAATGATGTAGGATCCCTTTAGATTGTCTTGGTCATATTTGTCTATGTATCATTAATCCACACATTAATAAACCTTGTCAACCGTGAAAAAAAATGACGTCTGCACATCTGGAGGAGGACCCAGAGGAAAATCCATCTCTCTCCCTTTCTCTCTTTCTCTCGTGACCACGTCCACACGCTGTAGACAACCCCACCAGAGGACAGTAAGCCCAAACTATGAAGCTTTAGTCAACACCAGCTGAGCATTTGTCACAGCTGTCCGATGCTTTTAGGGTTTTGCTCGGTGTTTTCAGCTCAGCTCTGACTGTAGAGGACTCGCTTGGTAAACAAAGGCTGCCCGGTGCGTTCAAGTGTTCATGCGGAGGCGAGAAAAAGTTTTCTGCCACGTTTTAAAAGCGTCACGGAGCAGCGATTTTGTTTTCGTCACTTGCAGTCAGGACGGCGGGAGTTTTGTAGAACGTTAGTTTCTTGATCTTTTCTTTTTCCGGGGCAGTTTGCAGATAGAAGAATGCTGCCCCAGCTCCTAACCCTGGCCTGTGGTCTCTGCTGCTTTGGTTTTACCTCCGTCACTGCGAATGTACTGAAAGCAGAGGTGAGTCGAATGGAAAAATCACTGTTCATTTACTTTAAACAATGAAAATGCAATATGTTATGAGTAAACAACTTGAATCTGTCAGTTTCCTTAACTTTCAAATGTTGTTTTTAGTTGTTTTCTAATTATAACTTTCTACAAAACCTTATTGTATCCAGTGGCGACCCCAGGAGGTGGCCAAGGGGGCCACAGCCACCCATTGCTGGTCCCCCCACTGCCTGGCAAAAATAATTTGAGGCCGATACTATTGTCTTTAAAGGGCTATGGCACTCATCCTTTAAGCAAGCAAGATGATAGTGGTACGTTCAGAAACTAGACAACCCCAGCAGTCTATTGGTACCAACTATGTCATGCTAGCTTCTTCGGAAAGTGGCTACATAACGCTTGAAAATTAGGCTAAATTTTGGCGAGGGAACAACTGGCATGGCCATTTTTAAAGGGGTCCCTTTAACTCTCACCTCAAGATGAGGGTTCTATGGGTACCCATGAGTCTCCTCTAAACTTTAGAAGGCCAAATAGCCCACTAGCAATGTCATTAAACGTTGCTATTCGATTGTATTTAGGTTGTGACATAGGGTGACCAAAATTCAATGTCAGGACAAAGGCTAATGCCAATTGATGATGCTTATATTTTATCGGCTTAAAGTTGTGCTTTGAAGTCCCCAAAATCCAATGACTTCCATAATGTCTCATGCTAACGTCATCTTGATGTATAATAACGACATTTAGTTCGAAGGTATGGAGAACAAAACCCAGCTATGTGACATGCTAACATAGTTTGACATTCAAAATATCATTAACTCGATTTTCATTCCAACCAAAATGTTACGTCTCTCCAACGTAAGAATCCAACATCTTTCTGACTTCATATTGGCGTCTCGTGCTAGCTAGGTCCACTAAATTAAAGCAGTATATTTGTCCTTCAAAGGAAAAGGTCTACCAGCCTATTTGAAGAACAACTAATTGTCACGTGTGTACATACAGCTACATAACACATTAAAGCAGTATTGATTAGGAACTCAAAATGTTGTAGTTAGATAATTAGTCATATTAACAGTGAAATAAGAAACTAAAGTATATCGGTATGCAATCCCTGTAGTCACATATAGCCTCAACAGCATAATCGAATCCCTGAAATTCAGTTATGGCTTTTGGTTTTGATGTGCCTCCCCAAGATTTTCAGTAGCCCCATCTGGCCACCCCTATGAAAAACAAAATGTGGGGGCACCACTCTTTGTATCACAACAGGGAAGTATAGCTGATATCTGTGGTGTCTTTCTAATGGAGGTTGTCTCTAATCTTCCAGTAGTTAGGGAGGAACTGTTTATGTTCCCATGTTTATTCTGCCTTCCCCAAACACTCCTGATGGTTATCGCTCTGCACTCAGAGCTGTCCGTCTGAGCAGAAACTGCAACAACAGATGAAACTTCATCCAGAGAAAAAATGTCATGAGTCTTAACTCTTGTGGCTTGTGAGGGAGGAGGGGGAGATCGAGCCATGCAGGGGCAGAAACCTCAGCTGAGCTGCTTTGTTCTGAGAAAAAAAGGGGGGTAGTGGTGGTACTGTACAGGGGAGGGGGTTAATGGTTTACATCTGCCTGTGTAGGCTACACAGGCAGGGAAGCTGGTCTGCATTCACGACAAGCTGGACATGAGGCGCTCCAGACTGGAGGCCTCAGGCTGTGAAACTGCGGCCTGGAGACACTAAAGTGCAGCCTTCAACTGAACAACATATTTTGTCATGAGGTCGCATGCAGCTTTGTAAATAATTGGGTATGAGCAACGTGGGCGCCTCCGGCTCTCAGCCCATGTTACATTTGCTCTAGCTCCAGCGGTCATAAGGGTGTTTGATGTGATGTTTGGTCACATCCAGTCATACCGTCAGAAAACTGCACATACAAGGTGTTTCTCTGTAGAAGACAGGATGCACCACCAACAGGCAGCTGTCACAGGAAATTGATTCACACAGCAAAAAGTCCATTAGCTGCAACCTGCCTAAAATATACAAGAGTTTGTGCTAGTTCTGGGTGGAATAGGATGCACGAAGAAGCGAAGGAGGACCTTAGTCACTGACCACAAGTTGCTGGCGTGTGAGTCAAGCCAGACATGGTGGATAACTCAGAGAGCCAGACAGTTTATACGACGCCACAGACGGCTGCCCTCCTGTGGCGGACACACCAACACAGTGATGAATGTCTGTAAACAAAATGAGAAAACATTACAGCCGTGTATTATACTGGTAAAACATATTACTTGGGTGCTAAAATGATAATAAGCCACAGTGTAGGATTTAATGTGACACACGGTGCTGTGCTGTCAGACACAGTCAGGCCTGATGCAGAAAGAGGATAAGAGTTGATTATGGGGTCAGGATGACATCACCTGAGAGCTGCACATGAACCCTGTGATCAAAAGATAGATGTGTCTGTGTGTGAAGAAAGATAGGAGAAACAAAGACAAAACAAGCGAGTGACACAAATGTTTAATTAAAGCTGATGGAGCAACTTTGAGGGGGGTTTGAGAAAGAAGGGCTCAGACAGAGAAAAAGTTTACAGGAATGTTGTGGTTCATGAGTGTTGCTCAACATCTGAACATCCCTCTCTGACTTCACTCCGACAAAGTAAACCCACTTAATCCACGCAGAGTGAAAAGAGAAGCTCCACCAATAGAAAAATAAGACTTCCCCTTTTCTCTGAAAATGACTTCTGCTGAAGTCGAGTACCTTCGCGGCCTCCCGGCATCTGTTTTCATTCACCGCTTTTGCCTTGTCTAACCTTTTTTGACTTGAATAAAAAGCTTAGCGAGCACAGGAAGCGGGCAGCAAAGAAAACAACAGGGTCTAAAGCAGGATCTCTCCATATCTGGCGAAAAAAAATCCGGAGATTTCCCCTCGCCATCTGGAGACACATGTCTCGTGATCCCAGCAGAGGGTTGCAGATCCGGTCAAAACACATCTGGGTTCACTTCTCTTTATCTCGGCTGGAGTGGCTGTTGATGTAGCATCAAAAGAAAAAGGGGCCTCGCTCCAGATCTGGTGCACGCTGCTCTGACAGGCAGCAGGTTTGTCACTTAAGAAATGTCAAAATAATCAGCTGGAATCGGCCTTAATGAGAAACTGATGGACTTCAAGGGAGGAAGGGAGCTTATCTTTGCTCTACACCCACGACAATGGCCCACCTTGTTAACACAGAGGACATCAGAGAGGGAGAGTTTCCAACGTGATGTCAGAGATGCAGGTTTTGAAGATAATGCATCACTATTTTTAGTCTCAGGTGCTCAGCTGGTTGGTTTTGACTTAATTTAAAGGCCAGATGTGCTGAACCAAATTCAGCTTAAAGACCTGACAACCACCTGCCAAAAGTAACTAAGTACATTTACTGAAGTACGATTGTAATTGTTTTTTTTTTTTTTTTAACATCATTTTAATGTCAACTCGATCTGCCCTGAGAGGAAATGTCTTACAGCCAGATGAAAAACACAGAGCTACCTACAGAGACGTAGGCAAACGGACTCAAGAATGACAAACATGACAAAATACATGAATACACTTTACTGTCAACAGGAAACCTAAAGTAAGCCTATGTCATCACCAAAACCCCCAGTCGTTAAAAGGGCAACTAATCATCAATTGAGTCATCATCAGCATTTAACAGTTTTCGGCCTGTTACACCTGGCCTTTCCAAATCTATCACTGTCTGGAGGGTAGGTGCTCAAATTTTCCATGCAGAGGATAAAACAACACTAAAAAATCCTGAATATTAAAAAAATGCTCTCTCATGGAAGATTTAAGACAGATAAGACATTTCAAATCCATTGTTAATAGTTATATATACAATAATTATTGTAAGTAAATTAACATGATCACCTTCATAATGAATGTAAATAGCTGACAAAAACTATGTAAACTCAAGGTCTACTTCCTGGCTTTTTCTGGAGCCTTTTCTCGCATCTCATGGTCTACATCAGCCAATGGAGTTTGCTCAGTTGTCATGGAAACTGTTTTCACCACATGAAATGGTTTGTAGCCTTATATTCATAACTGTTTTTCATTAGATTGCAGTCAGTTGTTGTGCTTTCGTTACCTTAGAATGAGCCGTTTATATCTACATGCAGAGCGGGTCTTCTTCTATGGAGTCCGCCATGTTGTTTCTACAGCAGCTCAGAAGGGACAAATCAAACACTGGCTCTTGATAAGGCTGTTCATGTTTTCATGTTGGCGACTGTAGTGACGCTTGGTACATGGTAGATGTTTCAGTTCTGCAACCTCACCGCTACATGCTACTAAATCCTACACTGTGGAGTTTTAAGGACATTTTAACTAAGAATTCTTAGAGTTTTACTTAAGTAAGGTTTTTAAGCCAGGACTTTTACTGGTAGCGCATTATTTTCACAGTATGGTATTACTACTTTTACTTGAGTAAAGACTCTGAATACTTCTTCCACCACCCCCTGAGAGTATTTAAAGTAGTTGTTGCTTGTTATGCACAATTATTGTTGTTGGACCTGGTAGCCAATCAATAAATTTACATGATGACCTTCTAAGGCTGCGCAATTAATCGTCTGGTGATCGTGAAACAATCTTTTTAAATAAACTCTCTGATAACCTCAGAATTTCTCGATGCTTTTGGTTTGATGTTAGGGCCCGTCGCAGTCGACCACCAAAGTGTGGTGCAATTCTGTGCACTGGAAGTGGGTTAAACAATAGCTTTTAAGTGGGGTTCCGCGCTATGCCCTTAGAGTTAGCTGTTTGAGCCATTCGGCTAGTATGCGCTGAAGCTGTCTAAGCCCTACATCCGTTTCGCATGATTTTGCTTCCCAAGGCACGTTTCAACTCGGGATCATCCAGGAATACACCCCAGATCAATTTTACCCCAGATTGGTCCTTTAAGCAATGTTAGCGCGCCACATAGTGCCACAACTAGGCCTGTGTATTTTTTTTTTAAATACATCATCAACAAATAAGCATCCAGCCTCGTTCACTGTTAAATAAATAATAAATACAGCATGTTTTCAAAGTCAAAACATAATCGTTTGAGTAATTGTGATTTCAATTTTGACCAAAATAATCGTGATTATGAATTTTTCCATTATCAAGCAGCCCTATCGCCTTCATACAAATTCAAATAGCTGACAAAAACAATGTCAACTCAAGGTCTACTTACTAGCCTTTTTTAAAATTTGCATCTCTCATAAATAAATGGCCCATTTGCAGACGTTTGTGTTTGATGTGTTTGTATATTTTGCTGCTAATAATGTTCTTTAAGCATTTTTTTCACTGCGATATTGCTACTTACTTAAGTAAAGGATCTAAACACTTAAATACTTCTTCCCCCACTGCTAAAAGATCTTACCTTATTAGAAAGTGGTGCTCATCATCTTAATGTTGTACCTGCTCTGAGTGGAGCTATTTGGTATGCAAGCTGTGAAATGTATTTCAGGACAAGTACAACATTTGCAAGATAAGGTGGAAATACTAAGGGAAGGAAAAAGTACCTCAAATTTTTACTTAAGTACAGTACTTTAGTAAACATACTTATATATTCCACCAGTAGTTCTCTGTATGGACCTACTGGCATACAAGCAGTGTCCTATGTTGCAGTAAACCTTGATCTATATGTGTTTATCTACCACCATATAAAATGAATTAGCGTACCAGTTGCTGCTGGCCTGCATCAGTTAAGTGGGTTTTCATTAAGGCAGTATAAAACGATCCAGTGATTTTTATTTGACCCGTTTGACCCAGCAGAAATGTAAATGCAGAAATAATATCGCACGGCGCTGATGTGAGTGCTAACTGGGTCAGAGACGCCAAGAAATGAAGGCAATGTGAGATTCAGGCACTCATGAGCAGAATTCTCAGTTTTTTCCGTTGGCACCGAGCGAGAGGAACAACTGACTCAGTCCCTCAAATTTAAATTCAGCCATGCTCCCAACCTCTCTCTCTTTCTCTCTCTCCACTTTTCTTTTACTGCTCTTCCTTCTAATGTCTTTACCTCTCCTTTGCTAATGTAACTCTGCACTTTAGATCATCTTCTCCTGTCCTTCACCCTCTTGTCTGCCCATTTTTTCCCTCAGTTTTGGTTTAAGTGCTCATTTCTCAAGCTAGAAAAAACAGACTCCCACTAAAAACAGTGGAGGTTTATAGAGGCAGCTTGAAACAAACAGTGTTTAGACACATGGCAGCATTGCCATAAACAAAAAGACGGCCTTTGGCATTGTTTAACAGACACATTACTGCACTACTACATGGTTAAATAGTTAAATATACAGAAGCTCACGTCTTTATTTCAGTTTAATTCATAGTTTCTTTTAGGATCTGTTGCATAAATATAGACACCCACATGACAGATGGTCAGACACAATGACAAATTCACTTCCTAACAAAACGTCATCATTCTTGTTTTTTTTAACCACAGCGGGGGATTTTTGTTTTATTTCATTTGTTTTTACGTCTTATAGGAAATTGTGGTTGGATTTTTTTATGTCGCATCGGGGAAACAGTGTCATGTGGATGTGAGTAAGAGTATAACAATAGATGGCACTTGCATATCCTGTGATGGGAGACAATTGAGCAACTTTAAAGGGGCCCTGAAAGCTGCAGGTTGACTGTGTATCAACTGCGTTGTGCTAATACAACTTACACTTTGTGTCCAGCATTAAATCAACTGACTTGATACCCTCACTTAAAGCTGTAGCCTAAGGAGGATGTCTGCGTTAAAATCTACTTTTAAAATCTTCATTAGTTCAATTTTGTCAATGCAAACTCAATGTTAGGGGATACTACATCACTATTTTGAGACACTAAGTCATTAATTTGAGACAGTTAGTCATTACTTAGAGATGCTAAGATACTATTGACACTAAGCCAATACATAGGGATGTTAAGTCATAATTTTGAGATACTAAGTCAATATTAAGGGATACCAAGTCCTGTTTTTGAGGTACTAAGTCAATATTAGGAATGCTAAGTCGTTACTTTGACACCAAGCCAATACATAGCGATGTTAAGTCATTATTTTGACTCTAAGCCAATACATAGGGATGTTCAGTTGTTATTTTGAGATACTAAGTCAATATTAAGGGATACTAAGTCATGCTTTGAGGTACTAAGTCAATATTTAGAGATGCTAAGTCATTACATTGACACTAACCCATTACATAGGGATGTTAAGTCATAATTTTGAGATACTAAGTCAATATTAAGGGATACTATGTCGTGTTTTTGAGGTACTAAGTCAGTATTAGGGATGCTAAGTCGTTACTTTGACACCAAGCCAATACATAGGGATGTTAAGTCGTTATTTTGAGATACTAAGTCAATATTTAGGGATACGAGGTCGGTATTTTAAGATTCTAAATCAATATTAGAGATACTAAGTCATTATTTTGAGATACTAAGTCAATATTTCAAGGAAATTTCTCACGGAGTCTTCTTTTTTTTCATCACACTTGCAAAAATGGGCCTCCATAGCCAATAGTCCAGAATGCCTGTGGAACGCTCTCACACACCAATGGAACAGCCATCTGGATCAATTTAGGGTTCTGATACTTCGATGTGCAGACTGAAGTAGCTGGGTATTGAACCACAGATCTTCCAATTAGCAGATAAACTGACTACCTCTGAGCATAGCCACCCAGTATGAGAGGAATGGAGGGTTAATGAGGGCCCAGCAGCTTATTGTTGCACCAGGGCCTCCTTGAAGTGTGCTTTTAAGATTCACTTGTCACAAGAATTTGATTTTGCTGTTCTGATCTTGAGAAGACGATAATTGCAGGCAGCCTTATGCAGTGGTGCTTTGGAGGCACATACTTTACCTGCCTGAGTTATTTGATATTTAAAGTGTCTTCAATCAGTTTGATCAGTTTTATTCATACGAATACAGATTTTAGAATAACAGAAAATGGCCTTAAAATGCCCATCACAATTTCCCCAGAGCCCAAGGCGACATATTCAGATTGTCTATTTTGTCTAGCCAACAGTCCAAAAAGATGAAGATATACAGTTTAGTAGAATGGAGGACAACAAAAAGCAGCATATCCTCACATTTAAGTGGCAGGAACCATTAAATGTTTGGCTTAATTTGCTTTAAAAATGACTTTATGTTCTATGAATTAATTGATTCAGTGATACCTAAGATAGTCAGGTCACAGTAGGGTCACAGACTCCATGTATACATCACAGCCCCACCGAAACAACCTCTTCCACCAGCTTTACATCACGCTGGTTGTGTTTCAGTGTCTGTGCATTATACATTTAGACCTCACGTCACTGCACACACACACTGCACACACTCAGCGGTGTGTTTACCAAACCAGCAGCCAGCCCTTTGACCACACATGGTCGTGTAGCGAGCTACCTAGCTACCCCCAAGGCCAACAATACCAGCCATGTACAAGTCTCAATAAATAGACGCTTTGATGGTGGCTGCTGGGAGTTCCAGGGAGGAGGGGTGCATGCTGGGATACCTGGCGTCTTAACCGGAGGTGGTGGTGCTGGTGGTGTGTGGAGTTAGTTTGGGACTAGAGGGGAGAGAAGTGGAGGTCTTGACGGTGTGGGGGGGAGACTTTTCAGGGGAGTGTTTTTATAGAAGCAGACGCGTCACCACACTGGAGCCACAGGACACACTAGCAGCAGTCAGTGTAGAGGCGGAGAAAGTAAATTTGGTTGGTGTTGCAGGCAGATTGACTCAAGAGAGAGTCAGGGGATAAATTAGATTAACTATACGCTTAAATAATCCTGAGAAATCTTAAAGAAATTGTTAGGGGTACGATGCAGAGATGGGGGAAGGGGGAGATGTTGCCTCTCTGCAGGTCGTCATAAGTGAACCTTGTTCTCTGGCCTCTTTGCTCACCACATGACTAACAGTAGCTGTGTGTGCCTAGCCGGTATACGGCCAGGTAGTCCGGCCCATGCAGTTGCTCCATTTCCATCCCTCCCCCTCTGCGTTTCCCTTCACTCGATGGAGGAAGACTTGAAGAGAAAAACAGCACTAATGGTGGAATAAGAAAGATATCTGAGGTTAAGATGACGCTAACGAAGGAATTCGGGGTAATTCCATCAACTTAATCTGTGGTGGAGATGAAGACGTGTGTTAACTCTGTGTGCAGATACATAAGTGGAAACACACAGTTCAAGATGTATTTAATCTTCTGCAACTCCAACAAAGGGAACCAGGAGATGAGAAGATTGATACCACTCATGTTTGTCTCTTAAAGGAGTTGTAGCTGTAAATTTAGAACATTAATACAGCAGCAAACTACTAATGCTATGTAAAGATATAGCGAGTAATGGTGTCCTGAGCAGAGAATGAAGTCACACTCCTTTGTGTGTGTTGCAGTCCAAGCTTCTCTGTCCTTTGTTGTGGTAGACGGTCCAGTGGCGAGTGCATGCTAGTGCTTATGAGTCCCTCTGTGGGTTGGTGCGTTCCATTTCTCAGAGTTTCTGAGTTCCCAATTGGAAATTTCAATTTGAACGTCCCCTAAAGACAGTTTTCCGACTCGGAAAATCGGAGGAACCTCACAGACCCCAACCTCAAAATCCAACATGGCTGCTTCGCACTTCAACATAAAGCTTTAATATCCTGTTAATTTGCACTTCTGTCTTATTTTTGCCTCATTAAAAGAGTTGTAGACACAGTACTGTTCAACTTCTATCTGTGGATGTGTTGCCACAGTGACTATGAGCACAACACAGCGTAACACGTTATTATCAACTGGTATTGCTAACTGTGGCTAACTTTGTCAGAACTGGTGTGGTTAACAATATCTTGGTTTTCCAACTTGTGGTACTGTAATGTGGTCAACTCAGATGTGACATTAGTCCTGGCTCCGACCTCGGCCGATGTACCTAGACGGCCGTTAACGCTGATAACACTGCCCCGACCCATAGTGGTGGGACAGCTTCAATACCTCAATACCTTCCTGGCATGTCACCGGGTATATGGTATATGATGGCATCCATGTACAGTGCTAGTTACCAAGTTAAATTTGAAAATGTGCGGTTTTCCCTGCTGTCACTCTCCATCATTACCGGCCAGCTGTTTACAGCCCTGTAACGTTATCCACCCCCACCAGCAGTCCTTCTCAGCTCAGCTTCCTGCTCCACTCACTAGAGACTGACCTCTGGTGGTGCATAATGTGCACTACATACAGTACATCCTCAATACAGCTTCTCCATATGACTTTAAATGTTTTATTTTAATGTATTTCTCTTGTAAAGCACATTGAATTGCCTTGTGTATGAATGGTGCTATATAAATAAAATTGCCTTGCCTTGCTTTGCCTTTAAAAGAATTATTAGCGTCTGTATCTTTGACGGTATTGAAAATCATACCAACAGGATTTCTAAATACCCTAGTAAACCGTAATAATGTGATACCGGCCAAGCCCAACACCCACCCGCTGCCTCCCCCTCAAGTTAACAATGTTAGCTCTGTCAGCAGTGTTGCTGTTGTTAGCACTGTTTACTGAGTTAGCACTGTTAGCTGGCTGCTGCCTCAGCCACCTCCATGCTGAGAACCTGTGTAGACTATCCCGCCACAGACTTTGAATCATGGATATGCTCTAATTATTAGAGCTCCTTTAAATATACAGCCTAAGCTAACGTAGCCCACAACCTAAACTAACGTAGCCCACAACCTAAGTTAGCCTAGCAAATGTTAATTAGTGAGATTTAAAGCAAGACTGACTGAATTTTGAAGAAATAACACATGCGTTCTCTAAAGAATGGAAATAAGACATTTTTAATCAATGAAACACACACACTTCAACTCAGGATTTTTTACAGCTGCATTACTTGGTCTGTTAGCTTATGCTGGCTAATGTTAGCTTATTTTAACTCCACAAGATGTTGTTGTGTAATGGATTTTACTAAGTTCATTGACTAAATGACTTCTCTACTTATACAGCATCTTAGCATTTATTGTTAATTGCTATTAGCAGATTTTTCTCTTCAGACAAAGCATGGCTAGCTTTTTCACCCCCATTTCCAGTCGTTATGCTAAGCTAACCACGTCCTAGTTCCAGCTTCACATTTAACAGTGGACTCTTCACATCTGACTTTTGGCAAGAAAGCGACTATTCCCAACATTCTTGAACTATTCTTTTAAGTCTTAGACCACCAGCAGCAGGCAGTGGAAAGAATAGGCTGTCCTTTCATGTGTAAAGATAAATAGTGGTGGTTTTGGTTGACATGAAGGCAGACAGAGAGAGGAGGAGGACAGACGTAGACAGTGGCAGGGAGATCTTAAACTCAAGCTTTGAGGAGCCCAAATGTTTCTGAAAATGTTGCTTTTTCCAGCGTCATGACCACCAGTTGTCTTTGGCTGTGATAGTCTAGACAGACTTCTGGGTCATCGTGACTGAAATGACATCAGTGCTTTTAGATTGTGTGTTTTATTTGGCTTTCGGTTCCTCTTTCGTCCCTGCTTATGACCCCACAACAAAGTTCCCCCTAACGAGTTCAGCATAAATCAAAGGGGGCATGCAAGGATTTGGTGTTGGGTTTTAAGAGTTCATAAACGGGATAATGTCACAGTCATGTGACGGAACGACAGTAAATTTAACATGCTGAGTTACTTCAATGTGTGTTGGCTGCTGCAGAGGAGAGAGCTTAACAAGTCGTACAAAAACCCCAAACACACACACTTTGTCTCCCTTATTCACAATGCAATCTGTGTGTGATGCTTCTGAGCTGAAGCAGGTCCAAACAAGCTCTGAAGGGTGACTGGAAGCACAAACACACAGGCTCATACAAGAGGCCAATCCCTTCTTTTATGTTGACTAAGATGTTTTCACGTGGTTTTTGTGTTGTTTCTGGCACGTTTGACTTCGAGCTGACTGAGAAACTCACAAAGAAAGTAAAACAGAAACAAGCAGATTTTTCTGTGTTGCAAAACTCCTAATAACTGCCTGGTTTTTAGGGTTTGAGTGTCCAAAGATTTGGATTTTGCCACTTGAATCTTGACATTAGAAAGACTACAGTTGTGTTTTTAAGGCAGCTATCTCACCACCTTTTTTTGTACTAATAAAATCTATCAATTAATCCATGAATGTCAAAAAAAAGTCAAATTAAATAAGTAAAGCATTACAAGTTTGGAGGTTCAGAATCATAAGTTATATTATAAATGTGTATTTGAGTAGTTTGAAGTGGATCAACTCTTTTTTAAAAGAACATTCATGTATAAGATCCTACATATTTGATATTTTTCTACAACTTTCAGCTTTAGGATCTCATAATGTTAATATTCATCATGAGGTTATACAATTGTTGAAGCTGTTTGAGATGCTCATGTTTCTTTTAATTAAAACAGAATACAATGTAACGATACAGGATGCCATAGTATGCCATCAGGAAGTCATTCGTCATTATACCTACGGAAATCTCACTGGAATCATATTTATGACTTCATGCAACAAATAAATTGAATTCCATTGAAATAGAAAATGCACCACAATTCATATATATTCATATAACATAATAATGAGCCAGTAATTGTTCGGGAATCTGGAAGGCTGCAATCATGTGTCGTAAAAAAAGTAGTGTGAAGACCGAAAGTCTGTGTAATGAGGCCAGTTTGGGTGGTGGATGGGTTTAACAACACAAGACTTTCCTACACTTCCTACGTCATTCGTGGGGAGCTAATTCGATGGCTATCCTATGAACTGTTGTATGTGCGTTATTGTATGATATCATAAGGACCGTTATGTAGTTTGTAGTCGTAAAATCCTGGAACTATCCCAATTTAATAGAATATATTTAGTAATTCTTTTGACATATCTTTCGCTTAGTAGTAGCAATCATTTTCGTATTTTTGCGACAATTTTGCTCTCTGTGCGCAGTACAATTAATAATGCCAAAAGTGCCACAATGTACAATAATGTGACCATTTTGTGACGCAACAATTAGTAGTTAATTTTAGTCTGTGCTGTTTTGTTTTAATTCATTTTCTGACATAAAATGCAACATATCTGACATCTGTGTTCACACATCTCATCTCACATGACCTTTTTCCAGCCAGTCATGCTTGTTGTATGATGAACATGACTCATGAGCACGGCTGTTGTGTTTTAGCCCAGTTATTTATTTATTTAATTAGCTTAGCTTATGGCCTTAATTGTTTTGATGCAGAATGTTAACAGACTTCTAGTCATGCTGTGTTGTAATTCAGTTTTGTAATATTAGGTTATTACAAACTGATGGACTCATACACTCATACACGCATTAGCTTGCTTTAAAAAAATGATGTGGGTAGATTTGTTGGTGTGTCAAAAACTTATTTGAATATGTGTTTTATAAAATTACACCTTTACCTTTCTGCCTGTTTGTTCTTGTATGATCATTTTCCTCAAACAGGATAATTTTAAGCCTCTGGTACAAGTGTTTGACATTTCCCATCTGGCAACACTGATGATCGATGACTTGGTCTAGAAGGTTTATTTTGGGATAAACAAAGTTTAACAGAAGCGTTTCCCTGAGTAGAAATGTAAGACTCAACTGAGAGCATGTAGAGTTTATCATGCTAAAACACTCAAATTGACAAAGATTAACTTTTTTAAGGTGTAAAGATGACGTGATCATCGTCATGACATTAAAGTTAACAGATAATGAAATAATTGTCCACACAAACTAAGTTTCAATCAATGTTTGAACACATGGACATTGATTATCTTCTCCCTCTTGCAGGCTTGGCTGCAGCAGTATGGCTACCTGCCTCCAGGTGACGTCAGAGCCCAGGCCATCCGCTCACCAAAGTCCATCGAATCAGCAATATCAGCCATGCAGAGGTTTTACGGTTTGACTGTCACCGGCTCCATCGACTCCAACACGATAGAGTGAGTCCTGATCGACAGAAAACTTTTTTTAATCTCACATAACTGCCTGGTTTCCGAGAAAGCAAGGTTATTATTTACAAGAAAATGTGTCCTTCAGTGGAGTTTGAATGTTTTACATAGTTAAGAACTGGAAATTTATTTTGCTGTTGCCAGGGCGATGAGCCGGCCGAGGTGTGGCGTCCCAGATAAGTTCGGCCCGGAGCTGAAAACCAACCTGAGGAGGAAGAGATACGCTGTGCAGGGTCTGAAGTGGGACAAGTCTGAGGTCACCTTCAGGTAAACACTCATGCTATTCAATACTTTTGTGAATGTGATTTATTATACACAACTAATGACCTTCATAATTAATTTATTATGTATTTAAATAAAAAGTAATTTTAGTGTTTATAGAGCCAGCATATTTTCACATTTATCTATGTGAATTAAAGGTTTATTTCAACTAAATCAGAGTTCTGGTTGAACAAAAAGGATCTTACTCTTTAACAAAAAGGTCTATCTCTGTAGGGAACCTTACGATAATGTTGTGAGACACTCAGGTAACAGTCTGCGTCTGTCAGTGGCAAAAACAAGCACTTCTAGTGGACGTACATTGACGGTGCAGACATGCCCTGAGTGCTATCGTCACAGTCTGGCTGCTGCTCTCGCTCAATACTGAACCAATTTTCAAAAAATGTTGTTCCCATTAGTCACTTAAACACAAAAACATGTGAAAATAGAGTCCAGGTTGGAAAATACCCTTTAACTCTGGATTTTTAAGTTTATTTGATGTGCTGAAAGCCACATAGCGACGCTTTAGGATGGTAGTGAATGCTTTGTTTCCCCCTCGGCGTAAGAGGATGTGATGATTTGTCCACAAAATATCCAAAAAATGCAAAAAGGATGAGAAAAACTTTTGTTTTGTTTTACACGCTTACTTAGTTTCTTACTTCTCTGCTGTATAATTTTGTGTCAGGCCTCAACCCCTGTCTCTATGTTCTCTTGAACAGCATACAGAACTACACCCCAAAGATTGGAGAGCGAGCCACGTATGACGCCATCCGAAAAGCCTTTCAAGTGTGGGAGAGTGTGATCCCGCTCACCTTCAGAGAGATCCCCTACAGCCAGATCAGAGGCAAGACCGACAAGTTCGCGGACATCATGCTCTCGTTCGCGGATGGTTTCCACGGCGACAGCACACCGTTTGACGGCGAGGGCGGCTTCCTGGCTCACGCTTACTTCCCTGGACACGGCATCGGAGGAGACACTCACTTTGACCTCGCTGAGCCCTGGACCACCGGGAACACCGACCAGGGGGGTAAGAGAGAGAAGAGCGGACGGTGACTTGTAGATCCTGGAAGAAATGAAAGCAAACTAAATTATATTCATCTCTCTGTCTGAAGGTAATGATGTCTTCCTGGTGGCTGTGCACGAGCTGGGTCATGCTCTGGGTCTGGAGCACTCCAACGACCCCTCCGCCATCATGGCCCCCTTCTACCAGTGGTTTGAAACAGAAAACTTCCAGCTCCCAGACGACGACCGCAGAGGCATCCAGGCAATCTATGGTGGGGACTTCTCCTAAAGGAACTGGGAATTTATTGGATTTATTTGCTGTGATGTTCCTCTTATACAAACTTTAACCCACAACTGTTCTCCTCAAGGAGCATAAATCTACACAGAACATTCACATACTGTCACTGCGATGAAATATTACATAAATATGAACTTGTGGACCAGACCAAAGTCACAGCAAAACTTTTAACTAAATGATAACATGCTGATGTTTCTCAGGTTTGAAGGGGCCTATTATACTCTTCCTTAATTTCTGTCCGTTACAACGTCGGATGTTTGTGTTAAACCTTACCAAAGTTTAACAAGGTAAATATATGTTAAAGTAATACCTGTGAGCAAAAACTTAAGGTTTCCAACTTTTTTTCTACTTTAACTACAAGCTGACAGATTTCTTTATGCGATCATCTGATCCAGGCACGCTACCACAAGTGTTTTCACTACAAACACTGCTACAAGTAGCGACATGCTAACGTCAGAAATGACATCTTGGCTGCCTTGATTTCTGATCATATTCCGACTGGAACATGTCAAGTTGTGAGGATTTTGATTTAGAAGCTTTTATTGGCGATTTTTCACTGTAGAAAATGTCGCCATACGCTGTTACAGTCATTCCTCGGCTACAAGTACACTGCTACATGTATGCTAACGTCAGAGAAACATGTAATCTTAGTAGCAGATGTTGTTAATTTCTCCATGACTTCAAATTATATTCCATTTGCAACATGTCCAGTTGTGAATAGTTTGGTCTAGAAGATGTAGAAAATGCAATTATACTGCAGTACAGTCATTCCCCGGCCCCAAGTACACTGCTAACGTACACGTAGCTGCATGCTAACGTCCTGCTGGAACATGTCCAGGTGTGATTTGTAACTTTTATTAGTGATCTTCATGGCAGAGAGAGCTGCTATTCTCATATTGTCATTCCCCAGCTACGAAGATAATGCAGGGACATTAAGATACAGAAGAGCCAGAAACAGCTTTTTTGGGAGGGGGTGCTTAAAGAGACCGGCGCTAAAACAGAGCGTTTCAGACAGAGGGTGATTACAGGTGTCCAGCACAAACAGTATGAGAAAAATAAAGTGTTTTTTGACCATTAAAGCATGTAAACGTGTTCTAGTAGAAACCTAAAATACAAGTATGAACCTAGAAATGAGCACAAAAGGAAGATGACCAAAGTAGTGGTTGCTGAGATATTTCAGTCTGGACCAAAGTGATAGACCGATCTAGTTTTGGTACATACGTATGTTGAAATAAATTATTAACCATTTCACAATCTCTTTCTCAAAACAACTTTTCCCTATAGGATCCAAGTCTGGGGCTCCTCCTCCTCCCCCTCCTCGCCCTCGACCCACAAAGCCATCGTACCCTGACATTGGCCCAGACATCTGTGAAGGACACTTTGACACCATCGCTGTCCTCAGAGGGGAGAAGTTTGTATTTAAGGTACAGGTGACCCTTTTTTTTTTATCTCAAACATTCAAATGTTCTTAGAGACATAATTATAGATCTTGTCCCACTAACATGCATTAAGTAAAAATGTTGGAACATATTTTTCTGTATTTCTAATCTGTGTGTTCATGTGTGTTTGCAGGACAAGTGGTTCTGGCGTGTGCGTAACAACAAGGTGTTGCAAGGTTACCCAATGACAATCAGTCACTTCTGGAAAGGCCTGCCCTCAAACATCAATGCCGCCTATGAGAGGGATGATGGGAAATTCATCTTCTTCAAGGGTAGGTCCAGTCTGAGTTTATATTAGAACCAGGTTTAGGATGATTAAGTCACTGCAGCTGCGCCCGTGATGAATTTCATGTGTTGACTCTCATGACTGGTTTCCTTTCATTCCTGTTTCTGTTCTCTGACTCCCTTTTGGTCATCATCCTGTTTTTCTTTCACATGTTACCAGGTGATAGATACTGGGTTTTCAGTGAGTCTACCATGGACAAGGACTCCCCCAAGAGCCTGAAAGATCTTGGCACCGGTCTACCCAAAGACAAGATCGATGCTGCTCTCTTCTACACACCGACAGGACAGACGTACTTCTTCAGAGGCACTAAGTGAGTCTGTCCTCTATTCAGGGTTCACCACACACATCTTAAAAGTATGGTGATCTTGTTATATGTGTAATCTGATCTGTTAAATCGATTTTACTATGTCGTTCCAAGCCTTTTGCATTTGAAGAGAAGTGAAACAAGTTATTCCTCCAATTTGGTATGGTGGCCAACAAGTGCAAATGCACTACAAAAGCCCAAAACATTTCCATTCGAAGAAATGTGCTGCAGCTTCAGAAATTCTGCCGATTTAAAAACACATATGAAAATCAAAAACAAAAACAACAACAGAAACGTCCACCTATCAATCCATTTTCAACCACTTATCCGAAGCCAGGTCACAGGGGAAGCAGGCTAAGCAGAGTATTCCAGACATTCCTCTCCCCAGTAACGCTTTCCAGCTCCTCCAGGCATTCTCAGGCCAGACAAGATATGTACTCCCTCCAGCATGTTCTGGGTCTGCCCCGGGGCCTCCTACCAGTGGGATGGTCCCGAATCACCTCTAACGGGAGGTACCTAGGAGGCATCCTGATCCGATCCCCAAACCACCTCGGCAGACCCCTTTGAAGCAACAGAGCAGTGGCTCTAGTCCGACCTCTCTCTGAATGTCTGAGCTCCTTACCCTATCTCTATGGCACCCTTTGTAAGAAACTCATTTTGGCTGCTTGTATCCACGACCTCATTCTTTCAGGTCATTACCCAAAGCTCATGACCATAGGTGAGGGTTGCTGTAGATGGACCAGTAAATCGAAAGCTTCACCTTCCTGCTCAGCACCCTCTCCACCGCAATGGTCTGGCACAGCGCCCGCATCACTGCAGATGCTGCGCCAAACCACATCTATCTCACACTCCATTCCACCCTCACTTGTGAACAAGACCCTGAGATACTTGAACTCCCCCGCCTGGGGCAGCAACTCACTCCCAACCTGGAGGGAGGAATCCACCGTTCTTTGGCAGAGAACCATGGCCTCAGACTTGGAGGTGCTGACTCTCATCCCACTCGCTTCACACTCAGCTACAAACTGCAACAGAAATGTGCTGAAAACAAACAAAAATGTGCAGAAACCATTCAAACTCAAACCCCAAAAAGAAATGCAACAGAAAAATGCTGCATATCCCCTTAAAGGCCCAGAGAACTTCCGTAGAGGCGACTGAATATGCAGCGCCTTACTGTTGCATTTATTTTCAGGGTTTATGTGTTTCTGACTTGGCATCGTTTCTGTATTTGCAATGTGTTTGCTGTTAATTTGTTTTGGCTTTCTTCTACATTTTTTATTTGCAGCATGTTTCCGTTGTTGTATTTATTTTGGATTATGTGTTCTTGAGTTGGCATTGTTTCTGAAGCTGCAGCATGTTCATCTTGGACCGCTGGAGCATGTTCAGCCACTGTAATTTGGTCCTCATTTCAAAGGACCAATGACTGAGTGTACTTCTTTGTTGTCCTCTTACACTGATATTATGAAACAGTATGGGGGCATTCCTGCAGTACTCATGCAGAGATTGAATCTCTTTCCCTTTCGCCCAACAAAGACGACTCATGCTTATGGTACATATGTAGTAACCTGTTAGCACTTGTACTTTTGATATGCTATCTTATCTTAACATGTTACGAAGAAAGCACCCCAAAGTTCAGTTCTCTGACTCACATTTTTTTCTTCATTTTTTCTTCTTGTCTTTAATTCTGGTCCAGCATACCACTACATATCTGAAAAAGAAGGCAAATAGTAAAGCCCTTGATTTGTATTTCTTTTTCTCTAAATTTAAAAATGTCAGAATCAAGCCTAAATACTACCATGTGTAATTTTGTGTAACTGTAGAAAACCCTCACATTCCCAAAAACAACACTGAAGACATGAACCATTGTGTTCCCCTGCAGCCTCTGTTGTACAAATGAATCACCCAAAAATGTTCTTTTAGAAGATATTTTTCTGTATTGTAGAGCTTTAATAGTTGTGTGTCTTGGTGTCATTTGCAGGTACTACCGTTTCAACGAGCAGACTCGCACCGTGGACAATGGCTATCCAAAGCCCATCAGCATGTGGAGTGGTGCACCAGACAACATCAAAGCTACCATCATGAGTGAAGATGGATGTAAGTGTTAGACCTCAAGTCTTTATTCCAAGACAGTTACGGATGAAATGATAAACAGTCAATGGGGAGAAAATTACTTGGCAACTTCTCTGACAATCAATCAGTCATGATCAAGGAAAGAAGTCAAACATTTCTTAGTTACAGCTTCTTAAATGTTAACATTAGTTGCTGTTATTTATCTTACGTAATGATAAACTGAATGTATTTGAGGTTTGAACTTTGTCTGACCAGTCCTTGGTCAGACAAAACAAACATTTTTAAGATGTCGTTTTTGGGCTTTAGGAAATTGTGTGAGGCATTTTTTGACAATTTGTAAACCAAACATTCAATCAGTTAACTGAGAAGATTTGGGGCAGTAGGCCTGGGCAATATGGAAAAAAAATCAAACATTACAATATTTTTTACTAAATTCGTCGACAACGATATTGCAACGATATTGTAGGGTTGACTACTGGGGCTTTAAGTAAATATTTACACAGTGAGACTTTGATCAATAATCATAAGTAATGTGAATATAATGAAGAAGGCCCCAATCAGACAGAGAGTTTTGTAATTGTTTTAATAAAAGTGAAGGGTTTTGTTCGCTGCTGTTGCTTGCGCTGTTGAGCACCTTGACTTTTTGCGATATGGGCCTCGCAATTCTGCAGAAGGGCCCTTAACACCTTGAGATGAAAAATTCAACTCATTGGTGTTTTTTCACATTGTCCAATCAGATGAATTTAGAGACAGGCGTTCTGTGGTGGTGAAGAAGTGGTAGGCATGGTTTGTTTGCGCTAATGTTCGCTCATTTTCAACGTTATCTGAACAACAACAAATTCTAGCCTCAGCTACTTTCTAATATCTTAATGTAACCGTAATTCCAACACTTTCTCACTCTGACCTTGTCACATATCGACGTTTGGTCATGGACTTTCCACGTCCAGATACAAGTAAGAAAGTTGGTGTTAGTTGGACCAATCCATCACCACTCCCACCCGCCCTTCTCAGACTTTCACCGTCTTAACTTTTGTTCTTGTCCCACCGTGTTTCCCCCTGACACCACCAAGCACCATTAAACTATAACAGCGACCGGCTGTGTATCATGCCGTCATTGACGGACGTCTTCTTTAATCAGTGTCTGACGCCACAAGTCACTGCCCAAGTGCCGGATTTCGATGACTCAGGAGTAAGACCAGGCTCATAATTCAGCCTGACGACTGACAGCAGATTTTCAAACTATCCTTGACTCCTCCTAAAGTAAGCCTTGAACCAACAATCACCCAGGTGAAGCTCCTGGACCAGCCGGTGGCACTCCATGTGATATCTCCTCTTTCTGAGGGTCTCATGTACCCAGGTGGATCTCTGTCTCCCTTTGTCCAGTCCTTAGGTGCCAATTTTTTATGCAGATGATCTGTGAGTTTACTTCAGAATAAATTAGCAGCAAAGCTAAGGACAGGTGATTAGCCCAAAGCAACCCTCAAAACCTGAAAAACTCTTTCTCTCCTCTTTCCTCAGCTTACACTTACTTCTACAAAGCCAACAAGTACTGGAAGTTCAACAACCAGTACATGAAGGTGGAGTCCGGCTACCCCAAGTCTGTGCTCAGTGACTGGATGGGCTGTGAAAGCGATGAGCCCAAGAAGGGTCGGGAAGAAGAGGTGATCATCATCGAGGTGGACGAATCACAGAGCGGGGCCGGGCCGGCAGCCGTGGTGATCCCTCTCCTCCTGCTGGTGCTGGTTGTGGTCACTCTGGGAGCGCTTTTGTTCTTCAGGAAGTATGGCACGCCTCGACGCCTCCTCTACTGCCAGAGATCCCTCCTGGACAAGGTGTAGAGGCAGAGCGACGGCGTGATTGACAGACTGCCACAGAGGGACAGAAAGAGAGGAGGAGAGAACGAGGGCCGGGAGAAGATGGAAACCGAGCGGAGGAAGATGTGGAAGTGGAGGAGAGAGCAACTGGAGAAAAGACAGAAGATACGGGGGGTAGGAGGGGGACGATGCATTAAATGTTGGGTGGTTTGTATGTGCCACGAAAAAGAGAAAAAAGGCCCTAGAAACTGAAATCAGGAAAATGTGTATTTGTATGTTAACTATTTACATGTACTGTTCTGTGTTCAGAGATTTACAACATACCCAAAGTCTCCCATAGAGAAGGGAAAATTACAAAGAGACTCATCAACGACTTCCCTCCCGCCTCTCCTCTCTCACATCCCAGGTATAAGAAACAAACATCCCTCCTTCCTTCCTCTCCTTTAACTGGACGACTCCAGCTGAACTGCTGTCTGATTCATTCATAAGTTTGACATCTGTGTTTCACTTTGGCTTTTACTCAGAAATTCATCATCTCTGTTGAGAGCTTTGGGGTTTTTGGGGGAGTTTTACTTTGAAATTCATGACATTTTGCTCTTGAATCCTTTGTTTTGGCAAAGTTTTGATTTTCGGCTGTGCAGTATTTCCTGTATTTGTTGGATTTTTTTCTCCACCACTAAGAAGGGCTGGGTATCGAACCTTTTACATCATTAGTTCAAGTTCCTTTATTCTAATCATGTACAGAAAAATTACAGTGAAGCAGACGGTTGCACTAAAAATCTTCCCAACTGGCCAGTTGGTTGAATTTAGGTTGTGACATTGGGCGACCAATATTCCATGTCAGAACAACATCTAATGCCAGTGTCAATTTGACGTAGAATACTGATGACAGATGAAAAGTTGTTGTAAAGTGACCAAAATCCAATGTCTTCTAAACATCTTCTTGACGACATTTATGAAATCATCAACCTAATTTTCAATGCAACCAAAATTTAACGACGTAACTGACGTAAGAGTCCAACGTCTTTCTGGCATCATATTGACGTCCAGTACAGTGTCAATGTGACGTTGAGTACTGACAATAGATGAAAAGTTGTGTTAAGTAACCGAAATCCAATGTCTTCTAAACGTCTTGTGCCATCATCTTGACAAAGAATTATGACATTTAATCATATGGTATGGAGAACATGACCCATCGTCATTAGACATTTAAGAAATCATCAATCTAATTTTCAATGCTACCAAAATTTAACAACGTAACTGATGTAAGAGTCCAGCGTCTTTCTAAAGTCATATTGACATCCAGTGACAGCCAGGTTAGGTCTCAGGCACCCTTTAAAAATGTAAAGGCAAAATCTAAATCTAAGACATACTGCCTGAAATGTGTCTATTGCACATAGTATCAAAAACTGTCAAGTTGGTACTGAACGTCTGACCTCATATACGTGATAATTTTTCGTAAGATTCATTTCCTTTTTCTATAATCAAGTAGTTCCAGATTTAAGACAAAATTTTGCCAAATTTTTTACTATTTTGTAAAGGCAAAGTTCTTGTACTGTTGCTGTCGATGTTTGAGAACTTTGGCGTCTCGTTAGTGGAAAAAAATGTCATATTACTCAAAGTAAGGTTCAGAAAAAAACATCATATCCTTACTAGTTAAGAACATTTTTAATGATACCTAGCCCTACTACGCAGCCCAGTCGCCATAATAAAATGTTGGCATTGTACATTTCTACAAACCATGGATTGTACATCTCACATGAATCACATCCCCAAAGTGACATAGTTATTATTACATGAATATGAGCTGACTTTCTCATCAGGAGGTGGAGGGGATGGTGGATGGCGTGTCACCAAGGCGAGACGGCTGCCAAGCTGTAGACCACTTTTGGAGACCAGTAGAACAAAAGCAGTTGTTTTTTGGGTGTTTTAAGACATCTGGGCATTTCCAGCTGTAATTGTGCCCCCAACACTGGCTATTTTAAGCCAAAACATGATCTTTGGTTTTTGTGCCTCAACATAACGGCATGTTAACCACAGGTTCGATGTTTGGACATAATGTACGAATGTCACATATCTGTGGTTTGCAGAAACGTACAATGCACTACAACGAGGATTCTCTTCCATCTGCTTAACGCTAAAGACGACCATTTTTAGTTTTAGTTACGATCACCTGGAGCTGAGTACAGCACGTCCCTAATGCACAGTGTTAGTATTGATTTATGCAGACACAGATGGGGTTTATGATTAGTATTTGTTTATCCAGGATTAAGTCCACAAAAGTCAGACTTTAATGAGGCTGCTGGGGGGATTTTCTTTTGATGGTTGAGCTGTAGTCTTGACAAGGCAACTAAAAGCAAAGATGGTACAAAAATCCTTTTTAATGTTTTAACTTCAACTTGATTCACAGGCAAAACTCTTCTCTCAGTGCAAGCAGTCAGACGGGAAAAATACTTCTTAAAACATGACTCACGGATGACAGTTTTCAAACATTCCAGTACATTTTTTGTCGAATAGGAGCAGAGCTGCTTGTCCAAACGTAAGCGGCACAGTTTCCAGCAATATGGTGCAATTTAATTATTATCGTTTTTATGGGAAATTGTTGTTATTATAAGTATGGTTATTGTTATTATTGTTCTCCTGGTAAAGTTATGACTTTTTTTTTTTTTTTGTCTTTTGTACATTGTCATTTGGAGTCCTGCTGGACAGAGGCATAACGTGACAATGATGGAAATGAATCCCAGTTTACACTCAGCAGCATGTGACGAATTAGATCAGATCAGGGGAGTTAATGTGACTTCAGGGAGTTTCATTTTTTTACTCTGAAATGCCCGAAATTACAGAAATGTTGGCACAGAATAACAAGCAATGCTATTTATGAACTTTGATGGTGCTCATTGATTTTTTTTTTTATTTTTTTTACACAAATCAAAATTGAAGGTGAATTCATTTAATTAATAACAATGATAATGGTAATGATATTTATAATGATGATCATATCAATAAAATGGAATGAGATTTTTTTTTCCTGCCTGTTTTCACTTTTGTATTTCATTAGATAAAGTGAAATTAAACTATTTTCTACAATCTTGGAATACATTTCTTCCATGCTTTCATATTCACCTCACCAGTAACTTGACACACACACACACACACACATGGACACAGACAGAAAAGCACAATGTTAAATGCAACCCTGAGTCCTTCATAAAACTATTCTGAAGGAAATTCTGTTTGATTAACTCATTTTTTATGATATAATGAAAAAAAATGCAAATGCAACTTAAGTTTTGTTAACTTGCTTCATACCAGTTGAGGAAGAATTAAGTGAATCACCATCCTTCGTGCTTTGAATGCCTCTTAAAACCTCACTGTCAAACTCAGGAAATACACCGTGACCAAACTGGAAACGTCTGTTAAATTCGTTGTGGAAAAGTTGATGTTTTGGAGATAGAAGTGTTTTGCTTTTAGTCTTGTTTCATAAATTCAGGCCTTCATTTTGGCAAACAGTCTGCTTGAGTGGTTTTTATCAAGACAGTGTCCCTACTCAGTGCTACATGCTAAATCTTTAAAATATACACTATGTTGTAATCTTCATAATGTACAACTTTGACAGGTAGTACTCAGAAATACATTTGTACCGTTTTTGCAGAGGTGCAGACTCAAGTCAGAATTTTATGATTTAAGACTCGACTTGACAAAAACAAAAAAAAGGACTTGCAACTCGACCTCAGCTTTAACATCAATGGCTCATGACTTCACTTGGACTTGAGCCTTTTGACTTGAAAATACTTGATACCTTCCCCCAACCCAAAATATTTAAAAGTAAGGTATTTAAAAAGTGAGCCACGAATCAATTCACTTCCCTTTATTTCCTGAATCAACTAACGTTAATGCTATTCATTCCAATCAAGTCGACACCTAGTTCACCACACCCACTTTGCTTGAACCAATCAGACAGCACCAGGATGCAGGAGAAAACACTGAAGAACTGCAGTTATGCTACGCAGCGCCAGTTGTAAAAATGCAATCAAAGATAATTTGTTCGTGTACAAACCCTACAGGTGATCAACAAAAAACTGTTATATGCAAAACGTGCGGATCAAAAATTACAGACGAAGACGCAACGACTTACAACAAACCTTTTTCAGCAAATAAGTGAAACATTTTATAAAGCATTCAGGATCTTCATGCCTCTGCACAAACAACAGCTGTCACCAACACCAGTGTCCGTCAATCCGTCCCATTCTCAAGAAGGCCTTGAGGGAACTTCCTCAAATTTGGCACAAATGTCCACTTGGACTCAACAATCAAATGAGACAATTTTGCTGGCCAAAGGTCTCTGTGATCGGACAAAACATGTTTTTTTCAAAACTCAGGAATTCATATGGTAATTATGACAAAATTTCACACAAATGTCTGACAGGATAAAATGATGAGGTGATGACATTTTATATCCAAAAGGTCAAGGTCACTATGACATCATCATTTTAGGCAAAAACACCTTTTTGACCATTATTCAATGCCAGGCAGTAATTCTAGTTGTAAATCTAATACATCTCTCTCTCTCTAATATATAATTTTATACAATTAATATATATTATATTTTCAATGGTACAAGTATTACATTCTCGGAACCCATCGGCTGTATTCAGCATCTGACTTCCAGCAGACAGCGATACAGCCTCTGGGGGCAGACCCCCGATTTTTTGGCATTCCGGTTTGATCTGGGCGGAGGAGGTGAATTTCCGTTTCCGACTTCCGTTTATATATAAGTAAATATGTAGAACCATTGTGATGGATTCAGAGTTTGCAGTGACGCCAATTATGTTCCGCCTCGTTAGTTCACCACAGGGAGCGTTTAACCTGGCAACAACTGCAGTCGGCTCAAATGTGATTGGTTAATATTACGCGGACTACAAACAGCCTACAACCGGAAACCGGGGTTCTTCCGCTCTTCTTCCGGAGGCAAGATCTCCGCCAGGGTTTGCCTACAGACTATAAGTATTATAATATAAAATGCATGCATCTTTTTAAGTAGTTCCACCTCTGGCATTATTGAGTCAGTCCTATGAGTCTTTTATAATCTGACAAACTCAATTAGTGCAGTACAACCAACATTATTTGCTTTGACCTCGAAAAACCTAATTAAGTTGAATCAACTTAATATTTATCCAAAAGCTGTGTTGATATTCATTTTAATTTTATCCTACTCAAAAATGTCAAGATTGTTTTTGATTTTGACCCACTCTTTAAAAAAAAAAGTCAACTGAATAAAACACGTAAATAAAACAAATGTAATTGGGTTTTTTTTTAATGCTGAAAAACATCTTTATTTTAAGTTTTATCCACTAATTCCATTATCATTTTTAGAGTGTACTCTATTAAACATCCACTGGTTCAACTTTAAAAAATGTAGGCATGCAAGTAGGTTCCAAATCTGGCATTACTGAGTCAATTCAATGAGTCTGCTATAATCTGACAAACTCAGTTATTTTAGTACAACCAACATGATTTGCTTTGACATCAAAAAGTTTAATTAAGTTGAACCAATTTAATGTTTATCCAAAAGTTGTGGTGATATTTAATGGTCAAATAATTTTATTTAAGACAGTCTGACTTACTTGTTTTACTTCCATCCTTCTCAAAAATGTCAAGATTGTTTTTGATTTTGACGAACTTCTTAAAATAAGTTGTCGACTCACTAAAACACATTAATGTAGCAATAATACATTGTATTTATAGAGTGTTCTTCTCGGTACTCAAAGACACTTTAAGATGACTTTATTTGAAGTATTACGAAGTAACCCTATGAATCACTACTTGATGCAGTACTTGAGTTCAAAGACTTAAGACGTACTTGTGACTTGCAAAACAATGACTTGGCTCCACCTCTGCCATGTTTGTGATGCAAAATTGTCGCCAACTGACGTCATACTGAGTTGAAGCTTTGAAAGCATAACCATTTTTTAAACATACATATAAAATCTCACAATTTGTAGGCGTGTCGCTGCCATTTCTTGCCAAACTGATTCAAAAGTGTTTGGAGGACATAGTTTGTTTGGGAGGATTACATCATTCCAGTTCACTCAGTTTCAGCCTGAGCTGTCGTCAGATCAACATCTGCCATTTTTTTTTTTTCATTTAGGAGTCCTCCTCCTTTTTCCAGTGTGTGGGACTGTAATGTTAATCAGTGACAGATTTGATTGTTGTGGTCATCTAATTTGTTTAAAAAAAAAAAGTTTCATTTATATAAATAAAGTGCATTAATCTAAAAGATCAACCTATATTAATCTTTTTATGTCAGCACTTTGGCCATCACCTGCACTGTGTACAACCAAATCCAAAGGGTGACCTATTTGTAGATATTAATCAGTAAAGAATAAGCAATGCAGGGCTGTACAAAAACAAATGGTAGGAAACAAAGACAAAGTGATTTGTAGCTATGGCCATGGGCTGCTGGAGGGCCACAGATGGAGCAGTCTGGATACAGTTACACCACCGCTGGTTGTTTTGGACGTGGAGCCAGCAGTCATGTGTCAAGGAACCAGTCGGAAAAAATGATGGAACGGTCACATTTTTCAGGAGAAGCGCGTTCCAACCGAGCATCTGGTGTTCCTGAAACATCTGAGCCTCTCGGCCAAGCCCAGCTACATGTGTGTGTACTGTAATGTTTGTGTGTGTGTGTGTGTGTGTGTGTGTTAAAGTTCATTAAAAAAAAAAAAAAGTCTCCGCCCTGACCTGGCTCTGTCTCCCTGAAATTAATTGCAAAAACGTGATGAAAAATTGAGTGAAAGAAGGAGAGAAAAGGAAGAGAGAGGTGAGAGAAGGGTAGTAAAACAGAAATTATTTTACAGGGCTGGGGATATTTTTCCCTCCGCACATTTCTATCCAAAAAATCCTTCTGTGAGCTGCCTCCCTCCCTCTCCTCCCTCTCTCTTATTTCCTCACCCACTGCAAAATTGTTCTTTTTATGAGGCTTCAGTCTCAAACCACTCCTCCTCTCACCACAAGTATCTCTGGTCTGTTTTTGCTCTTTCTCTCTCTGCCCTTTCCTCCCCCCTTCAATCCCCTTTCTGTTTTAACTCTTCGCATACTGTAAATGTGTGAGTGTAACGGTAAACAACAACAGTCACGGTGAACCGCAACATCAAGGCGAACAACCACCAACATAAAAAAAACTGGTTGGTATGCAATTACAGCTTAGTCTCTGGAAAACCTTTGTCTTTGAGCATTTTAACTGTTTACACTCCTGTTTGGAAAGTTCTTTGTGTTACATTATTGCATTACAGTGCCTTATGAACACACTTCTAATCATGTTCTTGATTGGTGGGGGCTTTGAGCAAGCATTGAACAATGACTATGTTTACATATACACTAATAATCCTCGATTATTCAGAAATTGACAGTATTCTGAATCTGATTCAAGTCATGTAAACAGCATGTTTTGTTTGGATATTCTGAATTAAAAGAGCACTTCCAAGTCTAAGGCCATGGTTCTTTGCCGGAAAATGGTGGATCACCCCCTCTGGGTTGGAAGTGAGTTACGGCCCCACGCGAAGGAGTTCTAGAATCTTAGGGTCTAGTTCACAAGTGGAGGTAAAATGGAGCGCAAGAGATGGACAGACGGTTTGGTGTGGCATCAGCAGTGAGAGGTGCATTGCAACAGATTGTTGCGGTGAAGAGGAAGCTGAGCCTTAAGGCAAAGCTCTTGATTTACCAGTCCATCTACGTTCTGACCCTCACCTATCGTCATGAGCTTTGGGTCATGACCAAAAGAATGAGATCATGGATTCAAGCAGCTGAAATTAGTGTCCTCTATAGGGTGGCTGGGCTCAGCCCTAGAGATAGGGTGAAGAGCACAGACATCTGGAGGGAGCTCGGAGTAGAGCTGCTGCTCCTTTGCGCCAAAAAGTGTCAGTTGAGGTGAGGTAGTTTGGGCATCTGATCAGGATGCCTCCTGGGCACCTCCCGTTAGAGGTTTTCCAAGCACATCCAAGTAGTAAGAACGCATTGGAGGGATTATATATCTCATCTGGCCTGGGAACACCTCAGGATCCCCCAGGAGGAGCTGGAAAGCGTTGCTGAAGAAAGGGATGTCTGCAATACCTTGCTTAACCTGCTGCCCCCACGACCCAACCCCAAAAGAGCGTATGAAAATGGATGGAGGATGGCCTTATTGCGAAGATAGCATTTTCCAATTACGATATAGTAAATTATGATATTATTTCAGTTTTAGGAATATGTGTCTCCACTGGGGTTTTTACCGCAGTTTGCGACGCACAGCCTCTTGACCTTTTACGAAGCTGAGGCCACAAACAACTAGCCAACATTTGGCAAGGCTGCAGTAGAGGTGCATGCCCAAAAGAAAAGCCAAGATTTCTGGTATAAAGGAGAAACACACCTGGAAGATTCTCAGTCATCCAGGTCATGGTAATCATAAGTGCTATATCGTAGGCAACTGGACCTTACAAAGTCGTTAAGGTCACATGTGACCATCTTGTGTGTCATTAGGGTTAGATGGGTCCAGGTGTGAATAGGTGTTAAGTCATCTGAGAAGGGATCCCTCCCCAGATGACTTAAAGGTGAAATGCCTTCAAGAAACTCAAGCAAGTTCAGTTGTCGACAAAAGACTTGGACAGCAGCAGGTTTTGTGCTAATATCCCAACGCTGACCTTCTCATGAAGGTGGTTGATGGAATAAAAGGGAGTTGGAACAGTAGAACAAGTCTGATAACAGTAGAAAACTTTGACGCAAAGAAGTAAAATGGCTACAAGCAGCTGCAGCCTTTCCACTTTTCCATATCTTTACATGATAAATAACATCTTCTGGTATATTAATTGGTGTATACAGAGCCGCATGTTAACAGGAATATCTGGGGAAAATAAACTTCCTCTCCGTGACCTTTGGTTAAAACACAGCAGACGTGGAAGTTAATAATTGGCTCGAATGGTTAAACTGAATGCAAACAGGTTGGGCTTCAACTATACCTTTGGCTTCGATTCGTGAGAGACCAATAGAGGTGTTGTTGCAGTAGGTGTAGCTGCTGCAGACTTCATGGATCTACTGTACACCAACCTGAATGACCCCACTCTTTCTACTCACATCTGTTCATCCACTTGCCTCATTCCACCAGCCAAAGTCTCTCTCTGTGTCACCTGGAGTTTCCATTTCTTTCAGTGGAGCTCTCTCATGCACAATAACTGTTTTGAATGATCCATCTTTCTACAGAAACTTTCACCGCTCCACTGGACCACTGATGGATCTGCAGATGCTGCTGAAACACATTATAACAGAAAGCAGAGGACATATTGAAGAACTGCAGCAACAGGGATCAGTTTCAGAGCTGCTTCTGTGGAGCCAACCCTGACCTCTGACCTTCAAAAAACCCCAACATGGTGTCTTTTGATGTTTAATACAGTTTCACACATATTGCCACCTCAGAACTACACCTGTGTTTAACGAAGGACTCACATTAAATTAAAAATGGTGCCATGGGACACCTTTGGTCCTGGCATTCACGTGAATGCCCCTTTACACACTCCACCCATCTAAACGTTGTTACACCACAAAAACTGCTCAGGTATGGCCTAAGGAACGTGACTAAGAGTTCAAGGAATTGACCTAGCTTACTCATTTCCCGGATCCCAGTCTGATCAAGCACCTGTGGGACAAACCAGTACCCCAGAGGTCCTGTCTCCATGCCTCGGCAGGTCAGAGCCATGTCCGATCTGCGGTGGAGCCTTTGACCCGTCGAGGCATCGAGACAGGATCTCTGGGGGTGTCCTTAGTTGTCTGGCACCAAGGCCTGGTTGACGGATCTTTTGAGTCTTGTGGGTTGTGAGGCATGCCCAATGGATGTTCAACTGAATTGGCATCTTGAGAAATTGGAGGCCAGGTTGACGCCTTGAGCTTAGTCAGGTCTGCCGAGCCATTCCTGAGCAGTTTTTGTGGTGTGGCATGGTGCATTGTCCTGCTGGGGGGCTACTGCCATCAGGGAGTGCAGTTGCCAGTAGGGGGGTGTACTTGGTCTGTCTTGTCGTTTGGGTGGGTGTACGATCAATGTTATTTACCTCACCAGTCAGTGGTTTTAATGTTTTGGCTGATCGGTGTATGTTGATGTTGCCTAGTGTCAACTCTCTGATCATGTGACAAGACGACACGATACAGAGGCTAGTTTAGGTGCAAAATCTGTCAAGACTGACAAGCTGAGCATGATACATTCTGAATCGCATTCTTTTTCTCTTTACTTCAGGAAGGTACTGCAGCTGCCCTTAAAAAGTATGTGTTGCTTTTAGAGTCACCAATTAACCTGCATGTCTCTGGACTGTGGGAGGAAGCCGGAGTACCTGGAGAAAACCCACGCTGACACAGGGAGAACATGCAAACTCTGTCCTTTTGTTGTTTGTAATATTTATGATTATTTTGTCCACTTTAACAATCAATACTCCTGTTAGCACTATTCGACCGGTCAGCAGTTGTTTGAATGCTCTGCTATCCGTCACTGCATCTTCTGAGAGCTGTCAATCAGCTGTAATCTGTTTGCGGCTCAGTTGACGTGACGTATCGTCCGCTGTGCAGGGGATTGTGGGTCAGAATGGCCAGAGAAGCATGCTGGCTTGCATACTGCAAAATTGGACCAGATGTAGTAGAACATCCTGGTGTTCTTGCATTTGGCATACTATGTATTGGGACAAGTCTTTTTCTGGCACCTTATAACGTGCACTAGGGCCTTTCACAGTAGTGTGTACTATCTTACGCCACTGCACACACACACACACACACACACACACACACACACACACACACACAAAAGCCATTCTCTAAACAATTTACAACTTTACACTCCAGATTTGCTGTGTGCCGCTGACTAAAACACTCGTTGGGTCAGTGTTTCCCAACCCTTTCAGCCTGTGACCCCTTAAAGTGAGACAACGTCCTCTTGGTTATTGGTTAGAAACAAGCCGAAGAAGGAGTAAAGTGGTTCATGTTTGAGGCCTGAAGACAGAGAGATGATGTTATCCAGTAATCCACAGGAAAATAAAGAAATGATTAGGGGAATTCCAGAGGGGATAAAATAAAGTTTGTTTTGGAGCCGTTTTTTTTTTTTCGTGCTTTCCTAACTCATTAATTGTTTTACAGTCCCTTAGATTTACTGGATAAGCCTTTCAGATCATGCTAAACCACAGACTGGGAACCAGGGATTAATTAATTAGCAATGTCTCCATGCTCCATAAAATTAAACCAAACTACATTTTAGTTTTTTCAGAAATCTTTCAAAGAATTTATGGTTTCTTTCTAAGAAAATTCTTGTAAAGCTTCTTCTTTTTCTGTTAAAAATTTTACTTTTACATTGTCTTGATGCCATTTTGGTGGGGAGACAGTGAGACAAGATGTAACCATGTCTAATGTTGTAAAAGGTGCAGCTGATCAGTAATGAGTCACACATTTTTCACCTAATTCTGTCTGTTTCACGCAGTCATCTGTTTGGAGGTGCTGTCAACTTCATCTGCCAAGCATCTGCTCTCTGTCTTGTCTTTTACGACACGGACATGAACACAGATGAGACCTTTGGCAGCCATGTTGGCTTCCATTCTCCTTTCTCCCCCTTTCTTTCTCTCTGTCTCTCTGTCAGCCATTTTAATGCTGAACTCATACAGTGTGGCTGGGCGGTGCAGGAACAACCATCAAGCTCAGCACTCCATCTCCATGCCAGGCAGGAAGTGGCCAGGACAGCTGCTTGCAATTCAACCTGAGACTTTGTTTGGGTGACCTACATTATGGCACCATTTACTTTATGCTGTGACTTTCTTCTTTTTCCCTTCATTTTCTTGTTTTGCCTGACCTCCAGCGCCGCAAAGTAACTCGGTGCGTTAACTCAGCTCCTGTATTTAAGCACACTTTTGAGGTATTTGTGCAACACTTAGTATTTCCATTGTCTGCTACTTTAAACCTCTACTCCACTACATCTCATTGGCAAAATGCACCTATAAATCCACTGTATTTATCAGACAACTATACAACTTTTCAGGTTAAGATTTTACATTTAAAAACATATCATAATCTTATAAAACACAATACATTAGTATCGACAAGGCCCCTCTTCAGTGTCTCCCTGTGGCTTTGAAAACATTCATATTTATTCATTTTCTGTAACTGCTTATCCTGTTGGGGGTTGCGGTGGCCTGAAGCCTTTCCCAGCTGACACTGGGCGAGAGGTGGGGTTAAACAGGAATTGTGCAAATTTGCAGGAAAGCCCAATCAGTCTTTTTTCAGTATTGACAGTATAAAAGCAAAATCGGGGAGTGCGGCGAAATGCCAACTACCTACTTTTGTTTATACAGAATGCGCCTTTTTCGGGGCAATGGGGGGCGTGAGCAAGTCACAAAACGTGTAGCTCAGCGTGTGACGTAAACAGTGACGTGGGAGGGAAGCCACAGCTGCTCAGTGCTTCAGCGATTCTCTCATAAGTCGGCCCGTTCTTCACCGTCCCCATCATCTGACGGTTAATGGCCTCTTCGTTTGCAAGGACAAGGAGGGCGCACAATTCCTTGTCTCCCCAGTTGCTCATCTTTACAGTGTCTGTCAGGTTTGCGTTTCCCTCTTGCTACTAGCTGCTCATTCCTGCCATCAGCTGTTTCCTGTTAGTCCACCGCCAGTGGATCGCACGTGCAGCGTCGTCAACAGCTCCTCCCATGGCGGAAGGGCACCTTGTTCTTTTTAAACCAAAAAGGTTCCACCAATATGTCTACCCTACGAGGCGGAAAATTGGGCACCTCGGATCAACTCGCCAATCCGGCTCTGTGTGTCTAAACGCTCGCAGCTAGCCGGTAAATCGGCCCAACATTCGCCAAAAATCTGGCAGTGTAAAAGGGGCTAAAGAGACAGACAACCATTCACACTCACATTCACACCTACGGGCAATTTAGAGTCACCAATTAACCTGCATGTCTTTGGACTGTGGGAGGAAACCGGAGCACCCGGAGAAAACTCACGCTTGCTGTGACAAGGCGACAATGCTAACCATCACGCTGCTTATGCTTTGAAAACAACTACATGGAAATGGCATTTTAAATTTTATTCAAAATTGTTCGTAGGTCTAAAGTGACTCTGACATTCTCCAGTTGTAAAAATTTGGAGCTTATACTCTAAGAAAAGTCTCGAAGGAAAGTAACCCTAAAAAGCAAACAAATATCAGAGGAACCCAGGATGCCACAAGGTTTACTGTCCAAGTAGCAACAAACAAAGATAATTGCAGCCTCCAGTGCCAGTTCTCATACAGTCATGCACAGTTCAAAATGTTGAGGCTGGGTAATTTTGTCGAACATGCTACCCAGGGTGCCCCATTCTCCAGGAACACCCAGGTCAGGAAGCGGTCTTCGGGAAGGGAGTTGCTGAATCAGACCCTCCACAAACCCCCCGACTCTGCACCCGGGGCCATGCTCATCTTCCTGCACCCCCATCCCGGTCAGATCTGCCAGGAAACCCTCCCTTGTTTCTGGTCTGCGGGCGAAACTACAGAGGTCTGTCAGCTAATCTCCAAAAGCAGCCACATGTCTCACCCTGCGCCCTCCATCCGCGCAGACTGACCTCACCTAGCGCCCCCTGAAGCACCCTCCCTCCCTCTTTCCCTCCATCGCTGACTTCTGCACAATAAGCAACATCTGGTTCTCATTTCCCCAAAACCAAAACAACACGGGGAGGAGAGGAAGGGAGAGATGGGGGAGGATGGGAGGAGTTGGAGGAGAGGTTGTTGAGGAGAAAGACATTCACAGAAGAGCAGGATGTGAAAAAACGGTGTGTCAAGAGAAAGAATGAGGAGTCACATTTCTCACTGTGGGTGCAGATGGAGGTCTTTGAAGGTGCAGGTGTGAGGATGAAAAAAATGTCGCCTTGTTAACCACTTTGACATTTCTTACAGCCCTCTGTGGTATGTTCAGTGTCCTCCCACACTTCTGTAACACAACAAACAGTCAGCTCCTCTGGTCAACTGTATGAAAAAGTTAAGACAAGGAGAGGAGGGGGGAGAAAACTCCCATCTCCACAGAAAAGAATCTGCAACTCAGCGGCTCGCAGCCCTAATTACAGTGGGGCTTTGCTGAAGTCTGCAACAAGACAAAGAGAGAGAGCAAAAAGAGGCAGAGAAAAACGTGAGGGAGGAAGGGAGCAAGGAGCCAGAGCGAGGGCAAGAGGAAAGGGTTACCTCATTTTGTAAATAGTCTGTTTATAAGTCAAAGTCACACCAAATTAGTGCTGACTTTACAAAGGCACAGCTGCTCTGCAAAATGTCCCCTTACGCCATAAACGCATACGACAAAAAGTTGAAAAAGTCCCTGCAGGAGCCACTTAACTCGACTTTAAAGACACATGAGACGAAGTGCAATCCATTCTTCAGGGCTGATTTATGTTTTCTGCTTTTAAAATCAGATGATGCAAACGGCAAGTGTTTCTGCAGCTTGATTAAAACTTCGCCGAGCTTAAAATTCGAGCTGATACCAGAGAATATCACTTTCTGTGGGACGCAACTTTCTGCCAACTTGGCTGCAGCCCCCTAATCATCTTTCAAGACACTAGGCTGCAGGACGACACATTTAAAATTCAAACTTTCTCCTCTTTGTTGTTCGACATGCCCCTCGAAAAAGAAGCTGCTTTTAAGGTTGAGTGTGTCGAATTTAGGGGGATATAGTGGCAGAATAAGTGTTTTCCTTAGTGTATAATCACCTGATATTAAGAATTCTGGGAGCAAAGTCTTTTCCACAGTAACCGCCATGTTGCACTGCTATGTTTTTATAGTCGCTCAGAACAGACAATCCAAACACTGGCTCTAGATCAGGCTGTTGACTTTTGCGTCAGACACTGTAGTTAGTAGCCTCAGCTGCGATGAGCCGAACAGCATTGAAGAAACACTGACTTTTAACGTGAAACTACTTTATTCAGTGTTTCTACCTGTTTAAATCACTGGGTCCATTTGTTTTGGAGAGGAAGAGACCTCTGTGGACAATTCGGCTCCCTGTAAAAACCTCCTGAACATATGGATCTTAAGTTATCAAAGGAAAAGGTGAGCACACATTAGCAGGAGCGGTGTGTAAGATTTGAGGGATTAGTGGCATTTAGAAGTGAGGCTTGCAGCTGAAACATCTCCAGGTAAGAATTCCTTCAGTGTTCATTGTTCAGGAGGTTTTAACCAGGAGCCGAATTATCCACAGAGATCTTTTCCTCTCCAAAGCAAACAGACCAGATGATTAAACCAGGTCTCTATAGCTACTTTCCCTCTTCATGACAACTGTACGGGGGGGCGAAATTTGTAGGTAACACACCCGTTAACAATTTTTTTTGGCTTAACATTACACATAATTCAGGGTGAGCCACTTTGAGTGACAGGCTGTCTGCCGATGGTGTCCCCGCTCCTAACGGTGCAAAGCTCTTGTCTAAATACGGTCACTTCTGGCTCCAAAAAAACAAGATGGCAACAGCTAAAATGCCGAACATGAGGCTTCACAACGAGAGTGACATCATGGTAGCTACCTCCATTATTTTTACAGCCTGTGGTAACAAATTAGTACTTCTCTGACGCCGTTTACCATGTCTAAGCAGGACCTGCTAATGCATGCTCACCTTTGTTCTCTAATGACTTAAGATCCAGACATTCGGGAGGTTTTAACAGGGAGCCAAATTATCTGCAGAGGTCTTTTCCTCTCCAACGCAACGGTCCAGGTGATTTAAAACACTGAATGAAGCAGTTTCACATTAAAATCAGTGTTTTTCCGACGCTTCTAACTACAGTGGCCGATGCAAAACCATGCATGAAGCTATCTAGAGCCAGTGTTGGGTTTGTTTTTTCTGGGCTACTGTAGAAACAAAGCTGCAACATGGCGGTCTCCATAGACGAGGACCGGCTCCCTATGTAGATACAAACAGATTTGTGATGTGAAGCTGCTTTAGTCCGTGTTTTTTCAGGTTTTAATATGCTAGGAATTCTAACCGGGAGTTCAGACATGGCACATGGGAGAAGTTTCAGCAGGATGAAATGCTGCAAGATGCCACTGAGTTCTACACACTGCTCCTTTATTTAAATGACTTTGACATGGGAGTTTTCATCTTGGAGCAGATTTGTCTTCAATCTTGCTTCTAAATTCATGTAAATGGAGGATCATTTCGGTGATGGCGTCACATAAGGTTTCCTTTTTACTGGCTCTACACTCAAACTTAACTAAGCCGCTTCACCGAGGTGGTCTTGACCCAACATTCGGCATGTATTTCGAGTAATAACACTGAGTTGCATGCCAAGGTGTGAACCCCTCTCTCTGGCTTTAAACACACATTCACACACGGCGAGGTCCTGAATCAGAGCTACTTTATGTTCGCCAGCTCCTCCCTTCCTCTGCTTGCCCAACAAAACTCCTCTCTGAGTCCAGCACCAGACAAAATGGCGTTTGAGCCTCTGCACTGCCTCACAAGAGGAGAAATGCTGCATTCTAGTGGAAGCTGAGACACATGAACCCTGAATTATATCTATATAAAAAATATATTGTGATCATAACAGATTCATATTTAAAGTATAAATCAGAACATTTATTGCAGAAATCCATGAAGAGTGAAAAACACAAATTATACAGCAGAAGAAAACCCACAAGTCCTCATAAATATATTCAATAGGCTGATATCAACATATTGTTCAGAATAAGGAGCAAGGATACAACATTTTTCTAACTTTTAGATTTCTTCTCCATTAACAATTTCCCTTTAGGTTTCAGTAAAAGAGACTTCTTGTGCTCCTTGACTCTTTCGGCCTCTTGTTGTTTTTCACTCCACATCTCTATTCCTCTGTCCAACTCCGAATTCAGCATCACGATACGTCTCTGTAAGAGACAACGCCATGGTTACAGACAATAAGCATGGAGTTAAAAACAGGAATAAGATTATTTCAGAAAAGGTAAAAGTGTTGATACTCACTGTTAGGACTTCCCTCTCTTGCTTTCTTCTCAGCTGTCCCTTCATTGGAGGGGCTGGTCTCCCATCTGCCCAGGAGAAGAGAGTCAATCTACCTGTTTCTGCACTGGTTAAATTACCCTAAATTTTCAAGTTAACTCAGTTACTCTGTTGACTGACTCGCCATGTATGCGAGCTCTGAATCAGGCATCTGTTGCTTCAAAATACCTGCCACTCAACATAAAACAAAGTCAAAATAAACAATACCTGCATACGACCAATCAGGCAGATCTGTCAGAGGGCCGTATTCTGTACCGCTTCGGGCAAGCCCATGTCTGTAAGCAAACATAAATGTTGTAAAAATAAAACACTTGATGGTCATGCAGAGACTGTGCAGTGCAAGAATGTGTAACCCCCATAACTTTTGCGAGGAAAGTCGTAACGTTCACTACTTCAGTTATCAGGCATGGTTTGAAGTATATATAACAAAAAACACTTAATGGTAGGGCAGAGACTGTGCACAACACTGGTGCCTATATTACCCACAATGCAACTCAACCGTCAAATTTCCATACAAGGTTTCTTCTAAACTGGTTCCATACTCAACTGAACATTTCAGACATAATTCTCACCTGGTTCAAGTCTTATCTGACAGGAAGAGAATACGCGGTGTGCCTGGGTGAGTTGGTGCCTTCTAAAATTGAGGCTAATTGTGGTGTCCCCCAGGGGTCCATTCTGGGGTCCACTCTTTTTAATTATGTACATGTTGCCTCTGGGAAATGTGATTAGAGAGCATGAAACTGATTATCTCATTCTCATCAGATGATACAAGCCCAACTGAAAAACTGTCTTGGTGTATTGACCAAATAAATACGTGGATGTCCCAAAATTTTAACGATTCACCTTTTAAGTTACAGGATGTAACCCATACCCGTCCCTTACACTAACCGCCTTGTTTTCAACCTAACACTTCATAGCAAGCTAATCGCTAACTTAACATTTCCTTCAGAACTTCCACTTCCACCGGACCAAGGAGCGAAGGGGGCTGATCGTGTAGGTGGTGGGCAGGTCTCGTAGCTGCTCCAGCCACAGCCATATCTACTCTGGAGATGTGGGTATGTTAGCTAATAGAGGCTAATGAAACAGTTAGCTATGAGCTGATAAGGAGCAGGCTACAGAGAAAATTCACCTCGTTCTAGCCCCAAACCTCCAAGCTTCTTTTTATTTTCATACTCATATAAATAGACAATGTGAAGGTACATCACACTGTATGGGATGGGGGAACCATCTTGTGAGGTATGTGTTATTACTTAAGTGTATGCACTCACTCCAAAAATGAGAGTATATGAGTGGAGGTAGTGCATCAGGGTCTGTAATACAGTCTTGGGCTGCCAACTCCAATGGATCCATGTTGTTCATCGTGATTAGTCTGTCCAAATACCATTGAATGACCACTGCAGCAGGCACAAATAACACAGAGCGATCCTCACAAGATGGTGCCCCTCATCCAGGGAAGATATACAACTTCATATTCCCTACAAATGATGCTACAAAACACTGTATGCAGCTTTTCTTCACATATGCAGTAGTACTTCGTAAGACGTAGTTTATGTACCCTTTTATTTTATTAATTTTTTTGCTACTTGTATTTTTATTTATTTCTGTCAAGCTAAGTTACCTAACAGAGACCACTTAAGGTGTATCTTATCTTATGTTATCTAATCTCATTTCATCTTATCTCATCTCATGATCTGGTTAAAAGATGAGATACACGTAACCCCACATAACAATCTAGATGACTGTTAAGTGGGGCACGGGCACAGGTGGCATGAATATAAAATATACTTTAAAATGATTCTTTGGTATAACCATGCTTGATTCACAGATAAATGCCTGGTCCTGGTTTTTACGAAATATATCCTGGGTTTACACAGCTCCTCCACAACATGGTTTAGTGATATTGAGCACAGTTAAATAGACAGTCACCCCATAAAATATTGACAAAATTAAAATTACATTATTGTGAGTTAATATGCCTGTAGAAAATTGCAGATTCACATGTCTACTTAAGATATATAGAAGGAAGTATTATCAACTTGTATGTTAGTGGTAAGTGCATTAATACACCTACAGCTTGTGTATCATTATACTACTTGAAACCTACAACCTGAAACCTGTGGTCAGGACTGACTTTAGACACTGATGTCTCCACAGTGACTGAACTGAAGTGTAATGTTAGTTTGCATCAACAGACACAGGACCCAGGGAACATGAGGATGACTGTGTGTCAGCAGTAACTTACTCTTTCCTCCACTTCTCTCCAGCCTGTACTCCACATGTCGTGCTGAACTGCCTGCTGGAGAGCCTCAGCACTGCAGAACAACAGGTACAGAAACATAACAGCCTCAGACATCAGCTCTAATGTCACTTGAAGTACACAGGGTGCACTTTGATGACTTCACTGTGATCTTAAGAGCAGATACAAGTCTTTAGTAAATAAGTAAAACCGCGTCTAAGGCAGTTAAATAACGTTAAAACAGCGCGGAAACACCCTGAACAGCATAGATGCTAATTCAGTTGCTAAACAGTTTGTATGACAGCACTGTTAGCATTAGCATTAGCATTGATGCTCGTTGTTACTGCATTTACGGCGGTTATTTAAACAGGCAGCTCTGTCAAAGGCAGCGACTGAAACAACGAGGTGTATAAAACAACGAAGCCCAACTTTAAATCTTTCGGAAAGTCTTAGAAGCGACACAATTAGTGAATAACCTCTGTCTCACCTGAACAGCACAATGTCCTCACGGGGGCCGCCGCCATCTTGTCTGCACAATTCCGTGTTGACCACCAGGTGGAGCTAAAGATGCACCGTGAGGGCCCGGATGTCCTTTTGTCAGTGGAGACATAAATGTGTTTTTGTGAATGGAAAAGTGGATTTTATGGCCCTTAATAAAGAAAATAAAACGTTGAAAGTGACAAGAAATTCTCAGGGATTATTTTCACGTTGATTGCAGCATGTTTTGCAGTTATTTAAAGTGTTTTCATCTTTATTCAGAATCAGTGACATCTTTTAAATCACTTTTCAAAACGTGTCTGTTCAAAAAATTCTTATTTTAGCACACTGTTTATTTTATATATATATGTCTTATGTGATTATTATTATTATTGTCATTATCATGTATTGTTTGAGGTAACACCAATCACAGGGTTAATAGCGAGCTTTTGCCCCAGGCCACCATCACAGCATGCTCCAGCCATATCTTTAGCCATCATCATTGAAACAGACTTTGTCTCTTTGTTGCTGTTGCGCTTGCTTGTATTTTATCTTTTCTACAACAACTTAAATGTTGCTGTATGGCTTTAATGCACAGCACACTGAGTCTACCTCTAATTAAATCTGCTATATACATAAAACTGCCCTGCCTTGCTTGTCAGCAATGTCTGAGGGAGACATGTTGTTATCAAACATGTTATCTGTTATCTGTATTGAGGCTGTAGTGGAAAGGAAACAAGCCATTAGTGATTTCCCTCAACCATTAAAGGAGCACTCCACTGTTTTTATACGTCAAAGTCAAGTGACTAGTCATGAGGAGTAGTTGTCAGCCTGTTAAAACAGTTGTATAATGTGTCCTGAGGCTCTGGGTGAGCTTTGTCTAGTCTGAGAAAAATATCTCCTGATGATGTCATCGTGACGTAATCAGGTTTATCTCACTTTGAGACTGGAGACGGAGACGTTTTGAAAGACAGGTTTTCATTAGAGTCTAATGCAGTGGATCCTAACTTATTTATTCCCATTTTTGACCCCTTTGAAGTTTAACAATGTGACGTCTATCTTTGGCTTCTCTTTGTAGACTCATAGGGGTCAAAAGCAGTCAAAACATCCAAAATACCACAGGGGAATTTGAGTGAGAGAGAGAAGAACAATTTTGTGTAACAGAATGTGTTTTTTTAATTAATCTATCTTGTTCCCTCCAATATCTTGTGAATAATCTTGTGACCTCTCAGATTAATCTGAGGACCTTTGGGTGATTCCAACCCCTAGCTTTGAAACCACTGAACTAATGGTACTCAGTAGAATAACAGAGTGTATGATCAAGGCATGGATAAATCACTGAATGGGCCAACCAAGCACAGGCCTAGGGGCAAAAAGCCACTCAAATTAACATGTGCTGACCAGGGAGAGACTCAAAATGACCACAAAGAGACAATAAATAATGACAAAAGGGGCAAAACAACCATAGAGACACAAAATGACCTCAACAACTCAAAAAATGGCGACAAAGAGACACAAAATGACCACGAAGAGCAACAAAATGACCTCAATGACACATAAAATGACTACATAGACACAAAATGACCTCAGCAACTCAAAAAATGACTACAAAGAGACACAAAATGACCTCAACGCGGCACAAAAGGACCACAAAGAGACACAATATGGCCACAAAGAGACACAAAATTACAACAAAGAGACACATAATGACTACAAACAGACACATAATGACTACAAACAGACACGAAATGACCACAAAGAGACACAAAATGACTACAAAGAGACACAAAATGACCTCAACACGGCACAAAATGACCACAAAGAGACACAATATGGCCACAAAGAGACACAAAATGACCACAAAGAGACTCAAAATTACAACAAAGAGACACAAAATGACTACAAAGAAAAATGAAATGACCACAAAGAGACACGAAATGACCTCAAAGACACTGAAAATGACAACAAAGAGACTCAAAATGACTACAAACAGACACATAATGACTACAAAGAGACACGTGACTACAAACAGACACAAAATGACTACAGAGACTCAAAATGACTACAAACAGACACATAATGACTACAAAGAGACACAACATGGCTACAAAGAAACACAGAATGACTACAGACACAAAATGACCACAAAGACACACAAAATGACCTTAACGATTAGATCCAGGGTTTTGGAAACATGGCCCATACTTTGGAGTCAAAGTTCAGTTGTGACCTTTACCTTTATGGGCTAATCGGCCTCTCAGCTTTAAAGATTTAACAAATATAAAACACTGAAGTGCCTCCTTTAGGTTTGGGTGACACAAAGCTTTCTACTGAAATTACTCCTCAAACCTCACAGAGTAATTAAACACATCACAGCTGGGGGCTATTTAAGTTAAAGGTCATGTTTGCTGTCTGCCTTTTGAAAAAAATAATTACACTGACACACAGTGAGAGGGGTAAAGATTGAGATGTGAGGTGCAGGAGATGACTTCTGGAAATATTATAGACATGAGTGTGTCAGAGACGTGCAGACAGAGCACAGCCGCTCTCAGCTCTTCAAAGTATTGTTTTTGTATGAAGTGCTCCGCTACTAAGCCCAGAAGAATTTCTCTGTTAGCTTTTCAGGCAAGTTCCCACTCGCAGCCTGTGAGGGAAACGCCAGAGTGTGCAGAGGCTGCTGCTGCTGCTGCAGGGACTCCGGTGAACCGCAGGGGCCATGAAAGGCTCCACATGGAGGGGCTCCGGGGCAGATAGAGAGCCGACAAGCCTTTTTTAAACACGCCACGCCAAGCACAGTGACTTTATCAGGGCTTGGTGTGTTTTGGTGTGTCCCTCAACTGCCACAAAACGGCCGGAACCAGCACTGACTAATGCCGGCCAGTCCTGAAATAGTAGCAGGATGTTTACCCTGTCTCTTCCTTGGAGAACTCAGACACGCCGAAAAAATTCACCAGCAGCACCACCGCGCTGTGTCCCTCCGCGCATTCCACAGGCTGGTGGTACAATAAAGTAGAACCGTTGCCCTCAGCGACGCAGTTTCAAAGTATTTGACTTTAAATCAGAATAAAAGGACTACAAATGTTTACAACAGTTCAGATTTTTTAATTAACTAAATTTCATTAACCACAATGTAAAAATAAGCAGTAGCAGTCATACATTTAATATTCTGCCAAATATAAGTAGTAGCCTAAATATAATGCCCCCAGTTATGGTGTTACATTATTAAATATATTACATAATTTAAATATTATTAAAATGTTAATGTGTTGGCTGCATTTTAATGCTGTAGCTGGTCGACAAGGAGTCAGTTTTAAGTAATTTATATACTAGAAGGGCAGAATAATAACAGTGTGTAGCATTTTATAACATAATCATTTATTTTGTGCAGAAAATGTATGACTAAACTAATATATATGTGTAAAGCAAATGCAATGCAGTGTAAAATAGGGGAGAACAGGGTTGGTTGTCACGTTCATTAGATGTGTGTGTGTCAATTTTAATTGTTTACACAGTGGTTTTATAGTAAAATAATTATTACTATTAAAAGTAATATAGTATAGTTTAAATAGGCTAGCTTTTGTCGTAGCTACGCAACAACATGTGGTTGTTAGCTTGAGTCACTAGCAAAACATCGTAGTTGGGGCTGGTTGTCACTTGGTGTTTTTTTGTTTTGTTTATGGTGCTATTAAAGGATGAAAAATTGACTCATAGGAATGATTTTTCCATGAAAACCTTAAGTAAATTAATTTTTACGATTGCTTCAATTTGTTTATTTTTTTAAATTTTCCCATTGAAATAACAATAATAGGGACAACCAACCCCATAGTGTGTGTCAAATGATCCCACATCTTTTGAAGAGAATAGGCCTCAGGAGAGTAAGGTCACTCCATTCCTGACACTTTAGGCTACACATTAAAAAAGGTTATCTTTTAGGGATACAGTTTTTCAGGGATTCAAAGCAGGCTATCAGAAAATTAAAATACTAAACTACTGTAAAGTACAAATGGCCAAACTCAAAATTGCACTCACAGTCTTTGAGTAACTGTATTACAGTCTACAGCCTACATTAATTGCACAGGATTGGGCAGAACACGTTATCAAGAAAGCAGCAGACTTGGTTTTGGTTGTGATTTGGGGGTTACAGTTATGTGAGGAAAACAAAATAATGGCTTTTCTGAGAACAGAATTGTTTATAGCCGTGGTTTGGCTCGGCGGTCACTTCAGTGTTTAAGCCTGTGCCAAGCCACAGCCGCATGAATACATCTGCATCCAGTGCTCAGTCATAATAAACATCAACTTAATGGTTGAAAGGGTTTTAGAAATATGAATGTATTGAGTCAAAGTGTGACAGACACCATATCATAAAGGTGAAAACTTCTTTCCAAGTGCATTTATTCAAGGTCTGTACTCATTGTTGAGGTACTTGTACTTTGCTTGAATATTTCCATGTTGCGCTTCTTTATACTCAAGGGCGTAGGTTTCATTTTAACATTGGGGGGGGGGGGGGGGGCACATATGGGAGAGGTCCTCCCTCGTGAAATTTTGAGCGTGAAATACTTAATTTCATGCATTCAATTAGTAATTTTTGGCATTATTTTTTGCCCTTTCTGCATTAATTTATGGTGTAAATATCTTTAATTTTGTCAAGATAACAGCCCTCTGCTACTCTCATGTTTGTATTTTTTTGTATTTGTATTTTGGACTTTTAACTGTAGCAAAGCATAGGTGTAGATCTCGGGGGGGATGTGGGGGACACGTCAAAACAAACAAGTAGGAGAGGACATTTATTTTGACAACATTTAGGACATTTACACCATAAGTTGATGCAGAAAAGGCTTGAAATGGTGCAGAAAACTCATCAGAAAGCAGGAGTGTTTGATGCTCAAAATGTTCTCGTGGAGGACCCTGAAACCCCTGTTTCATATGTGTCTACCTTGATTTCAGAATAAAATCTACACCCATGTAAGCCGAGTGATTTTAAACCTTACTTATTGCTACTTCTACCAAAAAATCTGAATACTTCTTCCAGTATTGTCCAACCCCCACACATTTCAAGCCAAAAATACTGAAGACATGACCTCAGTTGTGGCTACGGCATTGCGTAGGTTGATGTCCTCATTTAAAATGTCAGAAACTGTGAAAGCATTTATTTTTGGCTTAAGAGTTGTTGACTCTTTGACTGAAAATGTCTAAAGGAATCTAGTGAGTGGACAGTGGGATTTTTTGGGGCGTTATTTTCCCATGAAAAACTCCTACTTCAAAGCTCAAACCTGAATATTAAAGTATTTTATTTAATTAATATTATTATTTTGCTGCAAAGTGCAGGTCTTGGCGGAGTGGACACATCCTCTGAGGGAGTTTTGAATGACGAAACAGCCATGGCTGGTGGAAAGGTGTCCCGGCCCTGTGGGGGAAACGAGCCGCCGCTGACTGATAAAGGAGCAGTGACGCGTCAAGCTCTTCTAACCGAAGTAACGGTCGCTGTCATTGCACCTTCAAAATAAAAGCACAAATAGTGCCGCTTTCGAAATGGGAGTGATAAATTACACGTTAGGCGTCACCAACTTAAAAACGCATTGTTTTAAAATCAAAGGGGAGTAAAGTGGTATACGTGAAAAAGAAACCAACGCTAAAACACCATTAGCTAACGATTTTGTGTTGTTTAAATACAACGGTTGCCCGGAAGGAGTTCACTTTGAAAAGCTTGTAACCGGAACTAGCTTGCGTAGCTTAGCTAGCTTGACGCTTGTGAAAAAAGAGGGGGGAGGTAAGTAATTATTTAGGGGGAAGAAAGAAAGAAACAAAGTTGTCGACCGTGCAATGCACACGGGGAGGGATTTTATTTATCTCGAGCGACTCGTTTAGTCCAGCACCGGTCCGCTGGGATGTAACTGTAACGGCGCACCGGTTTCCCTCATTTCCTTCCTACTCTCCAAACTTGTCCGCTACTATTTCGCCGAGTCCCGGACAGGATTTCTCCTTTGGAAACGGGAATGATAAAAGCAGTCGAGTCGCACAGGCGGACGGACGGACGGACTGAGGGGTCTAGCGAGTGCCGTGTGTGTTTCCCGTTTACGTTAATGAAGTTATTTTAATTTTCCCGAGCACATTTCGCCCTGGGATGAATGGCAGAAGTCGGGTGAGTCTGACTATCTGTGCTCAAACGGATTTATTTGCTTGTCTACACTGGACCCACATGAAGTGGTGATAGCCTGCATCCCGCTGAACCTCTCCGCTTTGTGTTTTTAAAAATAAAGAAGAATTCAAACGGAGAGACACCTCCACACCGCACTGGATAACCAAGACATCAAACCGACTTTAATTAAGTATATTTCAGACTCTTTAACTAACCGCGAGGATGCAGATGTGCGGAACCACATGAGGGTCCACAAAGGAGGCCCTCCACGACCATAGGTCACGCTGAAGTGTCCTGGATGTATGTGTCTCCTGTTTCCTGGCTGCATTGACTTGAACTGTTTGTAACTGTCTAATAATCCAATGGATTCTTCCTCACCACAGCCTACCTGTGCCTGTGGACTCTCCACATGAGGGCAAACCAGATGACTCAGAGGACAATGTCTTAGTCTTATTTATCTGTTTTGTATTTATTCTGTGTATATAAGGGTCCTTTTTAAGCTTTGTGCTAGTTTCAAGGCCAGTTTTTGATTTATTTGTGAGAATTTAAAAGCTACTACTTCATCTGTTGTAGTGAGAACTGTAGATTTACTTGAGCATCTTTGTTCTGCTGTACATCTACCCACACTGTAATTTAAAGGGGGAGCTGTAGGACTTGACTTTGCCCAGGCAGGTAAAGACACGAGAGGGGTTCATCATGGACAAGCCAATAAGCAAGTTGTTGGAGAAGTTAAAGCTAACGGACTCGGGGAGTGTGAAATTCAACAGTTCAAGGAAAAAACATGACTCTGCCAACAACTCTAATAACAGCAACGCCAACGCTGGCATCTCCGGAGGCAGCGGTGGGGGCAGCGGTCTGCCACCAGCTCCCAGTGCTGCAGCTGCCTCGCCCTCAAGACCCGGCCAGTTCTCGCTTGCCTCTGCAACCACAAGCGATGCATGTGTTCCAGCGAGTGGGAGAGGGGGAGGAGGAGGAGGAGGAGGAGGAGGAGGAGGAGGAGGAGGGATGGGAATGCCTCCCACTCAGCTCCTCACCCCACCGCCATCTTCCTCCTCGGTGGGTGCCGTACCTCAAGATGGCGAGCAACAACTTCACCCTTCCACCTTGGCACCACTGAGGCGCCGCTCCCCCCAGCAGCGGGCTTCCTGTTACCTGGGTGAAGGCGTGGACTCCCACCTGAGGCGTGAGTCTGGCCTGGGCCCTGAGTGTGACCCTCTGGGAGCGTTTGGCTCCAAGGCGTCCCTCAATCAACGGCGCTACTCCCTGGAGCTCCAGCAGCTGGTCAAAAGACAGCAGCTCCTCTCTCAGCCACCGCCACTCTCTGTTCCCCCGCCGTACCCAGCCTCCTCAGGGTATGGGTCAGCTCCCAGAGTTGGTGGAGGCGGCCTGGCAGAGCCTGGCTACCTCTCGGAGCCAGAGAGGCACAAGCGCCTCTCTCTCCAGGAGGCTCTGTTCTACAAACGCCTGAGCACAGGCAGTGAACTGTGGGAGAGCACCAGGCCTGCATCCCTCTCCCATCCACCACATCGCACATCTGATGTGACTGGAGGAGGTGTCGGAGGGGGGTTCTTTTATCCACCAGGACCTACCCTGAGCCCATGCTCGTCATTCAGCCTCCAGGAGTCGGTGCTGGTCAGCCCCAGGTCCAGCTTTGCCTCCAGCACCGCCAGTGGCGGCGGAGGAGGAAGCCCAATGGGGAGCCGCTGCAGCAGCAACCGGACCAGTGGCATCAGCCTGGGATATGACTCTCGCTACTCTGCCTCTGGAGGCCTCCCTCCACAGCAGCAGTGCCCCTCCATGCAGACAGGGGGCTCTGCGGCTAGTTATGGACCTCCATGCAGGGCCGGAGTGACCCCTGTGGAGGCCTGGAATCAATACCTGGAGGGAGGGATGCGTCCAGGGGCCCATGACAGCCGACACTCCTACCCACCCGCTGTTGGGAGTCCAGGAGCAGCGTGCTACCAGGCTGGCCCAGAGTGGTGGGACGAGCAGCAGGCAGGTGTGAGAGGCAAAGAGGGGGCCGTGATGGGGGACAGGGCCCGATACTCGGACCTGCCTGGCACCCGGTACCAGGAAGAGCTCACCCGACTTCTACTGAGAGATGCTGCGCTGACAGGCGGGGGGCTCCTGGAGGGCCTGATGCTCAAGGATCAGTCGCTGGCCCTGACAGCTCTTTCCAAACCGAGCACGACAACACTGGGGCCTTGCTCAGCCGGAGGGCCAGTCAAACCTCAGGAGGATCCAGGAGTCGGAGCTGGGAGGGAGGCCGTGGAGAACCGCCAGGAATTCTTTGGTGAGATCCTTTTTTTTAACTGTAGTTTTCAGGGTGCAAAGAGGAAAGTAGGGAGAAAGGTAGCCAGGATCAACAGAAACACAAATTGTAAAATCACATCCTAATTTGAGCCGGTGCCATCACCGTTCATGCACAGTACCCCATGCATTCATAATGGAGCGCCATGTCGCCCAGCATCCGCCCTCAGTGTGTCATTATTGTCCTCCTCGCTGCTGCCTGGTGTCAGATCACAGGTTTCTCTCTAAATGAAAGGGTTGGATGGATGGATGCACGGATTAATAGTTGAAAGAGAGTATGGATGGATGGAACCTGTAGAGACACGCAGGATTGTAGAATGCAAAGCATAAAGGAGGAAAAAAAAAAGGTGCTCGGGCTTCAGAAACTGATCCAGGCAAGTAGATGTGTTTGACTGAGGAGAAGAAAGAAAGGGAACACATAGGACAGATGTGCATACACTCATTCAGGTTCACACCTGTAGCCAAAACATCAGGCAAAGTCAGCTGATGTTAGAGACAGGCGTTGGTACACATGGAGGGCTAATGCAGCGTATCTACATGGCCATTAAACTGCAAAATTCTGCTGTAATACTCAGACGCAAATTACATGGTTGCATATAAACACAGCTCCGACCATTACTGTGAGTCACACAAGATTAGGGTCTCAGGATCTGTGTGTGTGTGTGTGTGTATTGTTTCTCTGTGGCAGGGTGTGTTTCCCCTGAGTGACTTCAGGCCACAGTAACGCAGTGTGTGTGTCTGTGTGAGTCATGTGTACGTCCTGGTGTGTGTAATGCTGCCTTGGCGTGTGCAGGGGCGGTGTGCTGTAGCCTGTTTTTCTGCTCAGGTATGCGTGCCCGGAGGGGACATACAATACTGTACTCCTCTCAGCCATTAGGAAGAAATCAGAGGCTCTGAGCCGTGAAGACAGACGCTCTGAGCTCAGCAGACGAACACACGTACACACCTGTATTGAAGTGTTGTGCTTTAATTAAATTGAAAGGAAATTAAAAATAAAAAACATGGCCACATACGCCAGGAAACTAAAGGGCTAGATTCAAAGCTAGTTGTGTTGATTTTGCCCCACAAGTTTAAAAGAATAACACACACACACACACACACACACACAAAAAAAACTCAGGTACTATGTCTTCTCATGCCCCCCAAAAAACTCCCTGACTTCTATCCCAGTCATTTAAACCAGCTCCATGCCTACATTTTCTATATGTAGCAGCGACAGACATGAAATTTAAAGTCTTGAGTTTAACTCTTGGCCCTTTCTTGGTTTCTGGCTTTGGCAGAGACTCATGCCTGTTCCTAAATATCGAAGGGACCGTCCAACAGTGTAGGAATTCTTGATTTGTGTGGCACTCCCTCAGCCACATTAGAAAGGAAAAAACGCAGGCGGATCCTTAAATAGATCAGAGAAACTCTGTAGCTCGGACCACCACACCACTTTTCCACTTTACATTTAGTGCTCTGACTGAACATGTACTTAGGCTAAATTGTATTCTGTTGGAGGAGAAGCACTCAGGGAGAAGTTAGTTAGGTTTAAAGGCTGTAAAGGGGACCTGTTATGCTTATGTTCAGGTTCATACTTGTATTTTATGCTTCTACTTAGACATGTTTACATGCTTTAATGGTCATAAAGCATTTAATTTTTCTCATACTGTCTGTGCTGGAACACCTGTATTTACCCTGTGTCTGAAGTGTCCGTGTCGGCACCTGTCTCTAGAAGTCCCCCTCCTGAAAAAGCCTTTGATTGGTCAGGGTCTGTAGCCCCCAGGAAAAATGCCGGGTTTTGAAACCAATTTTACAAACTGGCCACACGTGGAACTACAATTTCCAGTCCTGTTACGTTTTTCCATTGACTTACATTTTGAAATAGACATCTGTAAATCAGTGGGTAACTGTTTTTGAGCTAGCACTTAGTTAGCAGAGCACCAAACTAGAAGTTAGCTGGTCAGCCGGTGGAAGTCTGTAGTGCGCTTGCTCCACCAGCCCCACGCTGCAGAAGACATGGTTATTTTTATACCACGGAAATAAAGCTTTTTCGGCTTCATGCGCCACTGGGCAGCTCTCAGGAGAATGAACGGTGTATCCAGTTCTCTTTACACATCCATGACCACCATTGTAGTGTCACTTTTAACAGTGAAAAATCGCCAAAAAAGAGGGTTTTAAACAACCACACATGTTCAGCAAGAATATGATCTTAAATCAGGGAGATACTAACATTAGCAATCAAGATTACATGTTTCCCTGATGTTAGCATGTAGCTACATGTACATTAGCAGTGCACTTACAGCTGGGGAATGACTATAATGGAAATTAGCATCACTATTTACTGTGAAAAATTGCCAAAAAAGCTTTTTAACACAAAGGCACATGTTCAGCAGGAATATTATCCAAAATCAAGGAGATACTAACAATTAGCAACCAAGATTACATGTTTCCCTGACGTTAGCATGCAGCTACATGTGTGTTAGCAGTGTACTAGCAGCTGGGGAATGACTGTAACGGAAAATGGCGGCACTTTTACCGTGAAAAATTGGCAAAAAAAGCTTCTAAACACAACCACATATGTTCAGTCGGAATATGATCTGAAATCAGGGAGGTATTAACATTAGCAGCCAAGATTACATGTTTTCCTGATGTTAGCATGTAGCTACATGTACATTAGCAGTGCACTTACAGCGGGGGAACCACTGTAACAGAAAATGGCGGCACTTTTTACCGTGAAAAATAGCCCCAAAAGCTTCTAAACACAACCACACATGTTCAGTTGGAATATGATCTGAAATCAGGGAGATATTAACATTAGCAGCCAAGATTACATGTTTCCCTGATGTTAGCATGTAGCTACATGTACATTAGCAGTGCACTTACAGCGGGGGAACCACTGTAACAGAAAATGGCGGCACTTTTTACCGTGAAAAATAGCCCCAAAAGCTTCTAAACACAACCACACATGTTCAGTTGGAATATGATCTGAAATCAGGGAGATATTAACATTAGTAGCCAAGATTACATGTTTCCCTGATGTTAGCATGTAGCTACATGTACATTAGCAGTGTGCTAGCAGCTGGGGAATGACTGTAACAGAGAATGGCGGCACTTTTGACAAAACCAGACATGTTCCAGCAGGAATATGATCCAAAATCAGGGACAAATTCACATCAGCAACCATGATTACATTTTTCCCTGACGCTAGCATGTAGGAGTGTTGGTTGCGTAATGCAACACTTGCAGCAGTGTGCCAGGAGCAGATGACCATATGAAGAAATCCGGCACACTTTGATGTCACACTGTAGCCAGAGTAGAACTGGTGGAAATGGAGTATTCAGAACAGTCTGAAGTTGTACATTTAAAACTTGGGACACATTTTATATGAACTTCATTGTTACACTATATGTAAAATATGGACAAGCGCAATGGTTGCCCTTTAAATCTTTTTTTGTTTTTTAACTAACTGGTAATTTTGAGGCAGAAATGCTTTTACTTTACCAGTGTTCAATGTTAATGTTAGTTTAGTTGTTATATCTGACATCAAACTGGAGAAAAAATTAAGATAAAGGGCTGAAAGGTGTTTGTGGCTTGGTTAATGTCAAACTTAGCATGTGTGTCATCGACTTTAAATGGGAGGAAATGATTATCTGCCATTATATAATGATAGAAGGAAGCAGCAAACGTGATTTTGTTTTTAATTTTCTATTTTTGTCCCCTGGGGTAGTTTAGGCTCCTCACATCAGCAATCTCATCTAATCTCCAAATTGCTCCAATTGTGGGGTTGAAAGTCAAATTTAAAGGGAAGTCTTAAAAACTCCCAAAGAAAGAGCTGTCTGTTTTCTGCAGCGACTGCCAGAAAGTCAGATCCGGTGGAGTTTCCCCTTAAATAACAGAGCTCCACCAGAGACACTTGGGTGGATGAGCAAACAGGCTGGCACGGCTAACTGGGTTTTAACTGTGTGAAAATCCCCTAGGTGGTGCGAACGAGAGGATTTACAAGTGTTGACACTTTGTGTGGAGTTGGATTTCAGACACATCCTCCTGGAATGCGTCGTAAACGAAGTGTTAAGAGCTGACGAGCGATTCCTAAATGCGTGTTTGTGTCCGTTGTGCTTTCCCCCCATTGTGCCGACAGGGACCTGTGTGAAGTGTGGGAAAGGCGTGTACGGGGCGGATAACGCCTGCCAGGCTCTGGATAGCCTCTATCACACACGCTGCTTCACCTGTGTGTCCTGTGGTGAGTACCCCCACCCCTCCACCCCTCAAACACAACAGTGATTTAAAGTAGTTAAGCATCATGAATTTGTCACCAACACCTTCTCTAAACAGCATTTTTAACCATTTGCCATTTATGATGCTGAGTCAAACGCCTCTGTCCCTGTGCAGGACGCACCCTGAGAAACAAGGACTTCTACAATGTCAACGGCTCTGTGTACTGTAAAGAGGATTATATGGTAAGAGTTGAGGTCAAGGCGTGTTTTGTCACCCACACACACTCACACACATTCAGAGTCAGAGGATTGATTTTCCGCTAATGGTAATCTCTCTGTTGTAATTACAGTTTTCGGGATTCCAGGCTGCTGCTGAGAAGTGTAGCGTGTGTGGCCACCTCATCCTCGAACAGGTGAGCGCTGAAGAAGTGCACAAACACCTCTAATCACTTACGACTTAACACTTGATTTAAACAATATATCCTTTAACCCTAACTCTAACCAGCTCTCTGTAATTTTTGGTTATTTGCATGCTCTGTTTCCCAGAGTGCTTTTAAAGAACCCCCCAGAGAATAGAGAAATTCAGTGACGTCTCTGGGCTTCTCTCTTTGGGTTCCCACGGCAGATTTACAGAGGAATGTTTGCCTTAGTTTTTTTTTTTTTTTTTTCGATAAAGAAAAAAGGCTGTAGTGATTATCTTAAAACTTTTTACCATATTTGAACCACATAAGACCCAAAATATAAATAGAAAGTTCCCAGTGAGTGTGAGATCCACAGGCTGCGTCTTCTGCATAATTTGAACGGCTTAACCACATGTGAGTTTTGGAACTGTAAATGTTTTATGCTAAAAAATGGGTTGGTGGAAGAGCTTCGAGGAGAAATATGCATTTCCATCATCACTTGTCGCTGGATTGTAAATGTTGCTATGTGGTGTGAAGTTGTCTTTGAAACTTTGAAACTTAAGATATTCCCTGCATATTTGTAGTTAGTTTTGCAAGTATACAATATTATTTGTTAGTATTTTTTTCCTAGTCTAGTTATTTTGTTTCACTAAAATGTCTTTTACACTAGTTTTTTTAGTTTAATTTTGGTTAGCTATAATAACTGATAATAAAGACTAAAAAATACAACGCATTAGTGCAAGAGTTCGGTTTACAGACAGATTTCTGTCTAAAGTGAATTTTTTGTTCCGTCATAGACCATTTAGTTTATTGCTAACACAAAATAACTCTTAAATGTGCTACGTATTTCTCCAAAAAAACAAAAATTTGGAAAAGAATTAGATCCTTATGGTGGCCGCCACTGCGTTCATTGCAGTTGGCCAGTTGAATCGTAAATGTGGCGGCACTTCGGTTGTATGTTTTGCATATGATGGATTAAATGCTTTACATTGTAAACAATGGATTACAGTACGGGAAAGAGACACTTGTTATAATGAAAGGTGGCAATTTTATTTAATGTGCATTTACTTCTCTGTAGAGATGGGTAATGGTAATGAAACATCATATTTAACAACCTCAGGGTCTAAATTATTTGAAGACCGTTCATCACTAGTAGTGTATTTTGTTGAGGGTTAAACATTTTATTTTATACTTTCTAACTAAATTGGTGCCTTTGCCAGAATGCACCAAAGTGCACCATTAAAAAACTAAATAAGTAAATGAATAAATCCCTAGGTTGCTGCGATGCATCACTCACATAATGTTAAGCAACAAAAATGTACTGATTACAAATCACAATCAAAGGGCAACCACTGAAAACATACATGTCTTTACACTTGTGCATACACAGTATATGCACACCTACATACACAAATATACAGTCCAGGCCAGTTATCTGTGGATATATTTTTAAAACGAGACAAGAATTGTTTTAAAATCTCTCTAATATCGTCCATAATTATTGGTCCTTCTACTCAGATCCTGCAGGCTCTGGGGAACTCGTACCATCCCAGCTGTTTTCGTTGTGTGGTTTGCTCCAAGGTTCTGGACGGGGTGCCTTTCACTGTGGACCATCACAGCAGCATCTACTGCGTGGCGGACTACAACAAGTGAGACATTCAAATGCTTTGTTCCTAAAGACAAAGACTTAGTGGTTCTTATGTGGAAGAGAGATGTTGTGTAATTCAGTTTTTGCATGTGTAACATTTGAAGAATGTCACTTACTCAGCCTACTTCCCTTATTACTCAAACTGTGTGAGTGCTGCTGGTTTCTACGGTAAATAAACTCTCTCCTGTCGTCCTGCAGGGCTTTTGCTCCGAAGTGCGCCGCCTGTTTACAACCCATCTTACCTACTGAGGTGAATACATGTGTATTTATGTGTGTTGTCCATGAACGTGCTTATTTACTTCTCTTGAGCATAACATTGAACGCTGTGTGTGAGTAGATTGTGCAACTGAAAAACATTTTCCTAAGCAAACTTTTACAACCGATATGACATAGATGAACAAGTTTTACATAATCACAGAAGAATATTTCAAAATCAGTTTACCTAGCATATGTTTGTGGTGATCCACTTTTTTCCCCTTAAATTGAAAATACAAGTGAAAGTGTAAAAAAGCCTCTGAATTAACGGGGAAAACCACTCGCACTCTGTGCTGACCTCTGACTCAGTTTCCCTCCTGTGTGTGTCTCAGGGCAGTGAGGAGATCCTCAGGGTCGTGTCTATGAACAAGGACTATCACTTTGAGTGCTACCACTGTGAGGTGAGTTATCTTCAGCTGACAACCCCAAAACTAGTTTATTTCATTCTTCCATGTCCTGAAATTCCACTTTGAGTGCAGACAGTCTGATGAAGGAGCAGTGTGTAGGATTTAGTGGCTTTTAGCGGTGAAGCGTGAACGCCTGGTTATGACTCTTTGAGTGAACATCGTTCAAGGAGCCAAACTGTTTTTTTCGGGGAGCTGAATTATCTGCAGAAGTCTCTTCATTTTCCAAAAGAAAGAGCAGGTGATTGAAACCAGTAAAACACTTGTCCCTTTTATTTTATTTCATGCCACTAGTCCACTTTGCTGCGCCATACAAAGGGTACGATCAAATGGGGGTTACAGAGTTGTCCTCTGTAAGTCAGCAGCGGAGGTAGTAACAGTACCGAATCGACGTCTGTGTAAAAGGAACAGCCAGCAGGCAGGGACAGGTGTGATGTTTTGATGATGTGTTATGTGTGCAACCCACCGCTGAGAGATTTATAAAGCAAGCAGCAGTTAGCAGCTAACTCAAAAAAGAAGAACAGTAGCAGAAAATGTCCACAAACTGGAGACAATGAGGTCCAGGAGCTCCTTGTCCTCTGAGCAGAGGGCAAGATCAGGTGCCTTACAACAGGGATGGTACATGATTGTTATTTTTTATAAAGCACTGCCGACACAAATTTTGTATGGTCCGCAAGAGGCTGACGCTGATCACATTACGCCCCTCACGCCCTTTATTGCTTCCAGGATACAAGCATGCTGTCTAAAATCACACCTGGGAGCAGCATGATGTTGCTGTTGTTTGTTTCTGTGTGAAAATGCAAAGGCGGCATAAAGATGGGACTTGGTAGCGACCCTATAGCGCAATTTCTGCGTATAAAGGGCTATTTAATAATCAGGGTTTGTCCAACGTTGTTTAACAATGACGGAGATGGGACCTAGCGAAGCACCTGCTGGCTAGGTTCCCGAAAATTCAGGAGGTTTTTTCCATGAGCCGAATTATCCGCAGAGGTCTCCTCCTCTCCAAAACAAACGGACCAGGTGATTTAAATGAGGAAATACACTGAATGAAGCAGCTTCACATTAAGAAATTAGTGTTTTCAAAGCACTGCTCATCAAGGAGGGGCTGCCAACTCTGGTGGCCGATGCGAAAATGTGAATGGCCCTATCTAGAGCCAGTTTTGGTTTGGTTTGTCCGTTCTGGGCTACTGTAGAAACATGGTGGACAACCCGCTCCCTATGTAGATACAAACAGCTCATTCCAAGCTAACGAACACACGATTCAATATATCTCACTAAATGCTACACACTGGACCTTTAAGTTTGAAAGTGCCTTGATGGCTGACCTCACTTCCTCTGTGTATACCTGTCCTTACCTGCATCTTCTTCTCCCCTCAGGAGTGTGGTAAGCAGCTCTCAGATAAGCCTGGCTCACAGTGCTTCCCCCTGGACTCTCATCTCCTCTGCCACTCCTGTCACATGAGCAGAGCGTGCGCCACACACAACATTCCCCCTCACAACACACACTGATCAGCGTCTTTGCAGCTGCTGATGTTATGATAAAGCTGGTCTTGACATGCTGTCACTCTCTCGTGTGCTTTCTGCTCGGTCTTTCTCTCAAGATGAAACTGCTGATATTCAGACATTTCCACTGATTCACTATGTCTCACACGTACTGCCTGCTGTACTTGTTGTACCATTACTGTACCATAGTTATAAGGGAACGGGAAAGAAACTACTGCTTTTTTTACCCCAATGTGGCTACTGTTTGCTGTAGAAGAACAAGGGATTTTTTTGCTAAACTGTTTTGTACATATATTACCGCTAGCAAACATTTTGCACTTAAATTTGACTTTACTGTAAGAGATTTGTTTCGTGAATCTGTAAAATTTGGGGAAAAACATTACTGTAATTTCTGTATGTTGTAATAAATATTTTCATTTGTGTTCAGATATGGGTCTACTTATGCTTACAATACGCACTGCAAAGACTGGGGATAAACTAAAATAACTTGCTAACAGCCTCCGTTGGTTAGCTGCGCTACTTTAGTGGGAGGAGACCGTGGGAATGAGAGACTAACCGTTTCAATGAAGATTTCTCATTAAAATAAGAGCTGGTTGGAGGATCTGCTGTGTACTAAAGTACACGCACACACACACACTTGTTCACGTTCTTTTGCTTTCCAGAGTCCCCTCCATGTTTTCTGTCTACCTGGTTTGGTGCTAGAAAGATCGCAGCTATTGGTAGCAGACTCTGGCCAAATATGGACTGTTAAATTCTGAGCTCTGTTGGAATGTACCGTACCGTTATTCAGAGCACCAGAGCGTACTCTGGGCACTAGAGAAATGGAGCAGCAGAGCACCAAACGGAGTCAATGTGTGATTCATTTAACTGTTCGTTAATTCATGTAGAAATAGAAAGCTACATTTCTTTGAACGATAGGGCTCTCGTCAGATTGGATTCACAAACGCACCCAATGATCACGTCATTTAACTTCGGCATTTGCTTGAGCCAGACTAAAAAGTTATGATAGTGTTAAATGTTTGATTTTATCGGAACGTCAAGTCAAAAGACCTAAGAAATCTCGGTCTGAGTTATATTAGCATGTTAAAGCAAACGATCAAGGTCACAGGAACGGGCCACAACTTAAGCCAAACTTTTATTCAGGAACTGGAAACTGGTCAGCTTCAGTGAAATCGAAAAGTCCCACGGAAAGAAGTGTATTTGACATCCTTCACCGGTGCCTCTCATGGAACAGATACTTAGAGTTTATTCGATGTATCGATCCCAACTGACTTTGTAAGACTTGGTTTCACGGACACCGACACTTTTTCACGTGCCTGTTAAGTCTGTTTTTGTCACGTTTAGTAAAGCATAATCTGCATAGACAGTTCTTTAAATCACACAAATATCCTGCTGTATATGTGTTCAAACTTCCACCCACGACTGTAGCTGGTGGATTCCCAAACCTACCAACCACTCAACAAATCGTGAGTGGAGCAAATCTAGCAGCCAGTTGCTAATGCTGGTGCTAATTTCCAACCCTGCGCACAGCTTCCAATAAGGTTTCCCAGTGAGGCCGGCATTTACAAGTGTTAGATCCCAGAACTAAAGCATTTCCTCTGCACTCCCATAGTTCAAATACCTCTCCGGTGTATTCACCATGTAACAGGTCAAAACTCATCGGCTCAGTGGCTCGCAGCCAGGTCACGATGCCTCTTTGCCAGAAATGACTAAGTAAAAACATCCAAGCAGAGCGGCTGATAACCAATTTAATTTTATTCATTTTTTAAATCCTCGGTACATTCAGCACTTGCAGGAAGGGGGAGAAAAGAAACAAAATCTAACTGTGTTGAGCTAAAAACATAAAATTAAAAATATTAAAATTGTAAGCATTACTCTAGTCTCCTCTTAAATATATATTTATATGATTGAAGGGTCAGAGGAGGGATTTGCAAATGGAGACTTCAGTGCATGGATGGTCAGCTTCCTGTAAGTATTACAGAATAAACCACTTGACAACAATTTTAAACCCTCCTCTTCTTGTCTCCAAAAAAACATCCACTAAAGACAAAGTCGGGCATATCTCCTGCATCAGCACAACACATATCACGTCTCTTCCTATCGCACACGTTTCTAGGTTACAGTGTTGAGACTTCAGTACCAGTTGCATCTTCGTGGGAGAGGGAGATGAAGGTTATTACGCACGCAAACATCACCTGCTGGAACGCACAACAACTCCGACCCTCCAAGGCTGAAAAATTAACATGATAATAAAATTTCAAAACAAAATCCTAATTTTGACAAAGACAGCCTGTAGATTTAGTTTTATTTAGAAAAAAAAGATCTCAGTGCTGAAGAGTGGAACACTAAAACTGATCCTAGAAAATATTTGAAGGTCAGGGATCTATTTTGGACTGGTTTTATTACAGGGCTCTGAGGAGGAAGGAACTGTGCACCCGCAGAACTAAAATAAAGAGGCGGGCTCCCAAACCTCAGCGGGACAAAATGCTGAGGCGAGCCAAAAAAACCACTGTCCTCTCTGCTTCTTTTCTTTAACAGCACTACATGGAGACGAGGAGGAACGCTGCTCTCTACGGAGGGAAAGGACTGACGTTTGCTTCTGGAAGACAGAGAGAGAACAGGGGAGCGAGACAAACCGGCGTTTTACCATTAACAAAACATGTCATTAACATTTTCTGTGTAAACTGACGGGGACGAGGGTGGGGGGGAAATGGCAGAAGTGTGTGGAAGACAACGCTGGCGTCAAAGTGGACGAATTAAAGCACGGTGGGGCGGGTAGCGAGGAGCAGAGACAAGTCCTGAACTTGAGGCTTGAGAAACGCATCTCCCTCCCAAGACTTCCTGTCTGCGGTGTCCCTAGCTACGCCACGTCCCTCTCCCTTTACCTTTCCCTGTAGCCACTTGGCCCTCAGCGGCGTCTGTCCCTGGGGTTGCTACGGCTAAGAGACCGGCGGCCACCGCCAGCACCTACAGACGGTCGTCTGGGCCGGTGGCTGTCGTCCCTCTTCCTGTCCCCTTCTCTGTCTCGGCCGCGGCCCCTCTCTCTGTCTCCGTCAGCTCCTCGCCCGGCTGCTCCGCTGCTCGCCGTCACGCTGACGTCTTTCTCCCGACCCTTCAGCCTCTCTTTCTTCTCCTCCTCCCGCTTCTTTTCCTCCTCTTCTCGCTGCTCCTTGCGCCTTCGTTCGCGCTCCTTTTGCCGCTCTGTGCGGTCCAAAAGCCTCTGCGCCGCCTGGTGGACACAAAGCAGTTAAGTTTAGATGAAATGAAGCCTAAAATCTGATTAGACATTCCAAATGAAATGTTAACATGGATGCTAACCAAGGTAATCCGGTAAGATGTTAAGATGTGTTAACTTGCTACTTAATTGTCTAAGTGTGTGAGTGACCAACCTGCTCCTCAGAGAGGGGAAGCCAGTATATACACGGAGCTGCTTTGGTCTTCAGGAACAAGTCGTCTAGTAATTTAGCAGGAGGCTCATCTCCTTTCTCTGCTCATAAGAAAACAGACATAAATTCATTTTTTCAAACGGTGGTACACAACTCAACCTGTGTGTTAAAACTAAAAAAAATGATCATGTCATAACAGAAAAGGTGAGCAATATGAGGTTGCATTACATTTAAAGAGTTTAAGTCAACTGTGCATACTTGACATGTCCGTCAATTTTCTTCTACTATTCTGAAGGAGACTGAGGTGTGGCAAGATTTTACAGTTGTCAAGAGTGGGGGAATTAGCTACAGAGACCAAAACCATTTTCAGTACCAGGCTGTAAACATGTTTACTCCTGCTGCAAAGTTGGGTATGATATCATGGGGATTGCTGGCGTCTGAAGTCAGCCTCTAGTGACCATTCAAAGAACTGCACTTCAGAGTTAACTTTATTTTTCGGCCCTGGAGGTTTCCACTTGGTTCTAATCTGTAAAAATAATAAATGGCCTTCATATTTTTTTAACATTGTTCCTTCAGGCAGGCTGGTAGAGTCATCTTTGTTTTAAGTTCTTCTAGATATATGGACAACTTTTATTTTTACTTTGGACACCAGAATTCTGAATATTAGTCATGTGAAAAACAAGTTACATGGAATTGAGTAAAAGAAAAGAGCTGACAAATAGAAATGATACAGAAGTAAACTAAAGAGAAGACTTATTATTTTCCCCATGCTTCCATTTATTCATAAGGACGTGTGTTACCTTTCTTGTCTGTCTTCCTCTCCTTGCTCTTGGCCCTCTCCCTCCTCCTCCGCTCTCTATCTCTGGATCGAGACCGCTGTCCGTCCTCTCCCGGTCGCGCGAATTCCCGCACTTTATCCCGGTCCCATTCCCGCTCGCCGCGGGCCCGTTCCCGCCGCTGCATCTCCCTCTCCCGCTCCGCCCACAGGTCCCTCACTCCTGCCACGCCTCGGTCCCGTTCCCGGTCTCGTTCTCGCTCCCTGTCCCTGTCGCGGTCTCTTTCTCTGTCCCTGTCTCGCTCCGGCATCAGAGGGGGCAGCCGGTTCTGAGGACCACCTGGCTGCTGGGGAGCAGCACGGTCCTCCTCCTTGTCTGGCTTCAGGATGCCTTTGTGAATGTCCAGCTGCAGGAAAAAAATATGGACACAAATGCCAGGATGTTAAACTTCGAGTCTGGGGAGAACATAAAATGGACAAAATTAATCAAAGGGAAAAAAGGTCCATAAACCATCTGTGATGTGAGAGGTCATATCAGAAAACTAAATCTGCACTTTTAATTATTAAGTGATAGCAACAAAGAGATTTTTATGTTGGAAAATTAGTAAAATTTACTTCAATGGTCTGGGGCTACTTTCCCAGTAAACACTACTGATGACGTAATACTGCCAGCAGCTTTAAAAGAAACAAATCCATGACATCATCGTCTTGTTTGAGTCGTCTAAAATAGCCAAGACAGTAAAATTATTTCCTCCTCTCTTTATTTTCTTCAGTACAGCAACAGTGACAAGCAGAAAAAAGCAATTCAGACACTCATTACCTCCTCCTGCTCACAGAAGTCGACGTTGAGGACCTTGGGATTGCTCTGAGGCCATTTAACCCCGTGGAGTGCTGCTCTGGTGGCGACCGCCTCCTCTGTCGTAGCGTACTAGAGGAACAGGAGGAGAGGGAAAAGGTTATCAGGCTGTTAAGGTGTAATCACATCTCAACAGTTGCTGCAAAAATAGCTTGTGGCAGGAACAGCAGGAGCCAGGTGGATGAGAACACAGAAGTGAGGAGACAATGATCACAGAAATGGTTCTGTTAATCCCTCAGCTCAAATGTGTCTAAATTATGTTCTGAGGGGTTTCATGTTAATTTTCGGCAGCATACTTCAGCAGAATAGCCCCGAACAAGGTGTAGTCCACCTCTCACAATACTCCTGCCCTCAAAGACGCAGTGTGTTCAGAAAGTAGTTCAAATGGGTCAGTCCTGTCAGCTCCATCAATACCTGACAAATTCAAGTAGCTGGTGAACACTTCCAGCTTTTAGGGTACCAAGACACGACACGGTAGAGTTTGTCTCACTGAGAACAAAAACTGCGCCATTATGGCAACAAAAGATGTGAGCTAAGGATCGGTGATCCATAAAGCAGCGTTGCTTGACCCTCTTCTTGTTTGGTGTGTATTGGTGGTTAGCAAACCAGCCTGGAGGTGCATTACTGCCACCAGGTGGACTGGAGTCGCTCCACACTCAATCATGGGCTCTCTCTGTCTCATTTCAGCTGAGTTAAGTGCAACACCTAGTGGTAAAGTTCAGTGTACCGGTCTGGTGTTTGGCTTCATTTTTCACGCTGGCCCAGAGCTATTTGGTTCTCACCGTGACGTAGCAGTGAGACTTGATCTTGTCGATCCAGAAGCCCTCTTCCACCACGCTGCCCGTCCTGTTCAGCAGCTCTTTGAGTTGGCCAAGGGTGAAGGGTCGCACCTGTGGGACAAACGAGCACGGCTCAGTCAATCATCGACAGTCAGAGTGGGTCAGTTCATGTACAGCACAGGGAAAGACGAATATATGTTGAAAATATGCTCAGTCTCTTTATTTCTATCAAGAGTTTTTATGCTTTCACTTACTGAGACCATAAAAAAATCTATCTTAGGCGAGATATAAGCTTACGCACAGACCGGCCACTGGTGAAAATATTGTTTCACTACAACGCATCCACTGGACAGGAAAGAATCACTGTGGCATTATCATCATGAGTGAATACAGCCATGTTGCAACATAAAATCACAGGAATGTTTGCAGTAATATCCACTATATTCATGATTTTAAGTACACTTTATGGACCTAAAAGTATAAGGTTATTGTCTGCCGATGGTCCCGGGAACTCCATGCCATGCCTTGAGAGCAATGGATGAGTGAAGGTGGGTGGACAGGTGTCACATCAGCGCAGAGCACTACTATCATTTAATAATACAAAAACAGCAAAACTACACTTAGCTACCTATAGGGCCATAGCCCCATCTACTGGAGAAGTCATGCAATGGCACCATTTCTGTGATTTAACACGGATTTCACAGTGTCGCATTATCAGGGGGGGAATTAAGGTTTGTGCCCTAAACGTGTCGATAGTGAGTTAATGGTGTCTTTTTGGATTTTTATTCGTCAGAGACACGAACAAGTACCTAGCAACGTCACTGCAGTGTGATAATGTCAGATGTGCGCAGAGGTTTACGGCTCATATTTGAGCATGTCCTGATGAATATGAAGTAATAGGAACTTTGATTTGAATGATGAGAGCCAGGAAAGAAATCACAGGGAAAACAAAAAGTTTGGGGAGAGAAATGCTCAACCTGCGATAGTGATGGTGCTCTAAATATGATGATGCTGGTTGATAAAATATGACAACTAGCGACAAGATTTCCATGATACTTTGTGTGCATGTTTTCGTAATTTCCAGAGGATGAATCTTGATGATTTTGTGGACCACCAGACTTCACAGAGGTCACAACTTTGACCTTAATAACAAGATACCTTTGAATCTAATGACTAAATCCCAGCTGGTCTTTGCTATATTGTGTATGTGGGATTAATGCTAAAGTACATGAAACAAAGAGATGTCTTTAAATTGTCTGGGGCCAGAGGATAAGCTCTTTTAGTTTAGCCAACAACATGGTCTTTCTCTCAGGCCAAATCTTATGTTATCCCTCCACCAGTGGTAAGGACCAAAGACAAGCAGTGCTGTCCCTACATTTTAAATCCAGCAGTGTTGCTTTGAGTTATACAAAATGGTAATGAGCATTACAGTCTTACAGCCAAGCAATAAATCTTTAGTCTTGTTTTGTTTGTTACTGTAGTCATAGAGTTTTACTGACATCAGCGAGGCAGGGTGGCATGATAGATATCTGTCTTTGATCCATGTGTAACTTTAAGTCTCGCTTCTATGACGCAAATGAAAAGAAATCTGCAAATGTTAGTCATTAAATGTGTAATGTCTCGTCTTGTCATCGTCTGTTTAGTCATGCAGTGAGCCCAAAACTTAAGGTGATAGTTGACTACAGCCATAATACCTGGGTAAGTGTTTCTGACTCTAATTATAGGCATGATGGTGATGTGGTTGCCACTGGCATCCACACAATAGGCCTCATTCATGGAAAAGCTTGTAGGGTAGATTTGGAAATGCTGGAATTTTCTGTACAATCACTCCCTCCACATAATTTTGGTTCGTGGGGAAGTCTAAATATCACACTCGACTAAAAAACAATACTTTTTGCTGTACTTATATATACGCCTTGTGATATGAAGCACTGAGTGATGAACCCACCAGGTTGGTCACGTGGATGATGTTTGAGACTTTGCCGTGAGGTGGCGAGGGCTGCCTGGTTGTGCGGACGGGGTCATCGATGGTGATGGACACGCCAGACTTCTGTTGGCTTATAGAGCGACGCACCAGACTGTCGCTAGGGGTAACTGAGGGAAAGATGGGAAAGAGATGAGAAGAGTGGCCTTGATTATAGACATTCCTGTTGTTTCATTCGTCCCACTAAGTAAAAGCTGCCTAACTGCCTAGAGGTGGTTCGTGACATTTACAAGCGGACCAGATGAAATGCCTTGTGTGAGAAAGCTGCTTTTCTGTAAGAAACTTTTCTGTAAAGCAGTTCACCTTTCTTTGCCTCTCCATCAACGCTGACAGATGTCTGTGCTTCCGAAGCTTCCTCAGAAACACTGTTCTTCCTTTTGTCTCTGGAAGTCCTGCGTCGTTTTTCTTTCTCTGTTTTCTCCTCCTCCTCCTCTTCGTTCGTTTGTCCGTTTTCCTGGCTGTCACCTGGGACAACCTGGGGACAGAATTACAGGTGGGAAAACAGTAATGTTAACAGTTCGAAACCACAGATGAAAGACTTTGGGAACATTTATGAAGCTGTTCTTATAATTAGGCATCAAACATAATTGGAAGTTTCGTTTTAGTAGTATTACGTTTTTATCTCACAGTGTGCTTCGTCTGACCTGTGTTACGGTACGTCGGATCTTGAGGCCTTTGTCCTGGTCGCCCCGGTTGGCGTCCAGGCTCTCGTCGTCTCCAGACATTTGCAGCTCCTCTGGGTGCAGCTCGACCACTGCCTCCTGGTTCACTTTGATGTCTGGGATCAACGACTGGAGGACAGAGACACAGACCGGAGATGATGGGAGGACAGGAACGAGGGAGAGAAATATTACAATATGTTAACTACATCTGTCAGCTGATACACACCAAGACATGATGGATACCGATTTTGTTGTAATGTCTTTGTAATCTTTGTAAATAAGCGTTTATTTTTAATACAATCTCCAAAATTCTCCCTGCTTACTTGTGATGTTTTTAAACTCATCACATTTCACAGTTGAGTTAGGAACATTAACACAGAGCTGTGAGGAAATCTTGTGATTTTGGGAAGCTGTAACCAAGCTAACTTTCTTCAGTTGAAACAAAAAGATTTTTATTTTACAAAAATACTTTTTGGCATGTTCATAATTAATAAATATTGGTCAGCAGCTCAAAATAGCAGCTTCGGTTAAAAAATACTGCCACAGCTAACATAAGCAAAATCATCATAATTATTTTTCCACGCCTGCACGGACACCTGGTCCTAGTCTCTACGCAGTGCCAGTACCTTCAGTGAGTCAGTGGTGATGCTGATGGATGGTTTCTTAGCAGTGACAGCTGTGCTGGAGCCCCACCGCCTCTTCCTCCCTGCTGCAGTTCCTGTTTCGGGCTCACCTGCTCCTCCATCTGTGGTGGCTGGAGACGTCTTGCTGCCTGCAGAGGAGTCAGAAAGATTAGATAATCATTACGGAGAGGGGAAACTGCTCTCTGCTGATCTTCGGTGACAAGTTACTGCAAGTTCATAGCCTAAAAGCAGAAATAATTTCTTTAATACTTTAACCCAGATAGTCATGCCAAGGGTGGCGGTAACTAATTAAAGTTCACAGAGTTTATGAATGGAACTGCTTGATTGAATCATTTCAGCAACTACTTCCCAATATTGGTTAATTTAAAACAATATTCAACATGTTTTACACATTTGTTCACAGCTATTTTTCTGTGCACTGCATTACTTTATGTTAAGAGCTTCTGCCACACAGAGCTGACGGGTACAGTGTTGTATGCAGGGAAAAATAACAGGCATTATGCAGGAGATAAATATAGTGAGCTCTTGTGTAAAGGGCAATGTGGCTGAAGGCACAAGCATGGACTTTATTGGAATAGCAGGAAATACTGTAGCTTGAGCATTTTCTTTTTACGTATTGTGGCCAAAACGAGCACATTAATTGAAGTTGTGTTTTGATTTTAATCATGTTTCAACAACAACAACATGGCCAGATCCACAATATGTTTTGTGAATTTTTTCAAAAGGCATTTTAAAACAAAAATGACCGCCACACATGAGCATTTTAACACCTTTTTAGATTTTTTTTTTTTTTTTTTCATATAGAACACCTGATAACCCATACCACACGACCATTCATGTGCCGGTGCAGACTATCTACTCTGCAGTTACTTAGTTACAAAAAATACTAAAGAGATGGTGAAAAGACCAGAGGTTTCTTTGTTTGGACCGACGTCGAGGTTGAACTGTTACTGAAAGTAACACATGAATATAAGGCGGTCAAGATGGTGGATGGTGGGAGTTGTTGCAAAGCAAATATGGTGACATATTAGGGCGGCACCAGGAGCATTATCTCCATGGTGGAAGGAAAAGAGTACCCACACAAGAAGGATAAAATCAGAAAAGGTATGTAGACCTAACTACAATGTTTTGGCTTTACACATTGGGACTAACGAGTTTTTAAAAGTCGCCCTTTCTGCCCATTCAGACGAAGGCCCTGTCTACACATATATTTTAAAAACAGATATTTTTCTCTACCTTTTGGCCTTTCATCCATACCTGAAAAGAGTTTTCAATCAGTAAAATGGAGATTGTTTAAATGCCTTCTAAGCTGAAGATTCTTCACAACCCCAGTTGGTTTGTTTCCATGTGGATGTGTAAAACTGAGCATTTGGGAAATGATGACTCAAGCTTCTCCATTCGCACAAGCCAACTGTTGCTTTGTGAAATGAGCACGAGACAGTAACGATTATGGACGTTAGGTTTTGTTATCACTGCTTGGTTCAATGATTAAGTTACATCTTAAACTTTCTGCTGCAACACTTTACGGCGGCCTCTGCTGCGCCCAACAATAATTATTTCACTTTAGCATCAGCAGTTTTAAGCCCACCGAAATTATGGTTTTGGATCAGGGCTGGCCGAACAGCAGATGGTGCGACAATTTCGAGTGAAAACATATTCATGTCCAGATCATCCTTTGCATCCTTGAGGGAGCTTCTTCATCCTTATTAAGAAGTGGGTGTACGTGGTTTAAAAATGGTAATGTTAACCTGAACACTTAACTACCTTTGTGACGAGGGGAGACTGCAATAGACAGCTAACGTCAGCAAACCTTTGCTGTCATTTTTTGCGCTTGGTCTTTGATAGTTTAAGGCAAGAACATTAAGGGTTTTGAATGCACAGAGTCGGGTATTTTCTTTTTCATTCTTGTCCCGCTCTTGTCTCTCCCAAATCCTCATGTAGGACTAAAGATGTGACTGGTATACTCACTGGTCAAGGATATCTTGCGAGCAGCGAAAGCCTTGGGAGTGGTGCTCTGGAAACAGAGAGAGACAGAGAGAGAACATACAGAAACCCCAGGGGTGCGGGGCGAGATGAGAACCAAGAGTCAAAACCCAAACAGGCAACAACAGAGAGGAGGTGAAACAGGAAAAGTGGAGGAGGGGTGGGGGCGGGGGGTTAAAGTAACAGAGGCCTGGAGGCTCCAATTGTACCACACTATGGACAGAGTTCTTGGGTCGATACAGAGAGACTCCAGACACATTTCTGCCTTCCACCTCTGCTCAAAGACACTGTGATAATTCATTACGCTATACTCCTTTTGTGTGTGTGTGTGTGTGTGTGTGTGTGTGTGTGTGAGACTCTGAGGACAAAGCAAGTACATGATGTGCATTAGTGCATGAGTCGGCCTGTGTGAAACTGGGTTGTATCTCAGTGCAGTATGTTATTACAAGATAATGTCCATCAGAGGGCTCTGAGAATAGAGACTAGCAAAGTGCCTGTTAGTGTGTGTGAGTGGTTCCTGTCACTTTACAGACTCACATCCCATTGGGACTGGATTTATTTTCTCTAAAGGAGGCTGGGTGATTTAAATATTACTTGCTCTGGTTGGTGATTTTAAGCTCATCCTGAGGGCCTACGTCTGATTCTCTACCTACCAACCAAGTAATACGGCCCTAATTAATTACTATTACTACAAATTACTTGTTATTTTTGGAGAATTTGTTGGTCCTTCCAAAACTAAAAGTGTAATTCTGAGTTTTTATGCATAGAGTAAGCTTGCCGCGGTAGTGGTGTTACCGGTGTTACGTGGTATTCAGGCATACAACCGTTGCATTACTTGCCAACCGCCCCACCATCATTTTGCTTTTCTGGCATTAATACTTGGACGACGGACGCTACAATTACAAACTGAAAGTGTCGCCTCAGTGGAGCAGCAGCAGCCGAGTTGCAGCACAGAGAAGCAAGAGTCAGATTTCACTTATCAGGTGACAAGGGTTAGGGCCCTGACACATCAAGCCAACGGTTGGCTGTTGGTCAATGTTGGGCTGTCAGCGAGCATCTGTCGCCCTATTTTATGCCATGTGTCCCAGACTGCTGGGCCTCGTTGGCCTTAGTCTGCTTTTTTTTTTTTTTTCAGCCAATTCAAGATGTTGAATCGGTGTTGGAGAAGGTGGAGCCTATCAGTGAATGAAATGATTCTGATTGGCAGTTTAGCTCAGTGCACTAGAAGAGACATGGAAGTGAGGAACGTAAACAAACGGCTTAAATCATATATCCATGTGAGAGGGCGCGAGATCAAAACAAACTTGTTATATGAGGTGAGATTATTTTTTTTTTGCCATTTGTAATTGTTTATATTATTGTTCGACAGCACACGGTGTACATGCTTTGCTCTTTCAACACTGGGTTGTGTTGTTAATGTGCTAACAGGCAAACTTGCTTCTTGAATCCATTCTGTCTGTCTACCAGTCTCCCTTTTTGAATGACAAATACAGACTATCACCACCTGGTACCGCTACCAGATCGTACATACTAAGTTGGCCATTGGTTGTAGTCTTTGTGATGTGTTCAGTGCAACTTTTTGGCTGAAACACAGGCGACGCAAGGCAACACAACAGTCAGCCTTTGTCGACGCTAGTTCTTTGATGTTGGTTTGGTGTGTTTGGGCCTTTAGAAGACACAAGATGATGGTGGAGGATTTTATGTCAAAGTGAAAAGCAATAGGGCCTTACCAATGTTTTTGTAGATACATTTTTTAAGAATGATAGTGGTGGTGCTGATCAAACTGACAACCACACTGCAATCTCCATGACTACTTCCTATGTGTTTCACCAGTTAAATGCTTTTAATATGACGCTGCAGCAGTAGTAAATGTTCAGTTTGCATTAGCAGTAGTTTAATACAGTGCTCTACATAAACAAAGCATCACTGACAAGTATCCTTTCTTGTAAAATTTCAAGTGCAATCTCTGACACCGTTGTTAACTGATTTCCTCAGCACAGCATCCCTAACACAAAGTTGCTATAAATGTTTTATGAGCTCAAGTAGCAAAGGATTCTGCTAACCTAAAAGATCACCCGTTTACATCAGTTAACTCTTGCAATGAAGTGAAAAATAAAGATGAATATTGTGAGACCAAGAAATGTGATGATGCAATATAAAGTAATAAGTGATTCCTGGTCGGCCTTTTCATATGTTGTCAGAGCTGAGTTCTGTGGAGCAGAGGTGGAGAACAGAGTGTCGAAGCCTCAAAGATCTATCAGGATCATCAGTACTGCAGTTTAAATTCACCTTTAAAGAATAACCATGTTTAACAAAGCACAACCAGCAGTGCATGTCAAATGTATGAACATTTTCATCTTGGTGTCAAAATATCAAATTAAAACTGCAGTACACGTGACAGTTCAAAAATTTGCGCTACATTACAAAAAGGACAAAAAATTAACTCCTCTTATTTAGAAAATCCATTAAAATAGTAAACATTTTAAATAGAGGAATAATCACAAGTCATTTCCTGGTACCATTTGACACCTGATTCCTTACTGGCTCGACTATGGCCCAACCGCACGACAGTGTGTACTGTATCTAGGCAACAAGGATCCAATCAGAGAAGGCAGAGGAGTGAGGGCGGGGCTCGATTTGAGTGTGCAGATTTGCCACCATGCAGGAACTGATCACTGGGTTGACTTTTTTTCTTGAGTGGGGCTGGGGAGGACTTTTCTTGATTGACTGCTGATCAGAGAGTCACGTTTCAGTCTTTTGCCGAGGGTTTTAAACTGCTTTACGATGGATTCTGACAGGGTGGGGGTTGACGTGTACTTTGTTAGAGTCCATGATCTGTGAAGTACGTGTGGCAAGCAAAAAAAAATCCATTTGTGCTGGTTGAATTGTCTGAGTTGTCCATATTCTCTGAAATACAGTCCTGTTGTGACAGTTGGGGGTATCTGAAGTTTCAGAAACGATAACACGTACTGTGAGTGTTTGCTGTCTTGTTTAGCTCCTGTTTTCAAGCAGTCCGTGATGTCTCCATAGAAAGAAGGTTTGCAAAGTCCTTGAGTTTCTGACAAAAGATGGACAAAAATAATCCAGAAGACTGTGTCTGTTAGATTATAATCCAGAGGAGCAGGCAAAATAAAAAGGTTTGCCGGACATCATCATGAGTGTATTTCCTGGCATGCATGTCTCTGCACTCAAGATGTAAGGATCAAGCTGTGGGTTTAACAAAGAGACGGATGTAAAAATAAATAAACAGCAGCAACTGTCCATTCGTCACGTCCACAGCAGAGGCAGGATATCATAAATTCCTGGTGAAACATCCACTGAGTCACACTTGAGTTCACAGACAGTGTGGCTGCAGAGGAAGGGAGGTGATAATTTCCAGAGTATATCCAGCTCTCAGTGTGGATGATCAATGTCACTCTGAACCCACAAAAATTCCTGGAGCATAATGTAGTGTCAGATTACTTGTCCTTGGTACCACGTCCTTTGAAAGTCTCTCTAAAAGTGGAAGTGGTGCAGAGTTCAGGGGAACAGTTCTCTTAAGAAAGCAAACTTTGAGCATTGTGACAGGATTTACACGCACAGCTGAGTGATTAATGTCACTTTTAAAAAGCTGGTCCAGCTTGTCCAGGCAGAGGATGGCTTTTAGCCTTCAAAGCTCAACCAGTAGTAGTTCCATATTTTTTGAAAAGTGAGAAGAAGTCCACATCATTGTCACAGACGGGTCCATGAAAAGAGTCCCTTAATTATCAGTTCCAAGCAGATTTTCTCAGATGCTTAGGCTGAGTGTGTTTTAAAGCTCAAAACCTCAAACAGCGATCATAAAAAACGCCAAAGCCCTGATCACTGTGTGGGTTACTGCAGATGTTCAATGTCCAAGGTCATTACTCCACCCCACAGGCAGGGGGCAGTGGTGGATTGGAGGTAGAGGCAAAAACAAAACTGAAGAGCTGAGGAGTTTTGTCTTTTCTCTGAGCTGCGTCTGTCTTTTGGAGGACGGACGCACGGACATTGGAGGGCAACACTCTGAAGATGTGCTTATCCTCAAAATGGCAGATGGGAAAGGCGGGGAGAGGCGACACAAAGCGACAGACGCCCTCCCCAACCCTTGCACCATCATTCATCACCACCGCGCAGTGCAGCGCAGTCCAGTCCGGTTCAGATCGGCGAGCAGGCTTCCAGCCCCTGCGGCTGGGTTACCATGGCAACTGTGTGCTGCTGCAGTTACCATGGCTGCCACTGCTGTCGGCGGTGGTCTGATGCGAGCTCCAGTTCCTGCTGGCTCAGCACGTCACTGGAGGGCTACAGGGGGGAGGCCTCGCAGGCTCAGGCTTTACTCAGTGCCATGGGGTTGCAGACTCTGGGCCTAATTCAGGTACCAGCGACGCACTTGGGCATAGCGGGACAGGAGTTGTAGGAGTAGGAGGAGGAGTGGAGGAGGTGTTGGTGGTGGTGGTGGTGGTAGTAGTAGTAGTACGCAGCAGGTACCATTAGGGGCAATGGAAGAGGCATGGGCACCTTCATAACAAAGCAATCAATGGGGTTTTAAACAGCAATCACACCATAAATATATATAGTGAGAGAGAAGCGTTCATGATGGGATACAAAGGCAAAAGATGGAGAGTAAGGGGACAAAGAGGGGAAGAGAGTGTGAAAGAGAGAGTGAATAAGAGAGAGACAGAGGCAGTGTGAAAGGAGCAAGCGAGAGAGCAGAGAGAATGAGGACAGGGTGAAAGAAACAGCAGAAACAAGCCCTGATGCATCTCTACACACACTGTCTGGGTCCATTATTCATGCAAACCCAAGGGAGAAACAAAACCCACAGACAGAAAAAAAACCCATGCTGATAACTTCAATCGCACAGCAGCTTCCCAGTAAATCTAAATTAGCCGCTCTAGAGCCTGATGCCTCGAATGTTATGCAAGGTATACTGGTTGGTTTCAAAGTAGTGAGAGCTGAACGCCACATCTGACAGTAACAGTAGCTTCATAATGAGCTCCGGTAACAATTCTCTAGGGTATCATTAGACTGTAAATGGAAAAAGGTGTGTATCAATCTTTTTTAACTGAATATAGAAAACTGCTACTCTGGTCTAATACAATGACTTTCAAGACCCTGACACACCACATGCAAGAACACGAGCTGATCATCGGTTTAAACACGCTGCGCCGCGCCAGAGATGGACCATATCTGGAGTCCGACCAAAAGCACACCTGACCGCCTCCAAGCAAGTAGCTGTGACGTCTGCTGACTGCAGCCAACCCCTGGCGACCCTATTTCTTTTGCTAAAACAAGTCTGTGTTGCGAAACTCAACTCATGTTTGTGCAGGAGACCAGAGAGAAAGTCTTTCTGTGCTCGTCTTTCGTAGCTTTTTGATGAATCTCTGTAGTTTGGAGTAGGGATGTTAGCGATCAACCGTCAACTGGTTGACTGCAGAGAATAATTCTGACCAGCTAAGCATTTAGGTTAATTTTGCTGCCCCTAAGTTAACCTATAACTGCACTGTGCACCATATGGATCAGGTGGGAGCTAATGTTAGCTAGCAGCACTGCTCGTTCAGCAATTACCGCTAGAAGCACTGCTCCGACCCAACAGTGTTGCTGTGGAAACATTGGGCCCACCCTCCGGTCTCCTGCCAGGTTGCTCCGGTGAGAAAGTGGCTAAATTTCAAGCCACAAACCCTCTTTTGTTAGCTCTGTTAGCAGTGTTAGCATGACTAGTGGCACTAACATAGTCTTTTAACCGTGGACCAGCCTGCTACTTTGAAACGTCACCAACTCAAGACAGGGTGCTGTCATGGAAAAATGCTGTGGTGCAGAATGATCAAACGCTTTTGTAGTTTCACCTGCAAACACTTCAAAGAGGACAGCTGATGTCCGCATGCATGAAAGGAAATAACTGATCAGTCTCATTATAGCCTGGAGTCTGTCAGAAGGCAAATCTCGCAAGAAAATACAGTGCACCAGGATCTAAAGCAGTGAAATAACGATGCTTAATAACCAGTTGAAGAGTTCCCTCTGACTAACAACCTATGCCACAGTTTTCTTTCTCAGTTGTTTGAACAATCAGCTTGGTGTGTCAGGGCCCTGAAGTTTCACATTCTTGCTTCCTCCCTTCCTTACACAAACACAAAAGCATGCACTTTCTGCAGCATGTATGCCTAATATAACACACCACTACCATCACTTATAGCATTCCTGCAGAATCAACACTTAACATCCCTCTGCAGGTTCCAGACAGACAAGGGAAGTGTGTGAGAGATCATCTAAGTGAATGAGCTAGTTATCGAATGTTAGTCGAGTTAAACACAGATGGAAGGGATTAGTTCATTTCTGATTCCCCAGGACCCAACTCCAACTCAACCCCTGTTCGGTCACCCTTGAGAATTTGCGGAAAAACCCCCAATTGAGTAATCAAAAGAGGTTAAAAAGGATGCAGAAAAAGTTTACAGAGTGAGAGTCAAAAGGATACAATCTCCACAGGAGCAAAAGGAGTTAACAGCTGTAACAGCGTCGGGGTTGTGTTGGTTTGAAGTGACCCTCTTAACCTGTGCTGCCAACTACACATGCTGTTTTACACATGAATGAGGATGCGGGTTAGTGGGAGACAGAGCAAAGACCCGGGCACCCCCACCATATCAGTGGCCTTACCTCCTCCAGGCGGCCCTCGCTGTTCTCTGGCTCAGCGCCGGAGGGCGGCTGCTGGGCCACGGAGCTCTCCGAGTCTGGTTCCACCTCTGTCACAGCGGCTGCACTGGGCTCCGACACCTCCCTGCAGGAAGACGCGATGGATAGAATATAGAAGGAGGGGTAAAAGAAAAGGGCTTAGACTGAAAATGGTCCTTCTCTAACCAATTCTCAGCTAGTTATAAGCTTGTTATTGTTGCCTGCCATTTGGTAAGTCCATCTCTCACACTCACTCCTAACTCATAAGAGTCATGATGTATTCGTTGACATTTCAAGTTATGAATCACAAAGAAAAATGATCTGTCCTTTATCAGTCGAACAATGGTTTCCGTGAGGTTGCGTGATGCATAATTTAAACCCATCAAAGCCTTTTATTTTTAGAATTGATCGATAATGACCACAATCATACACTCACGATGATGTCAAGGCCTGGCAGCAACCTCTGAGTGGGTGTGACTGTTGTGTTGACAGGAGGATGAATCGAAAGAGATCAGTATCATGATTTTGGTTTCTGATTTTCTTCTGTTTCTAACATTTGGTTGAGGCTGAAGTTATTTGGGATTGCATAACCAAGTGATTACCTTCATTTATGGCTTCTGGATCAATAAAATAATACTTTGGGTGAGACAAAATCTGACCAACTATATGAAGGTTAGTCTGAAAGGTGATAAAATGATGTGTAGGGCAAGACCAAGGCCCCAAAATCAGCAACCAGGCTCTGAAGCCAATTAAATATAGTGGCCAGACCATGGAATTACAACTTCCTGGTCCATTATGTGATGCCACTAGACCCAAAAAGACTTTCTTCTGTGGACTTACATTGCCAAAAAGATGTCTATAAATCAGTGGAAACATTTTTTGAGTGTTATAACCCTAGTGAAACTGCCATTTGATCCATTTAGTCCACAAATATTTTGAAAGTCTGGAAGAGCAGCAAGATTAAATCATTTTATCCCCATTCAAGTGAGCGGAGAGATAAACCGGAAGTTAGCCGCCACGCCAGAAGAAGTCACGTACAGCTGCTCTGTGGGTCCAACTATGCAGACGGAGAGTGGGAGAGCAGTTTTTTGGCTTCATGTGCCCCTGATTGACTTTCATAGGAATGAAGTACTGTATTCGGTTCTCTTTCTACATCCATGGACAAGACCAGGGAAAACAGAGGAGAGTCAGAGAAAGAGTGCCGGGGGCCAGTGATCTGGGTCAGTCCTGCTATGAATAACCCACCAGCTAACTGACACTGAGGGTCACAAACACTCCTGAAACTAACTCATAGTCCAAGACACACACTCACAGCTGACTCCGTGTGTGTGGTCTTCATCCGATCCCTGCTGGGTTGTTACTCACAAACAAAAAAAAACAAAAAACCACATCTAACACAGCCCATGAAAGCCATGCTTGGAAGTTCCTGTGAGTCAGAGCTCACTTCACACAGCCAAAAGCCGCTCTCCATGTTTGGTTTTATCGCTGTTATCTAAGACAGACCAAAACCAAACAGATGTCATCTTTATATTTTTAGCATCTCCCTCAACCTCCCCTACCAGCGCTATCAAAAGTCTCCTCCGCTGCCTCCGTGTGATGACACAGGCACAGAGGCAGCACCCTGTGGGTAGGAGAATCACATCCTCTAGCTTCCTTCTCTCCATCAGAGTGAACATCCTCCTCTTTGATTTGTTGCATGAGGCTTTGCAGAGGAAGTAAATACATTTAAACATACATCTCATTTCTGAAAAGCATCAAACAATGGAGGACGATTGACCTATCATCTGACTGATTAACTGCCCTGTTGTTGCAGCCATTGGTGGAGTAACCTTCAAAATAAAGGTGATAGGGCGCTCAATTTGATGCTCTGAAGACTCTTTCTGGCTCAAAAACTGACTCATCTTAACCAAAAATCACTTCTACAACCAGGTGAGCAGCTGTTTGGTTTGGATTTATCTTCTAGTAACCATACCCAATAACAATAACTATAAAACATATCCCCGTGACTCCCTAACAACTACTACCACAACCAACTCAGACAGGCGCACATCAGCTTTTCTCTATGCCCATGACATGTAACATGGCCACTGGCAAAGTTTCTTTTCAGAGGAGGGGCTGTAAGGTTAGTTTCTGTTCTAGTGAAATCTACCCAGAATGTTAGGATAGCCTGCTCAACCTCCTCCTCTGGAGATTAGTCACTGGCAGTGAGGAGTGTAGGCAGGAGGACAGCATTTTCCCCTCCTCCACGCCACACTGACTCTCCTCATTTGCCCAGGGTGTGGATGTCAATGGCTAAGTGTGTGTGTGTGTGTGTGTGTGTGGGGGTCTTAGGCAAGACCAGAGACGCACCTGCACAGGCTATAAAGGGAGACAGATGTCAACTTGAAATACAATCCCTTCGGATCAGGAGAGGGGAAAAGGCCAGGCTGAGATGATGTAATGATCACTGAATGCAAGTATGAGTGACTAACTGTGTGTCTGCATGATGCTCTTCTTTTTAAGTTCTAACAGCTTTGTATTCACGTGACACATGGGCTGGAATGAGGAAGCACGTTCAAGTAGAGCTTTAACCTGAAGAACATGGGAAGCATAAAAAAATTACACTACTTCTATTTAAACTTCTCAAAAACCTGACTATAAGTGTGGTATGACCTGAGACGCCGGTTCTGATTCGTTGTAGCTCATCTGAATAACTCAAATCATGCCCTAATCAACAAACTGGACTCATAAAGCGAACCAAAACATTATCACCGATAAAATAGGATACATAGTCAGCTCCCACGGGGACGAGAGTGAGAGGGCTGGTGCCAGCTGGGAGAATTATATCACACCATAAGGGTCCATTCACACTGACTGTACAGCTAACAGATGTCTGCTTTAATGATCTCCCTTGACAACAGTGAGATCATTAACAGCTACAGCCACACAAACCCAAAAATAAAAAGTCATATGTGGGCTAAGGTGCGTGTACAGTGGGGCCATAATCGAGCCAAAAAATGAGGATGTCACTGATAAATAAGAAAATGTATAATCTGAAATAATAAATGAAGGTGTATTTATTTGCTACCTGGCGTAAAAGAAAATGTTAAGGTGAAGAGGGAAGACAGTAGGGGAGAAATCACAGCCTGCTTGACTCCCATCATCACTCCATGAAATCTGAGCCCATTATTTATTAATCAATGTGCTCCTCCAATGTGAAGCTATTTTAGGAACACATCAGAGAAAGGAGACCCCCTTCCCCCCTAAAGAAAATCCTCCCTGCTCCCTCACTCGACAAAGACCCCCACCGGTGCTCCTCACATGGGCGAGCATGCAACACGCTCATAACCAGGCCACTGTGAACTGATGACATGATATTTAACAGGCAGGAGGGAGCTGGTAGCTATGCAGCATCGTAATGTACAGCCGGTGTCCCGGTAGGACACGACAGGCTGACACCGGCGGATGTATCCCCGTTGCTTTCTAGAGCAGGGGTGTAGAAGTACAACCAGCAACCAGCAGCCTTCAGTCGCCCTCTGGCTCACTCTCTTACCCGTTTTTGTTGCCTTCGGACAGCATTATGGTCGGCCTTGAAAGGGAACCCACGGGGATAAAACACAACACTCGGCCGCTAACGATCCCTCCGGTCAGGCGTGGGTTGAAATCGGGGACGCGGAATAAAAAAAACTCCGGTCGCGTTTGTTTCTGCTGCTGATTAGCCGTGCACTGCGTCGGTATCAGGGATGCAATGCATGCATGACGGCCATGTTGGCTAGCGAGACCAGTGTCAAGTCTACCAGAGTGGAAAAAAAACCTCTTCCGGTCACGGATTTTCAAAATAAAAGCGGGTAGACGCTCAAACGTGGCGCATTCCGAAGTCTAAACAAAAATAACGATTAAACAAGAAACTACAATGAGTGTTAATGTATTTTTGCTGCCAGCGTTGAAAGAAAGCAACAAGAATATGGCAGGAAAGCGACGAGGTAACGCCGAAAAGGACCCTTTTTACTGAACAGAAAAGCAGCATGTGGGGCTGCCGCATTGAGCGCCTGACAAGAAATACAACCTGCTATAATTAGGAGCGGTGAGTGGGGTGTGTATACAACCGATTCAAGTATGTCTTGGGGGCATGATGTCAGCTCTGTGGTCAATGTTTTTTAATTGGAACAGACAGTTATGATGCCTTTCCATGCTGACAAATGATAAACAATGGGAAATACACCAACACATTAGCCCAAACATAATCCATGATGAAAGTCATGACACAACTATGTAAGTAAAACTGCAAAGTTTAGGAGAAACAACCCAAATTATACGAGCTAACAAACACAATGCACATCACCTTAATTCAGTGCAGACATGATCCTTTCTCTTTTAGTATTGTACAATGCATAAATGTGATTAAACCATGACCATCTCCTGATGATCACACAACAAAAACATGTCCTCATTTAACTTGCATTAGTTGATACCCTATGTGAACAGATGGATACACTTTTAAAGATTAGGTTTCAGAGCAGGTGTGTCAAACATGTGGCCCGCAGGTCACAACGGGCCCACCAAAGGGTCCAATGTGGCCCACTGGATGACTTTGCACACCTACTATTAGGCTGAATCCAAATGTCCACAGTTCGCGTACCCAGGAGGTCTGGGAGTGCTTAGGGCTGTCCAAAGCTACAATTCATCCAGTCCACGAGGGGCCTCAAGCCAACTTTCTGCAGACTTTAATAACCCACAATTCATTGCAATACGGACGTGACGTTGAGGTGTATTTAAACTGCTGAAAAAAACTTAAGAAGGTGTAAAATAGTTATTGATAGTTAGGTCTATTAAAATGTTTCTTGAATTGTGTGGGCCAGAAATAATATTCAACCACATTATGATACAGAAATACGTTTAAGTACAGGCTGCAGAGGGACTGACAATGCATTTTATTATTGCTGCCTATCAGGCAGTGAAAAAGGCTTAAAAAAAAAGGTCCGAAAAGCAACAAAAGAAGGTCTTCTAATGTAAGTAATGCCCAATTTATTGAGTTACAGTCCTGACCTTACTTACAAACATTTCTGTATTTGAATGCATGTAGCCGATCGGGAAAAAAAAAAAAAAAAAAAAAGATTACATGGGATTTATATCTTGTTATCTGCAGGAACAGATATGAGGAACTTATATGACATATATGTGAATATGACAACAGCAATAGTTGAACATTTCCGTAGCAACGAGTAAAACAATCAAGGGCCGTCTATCAACCGCTTGCAGTCTCTGCCCTCGCAGACTTTACGTGATGACAGTAAATACGTCACACTACGTACAACTGAAGTCTGCCAGGGTTCAGTCTGCAGGTCCAGAGGGTGGACATTTGGATTCAGCCGTAATGTACTTGTGAAGACTAAGAGATGCCAGTAGCAAGTTAAATAGTGAGGAATACTTTGTGTAAAATGCTGCTTCAGAGGCTTTTCACCCTGACCAGAATACAGCTCTCAATAAACACCTCATCTGGTCATATTTAGCGATATTATTAAACATTGTGCAAGTGTGTTGTAACTCAGCAGCTTCAGTAAAAAAGAATCTATGTCAGACGCTATCAATACGGCACTGAATAAGTACATTTTTACACAAAAAGAGGGATAAAAATGGGGGTGTTATTTATAGTTTATTATGCAATGGTGTTTCTGGTCTGGCCCACTTGAGATCAAATTGGGCTGTGTGTGGCTCATGAACTAAAATGAATCTGACACCCCTGTATTACAGTGTTTGCTACATGACTGCTGTTGCAGTTTCTGAACTCTCTTGCACTTAAAATATACACTGCTTTTGTGTTCTCCTCTGACAGCCAACGTTAATATAAGCAAAGTCTGCAGGAGCATGACCACATGGCTAAAAATGTTATCACCATCCCCAATATCTAAAAAAATCCAGTGATTTAGTCCATGTTCTCCACATATTTCCAAGGTTAAAGTGCTTCCTTTGGGATTTCATCACTGCATTTAATTTGTAAGCTTCTCTACGTCACTTTTAGCAAGTTGAGATATCCAGAAGGAGGAATAGAGAAAACAGAGATAAGCTTAATTAACAGGAAAACCCTGCACATCATTGTTGCTAAATACTACAGGGAGCCACTAGAGAAATCCATGTCACATCACATTACAGAATAGAACACACAACACAAAAAGGTGTTGCATACACGGAGCAAATTACTAATGATGTTTCTTGTTTTCCTGTGTATCCACCAACTCCAGCAACATATAATTTTCAGACTTAAAGGGATACTTTGCTCATTTTCAACCAGCTTTGTATCATAACAATGTGGGTATTATGTGTAAATTAACTGTGGTCAACTTCCCTGCATCTTGCCAGCACCCAGATCTCCCTGCTCACCTCTCATCTTCGCTGGCTCATGGGCTGTTGATCAAGCTACAGACTGTACACTCTCATTGTGTATGCCCACCACCACGGACAAAAAGGTGCATCTAAAGTCTCTTAATAGTCATTTTCTCAGTCCTCAATCCGCGCTTGAACCAGGAGTTGTTCTGGCGTACCATTTTGAAGACCATCTCAAAGCTCTTATTTGTGATCTGTGGAGCGAGGATCAAGGACACGCGAGAGCAGCCTTCACCTAAGTCTTTTAATGGCCGTTCTGAGGAAACGTTTCATTTCACTAAAAAAATCTCCCTGTGTCCTCTCTCCTCTCATGGTTTCCTTGTGTCTCTTCATACCACTCCAGCGGGAGGGACTAGGACGCAAGTGAGGGAAATATGGATGCAATTTAAAAGGCTTGAGATGCACCCAGTGGGTATAGAAGTGGATCAAGAGAGAGACCTGCCCCTCTCTCTTTTCTTAAATGCAGACCAAACAAAGATCTGTGCAGTGCTGATCAAATATAAACAAATATTCTATTCCTGTATTGCCTATTTCTTGCCTTAAATGTCCTAAGAAACATATCTTAGCACACTGTTTGGGTGTAATACGAGAGTTTGTCAACAAGAAGCAGGTTCTGAGATCTTAGATGTTTTCAAAAATATATTTATGCTTAATTTTTAGTTGTGATAAAAGATTGTTTGTTACCAGCCTACCACCATTTTATTTTTCATGTGTCAAAGCAGCCAAGCTCGCATTACGTCACCCTCCAGCAGGAACATTTATTGGTCCGGTGAGGTGCAATGCATTCTGGTAGTTGCAGGTTTTTTGGCTTGTCTATTTCTCATTATGGTTAACTGTATTTTAATGATGTTTACTGACCTTTTTGGAAGGTATCGTTTCTCTGCCCCTTTACCCAGGTTAGTCTTTTTCTCATCCTCTGCTTCTCGTCCTTGGTCTGCCTTCTGTGGAATTATTCAATGTAAAAACCATGAAAGACAAACAAAGATTATTTAGATTCAAAGTGCATTTCAGTGATACACACAGGAAGGATGAAATGAAGTTAAGAAAAAAGAAACACTGGGGAATCTCTGCAGTAATATGGGACCAAAATTACTTCTTCTGACACCCACATCAGTTTGATCACTGACCTTCAGCTGCCTCGCAGGGCTGGTTTTATCTCCAGAGGAGGAGGAGGAGGAGGAGGAAGATTGTGATGAGTGTGAAGAGGAGTCTGATTTGGAGTCAGAGTCTGATGAGGAACCTGAGTCTTGGGCCTCAGTTACAGCCACCCTGCCTTTGTTGGCGGCCTCCTGTCTCTTGTCCTTCTCCTTCAGCTGTTTCTCCTCTCGTCTCCTCTCCTCATCCTGGCGTTTTCTCTCTTTCTCTTTTTCCTCTTCCTGGCGTTTTCTCTCCTTTAATTTTTCTTCTTCCAGGCGTTTTCTCTCTTTTACTTTTTCTTCTTCCAGGCGTTTTCTCTCCTTTTCGTTTTCCTGTTCCTGGCGTTTTCTCTCTTTTTCTTGCTCCTCTTTCTGACGCTGCTTCTCCTCCTCTTCCAGTCGTTTCCTCTCCTTTTCCTTCTCTTCCTCCAAGCGCTTTTTCTCTCTCTCCTGTTCTTGAAGCTTCTTCTTCTCTCTATCCTGCCTCTGTTGTTCTCTCTCTTTCTCCTCCTTCAGCCGCCTTTCTTCCTCCATCTCTCGGTTCTCTTGCAGCCTCTTCCTCTCCAGTCTTTGCAGGGGAGATTCACTAGAACTGGCACACGCAGCAGTGGAGTGTGCCGTCTCTCCCAACATATCCACAGCAGAGGTGGCCTCTGCTGCACGGAAAGCCCCCTCTGACTCCATCTTGTGTACGAGCAGAGAGAGGGGCCCCGGCCTGCGCTTCACAGGGGGCTCGGGACTGCTGGAACGAGAGCTTGAGTCAGAGTCCTGCCTCTGCATACTGGAAAGTGGGAAAGGCACCCTCGGGCCACGAGATGCCTCGGGGCCCTCGCCCTCCTGCTCGTCTGTGTCTGGTGGACTCTGTTTGGGTGTGTCAGGTAGGGGGAACAGGTCAGGGGGTGGAGAAGGAGGAGGAGTGGGGTGGCGCAGTTGCATTGGTGTGTGGTGTACCTGTGGTGGCGGGATGTGCTGTGGAGGCTGCAGCTTGCGTTTGGATCTGGCAGCTGTTAATGGGACACTGGGAGGCATCTGCTGTGGCTGGGGTGGTGCTCTGTTGCCCCTCCGTACCCCGCCAGGACCAGGCCCCCAATCATCGTCATCCTCGCTCTCATCATCACCGTCGTCATCGTCATCACTGTCCTCATGGACCTGAGCTCCCGCTGAGGCCCCAGCAGATCGGCTCAGATGGAGGACAGAATGTGCAGATCCTGGTTCGCTCGGTGCGGTGCCCTCCTTCTCCTGAGCTCGGGACACAGCAGGGGGTAGCCCCTGGCGGTCAGGCTGGCCCAGGACGCGCACTGACAGGGAGGCTACGGCGCGGGGAGGAGAGGGGGCTGGTGGCTCCTTGTGGCCTTGGTGAAAGGTGGCTCGCTGCATCCGAGCTCCTGGAGCCTCAAGGGACTCTTGAGGGTGGAGGGTGGGACCGGGGCCCATGTCAGGGCCGCATGCCATCATCCCATGAGCCACCATTGCATCTCCTCCTCCTCTATCCTCCACCCTGGTCATGGAGGGTTTGGGAGGTATGGGGCAAGGCATCTGGGCAAAAATATGGGAGAAGCAAACATTTGTTACATACATTCATTAACATGTTTTGAGACATTTCACACACACAAAGCACAGAATAATACTTTTGTTACGAAAAAGCACCACCTAGGATTTAGGTTGACAAGTATTGTACTAAAGGAATGAAAAACAAAATGTTCACAGCATTAACTGATCAGTGTGCAGCAGCTTAGTATGTCCCGTTCTGTGGGATAAATCCTTAGTTGTCCTCTTTTGACTTCTCAGTGTGTGGAGGTTACTGACCTTGTCAGAGACATAGGAAGAGCTGTCATTGTCCTCTGAGTGATCGTCGTCCTCCTCCGGCACTGCTGGGCTTTCTGTGAGAGAGTGACACGAGGCAGGGGTTAAAGGTCAGCACCAGTGTGAGGATTAATGGCACCCACACACTGGTTCCCAACCAAGAACGACTTCTGAATGAATCAGGTTGAGGAATCAATTTCTCTTAAGACTTTTTCAAATTATCTGTTATGAGAGCTTTGTATGAAGTTATGGGAGTACAAATGTTTGAACAACATAAAGTAAAAGGACCGCTGGAAGAAAAAGAGTGTGGGACAGAAAGGCACAAGGGTTTGTCCAGTTCCTTTAAAGGGTAACTACGGTGTTTTTCAACCTGGATGCTATTCTCCCATGTTTTATGTGTCTAAGTGACTCATAGGAACAAAACTTGATCCAGTATTGAGCAAAAGAGTTGGGGCATGTTTGCATCGTCGGTTTACATCCAATAAAAGTGCTCGTTTTTTTTCCACTGACAGGCTCAGATTGTTTTGTTAGATACTTATAATAACAAGCTGAGCCTATCAGTGACAAAAGCAAGAAATTTTAGTGGCTGCAAACTGACAATGCAAACATTTCCCGAGTGGCTACACTGCAGCCTGCTTCACTGCAGCCAGCTACAGCGCTCTCACTCAACACACAGGTTGAAAAATACCAGACTTACCCTTTAAATTGAGGGACAGAGACAGTGTTTCTTGTCTGACATGTGATTCTGTGCGTTTATGTGAACGTTACCGTCTGACTCTTCCTCTTGCTGGGCCTCTCTTTCCAGTCTCTGACGAAGGAGCTCCTGCTGTTTAGCCAGGTACTGTTTTATGAAGCTGTTCTGGCTCATTTCCTCACCTATCTACAACACAGTAACGTACACAGAACAGCACTTTATTAGTATCTGTGCAATGTAAATTTCACAGTTATATAAAAATGACAAGCATTTGTTAAAAACTGTTTGTAGTGAAATATTCTATGAATTTCATATCATGTTTATAACGTAGGAGTGATGCTTTTCGGCAGAATTTAAAATTCCCACACATAATTAAAATAAAATATTAAAATCTATTCTTACCTGTGAGTTGGGCTGCAGCCCACTGTGAGAGGAGGATGACTTCTGAAGATTTTCCAGCATCAGAGCCTGCGGGGAGTAAGGAAGGGAAATTATTTAAATGTTAAATACTGCATTACAAGAAAAGACATTAAAATGTTAAAACAAATGCTCCTATAATCCTAGATCAGTATTATTTTTATGTTATTTTATTGACCACTTCTGTTTATGACTCCATTATAAAACTGGTTTGAGTTGTGAAATAGCTGTTGCATAACTTTAAAATACATTTATTTGGTGGATGATTTGTGAGTGAGCTTGCTGCCTTGCTAATTTTAACCCATATCAGCAAAAGTGCATTTGTTATTTGTCTGGGCACTTGATAAGGTAAAAATCCAACTTTTGTCAAACTGGTTAGTTTAAATTTTGTCACATTTAAACAATGAACATCCGTTTGAATATTGTGCAAAAACATTTAATAAATTATAAAAGATAATCAACTATATTAATAAGAAATATGCCTACAAAAGCAGCTGCATTGTGGTGGCCATTTTCTGAAAAATCTAAACCTTTAGAGACACAATCCTCATATTTCATATTGCTTTTCACACTGTTGTGGCATTGAAATCTTGCAAAGTAGACCTACTATTTATTTCCAATGGGATGCTTCATATATAAATGGATTATCACGAGGAATCAAGAGTGTCAGTAATTTACACACACATGGAAAAACAACTACAACCTAGTAACAGTGTTTTACTACTACCCGACAGTGGCACCAATGCAGCCTCATTTACACACATTTAAAAGCCTGCTTCAGTTGTAACCTGGCCCAATGCAGGAATGTTTTGAATGCATGCAAATCACACCAAAACTTGTCTCCACCCTCCACCTACAAAGCCCAAAATTACATCCTCAAGTATCTTGTTTTGTCCACAACCTTAAGGCATTCAGTTTATGTTTATTTCATTTAGAGAGGGACAGTGCACACTAATGAACATGATCACTAAAGTCACGTAAATGTGACAGATTTAGCCATACAGGCTAATTTTCATCTGCAGACCCTGGCAGGTTGTTGGTGTAGGTGTAAATAAGAGAGAGACAAAATAATAGGGGTTGACAGATAATCGGGGCCGATATTATGAATTTTTAGGGTTATCGGTATTGGCGATTTTTTCCAGCAATATACCGATATACAGTTTTGTTTTCCTTAGCTGTGTTGTTTTACCCCTGGCGTGCTTCTCACTGCTTGCAAATACCACTCTAGGCTCTTAAAAGCAAACCTAAGACCTACCCTTTTAACCTGGCTTTTCATTGAGCTCTCCTTTATTTAATCTTATTTTATTTTATTTATTTATTTATTTTATTGCTTTTCATTTTATTTTTTAAATTTTGTATTAACGATTATTGTGTATTTATTTCTTTATTTATTTCTATTAATCTGTTTTTATTTTGCTGGCATATTCTTCAACTTCGTTACTTATTTATTCTTCACTTATTTATTTTCCTATTTATTGACAGATCTAAAATTTCGTTCTTTATTCTGAGTTTTTATCCTGCCTCTTGTGTTTCTTTGTCAGTGTTTTTACGACAGACACATATTGGTTGTAAATATCGGCTATCAGCATCTCTTTCATAATAATCAGTATTGGCTCTGAAAAAAACATATCGGTCGATCACTACAAAGTAACATACAGAAGCCCATAAGCAAAGTTAAAAACGGATTGATGTATGTCCATGAGCATAGAGCAAGCATATAACCAAAGCACATAGGCAAAAACAACAAGACATAAGCACTATTTACATGTTTACTGTTATAAAGGAGTGAGGAAACCAGAATTTTCACATTTTTCTTACTTGAAAAATACCTCAAAAGCAATTTATAAACAATCAAATTAGTTTGCAATTAATTTAAAAGCTGGCAACTTATCAATTAATCATTGCAGCTCTAGTAATTCCAGCATATTTTAGATTTTGTTTTTACATTCAATAGGGTTGCCGACTAATCTGCCGATTATTTCTTTGATTAGTCGACTAATCTTGTTATTGAAAAATGTGTTAAAATGTTGAAAAATGTCGGTCCGTTTCTCCCAAACCCCAAAATGATTTCATCTAATGTCTTGTTTCATACTCACACCAAAGGGTTTTAATTCAGAGTCATGGGAGAGTGTGTAAAGCTGCCAATATTTGAACGTAAGAAGCTGCAATAAGAGTATTTTGGGCCACTTTTATAGTACTTTTCTATGAAAATGACTCAAACCGATTAGTCGACTACTAAATAGTCACTGATTATTTTAATAGTTGATTAGTCATCAATTAGTCGAACATTCAACCACTTTCAGGCCATAAAAATAAATAATTAAAGTAGTAATTGCTTCCACACTACGACTATATTACTGCTGGAGCATTTCAGCCTTAATTTGGTGAAATAACATTTCGAAATATGACATGAGAAGCGTAAAACTTGTGAATAAAACGTTTAAAAATCGAAAATAAATGTGTATTTTTAGATGTGTGGTGACTCATAACTCAGTATTTCTAAAATCCTAGCTACGGCCCTGACAGCTTATGGACTGAATGTCCTGTGCAGAACAGCAGTAGTGTTGAAAAATAAATATACCGTGAACCACAGCTGAGTAATTCACTGGTTGTTGGAGCTCGTAAAATTGTGTTTACATGGCGAGGCGCGTCCCCGTAACCCCGATACACTCACACAGGGAGCGCGGGCACGGCCATGTACTGTACACTATGTGCGGCTTAGGCCTCGACTTGACAGGTGCACAGTTCAACTGTGAGCAACACGGTGCACTGAGAGTAGTTGCCGATTGAGTGTGAGCTCGGTCGGGGGGCAGTTTCGTTGTGCTGTCAGCTACGAATAACCGCCACCGAAAACTGTTGTTGATGTGTAATAACGTGTGCCAGGCGATTTATGTATTCCCGCTTCTGAGCCCACACACCGTTACGGCCTCTAACGTTAACCCCCAACGTCTCTCGCCTCCTACTGAACTTAGACAGACTCGACAAGCGTCCGTAACATGGCGGCAAACTTACCCCTTTCAGTCGCTTCATGAGCGTGTTTTTCTGCCCGCTCTTCGGGAGGTTTCTTTGCTCCAGGGCGGCTTTCAAATCCGCAACACGGAGCGATTGTAGAGGTTTTCCATCAAGCGTAATATCTTCGTCCGCCATTTTGCTCCCTCCGCTTGTCTAAACTCCAACAAGCGTCGCTACGGCTGCTGCTCAGCGTCACAGCTCGGCAGTTTCCGGAAGGGCTCGGCTTATCCGAATCCCATGACAGAACGGTGACAGTTGGAAAAGATGTTCAGCCAGTTTGGGCCCACAGCCACATAATATTAAGACTTTTTTAATTTAATTTATTTTATTTATTAACTATTTTTTAATTTTAAGTAGTTTTAATCGAGCATTAATTAATCTACTGAAAAAATATATATTTTTGCCCGGCAAATAACAAAATCATCTATTTTTGGACACCAATACTGCAATAAATAACCAAAACACATTCATTTAATTGCAAAAGATGTATTTGTGCATTCTGAACAGGAATACAAGACAGACATCAAATGTAGTGTTAAAAGCAAGGGGGTGTATCACTGTAGGAGACTTCTATACCTCAGCAAATACAGATAACAGACTCAAATGAGTTCACATAGTGTAAAAAAAACCCTTTCTTGTACAAAAAGAAAAACAGCCTTATCTTTGAACTGTAACTTAACATATTTTTCCCAGGGGAAAATAAAAAAAAGTCAGTTGTAAATTACCCAGTAAAATCACCCCACAGTGAAGGATGTGCATATATATATATATATATGTATATATATATATATATATATAAATTAAGCAAATTAAAGCCATGCAAAGTGGAAAGCAAATAACATAAAAACTTGACAGTAATAAATATACTACTAAAGGTTACTTGCCGATCATGCTCTCTTCATACAAACAGTATTAGAGCCTGTTTTGGCAGGCAGGTATTCATTAGGTAATACTTCAAACCTCCACAGGGTGGCACTGCAGCAGAGAGAATGTAAAAGTGACAGAAGACACAGTCGTAAAATAATGATTTAAAACTGAGTCACACAGCTGAGAAGATGATTATGCAATGCCCTGATGATACTCATACGGATCTGAGAATAAAACTTGAATATAAGTTTAAACAACATGACTGATGATACATTATATTCCAGCTTTGTGGAGCACCATTTGTAGTGTGAATGTGAGAAACATCGTGTTTGTTCAACTTCCAGTCGACTTTTTGTTCCATCACAGCTTCATATTTAACGTATGTATGAGCTGTATGTGCGTAGACCGACGCATTATATCTCAAAAGTGGTACAAGTAGACACGGTAGTGGTCAGACAGTAATACAATGGTCTGAAATGGGAAACAGGTAAGTGTTTTGTTGGATTTAAAATGCAAAATATTTCAATCACAAAGTGTGCTGTGCTTTATTTCACAGTTTTTACTAAGGCTGGGCAAAATATATCAACCAAATATTAAAGGGACAGCTCATAAGTTGGGTTGTATGCTTTGTTTTTCCATTCAACACCCCATTCTGACGGCTTCGGTTCCCCATCTATACTCTCGTCAAAGCCACAAGACTCGATTAACAAAAGCAGTAATTTTGCCTCACTGAACACGCGAGCTGCTGTTCTACTATGGTGCTTTAAAGGGCTAGTTTGGGTTTTGAAGTCCCAAATAACACGATCAAGGTAGGGGTAGACCAGCAGCTCCTGTAAACAGCTCTGCAATGGAGTCTGGCTTTGAAAATAGTGATACAGTTTCATTTCCCTGTGAGAAATCGCTGTCGGACGCTAAGGTAAAGCTGCGAGAATGTTCTCAATATAGCGTACACTTAAACTACTCCTCCACAGCAGTACATCGCTTAGCTTGCGTGTCAGACTCCAGGGTGCTTCTCCAAACTGGCAACATGCTGAGTGACATCTACTGTATGTAATACACTGACAATAACCAAGTACCTCATACAACCCAACTATCCCTTAAATATCCATCTTGATGTGATACAAGTATCATACCCAGCCTTAGTTTCGACCTGACTTTAACCGATCAAAGCAGACGTGAGTAAGCACTGTTGACTTGGACGAGCATCTTATGGGAAATGAACATGAAAAGCGAGGAAAGCCAAAGAAAGTTGAGCATGCAGTCACAACAAGACGTGTGCAGACAGGTGAGCTCGGTCGACAGGTTTGTTATCCATTGCCAGGCTATCACGTGACTGTGGGAAAGAACAGGATTAGGCAACATCTCACCCAGCTATCATTACTCACTCTCAGTCACTCAAATATGATCTCCCTCTGTCAGACAGGATTTTAATTCGTCTTCTTGAGGTGTGTGTCACTGCATGAGCGTAAACTGAACACGTGTTGAGAGATGGTTGTTGTAATCCTCCTTGAGTGGAACTGTACTTTGCTTTCTAGTGGAAATGGGTACGACACAAACACGACACGTACTTGCACAGATTAAGAATGGAAGTCGGGCCTCTTCCATTTCTTCCATATTAAGCCCAAAAACACTCGATATGCTGCCTCAGCAGCTTCAGAATGATGCTCACAAAAGGCCTTTCAGGTTAACAGTAAGAAGTAGGTCAGAACCAGGATGTAAGGCCTCCTTCTGTGCTATTTTTGGAACAAGGGGGATGGCTAAATAAATAAAGGAAGGAAGGAAAATGGCTATCATGTGAGGAAAAGAAAATATGGCCGACATAACAAAGCAAAGCTCCCAAGATAAACAGTCCACACGGATGCTCAAAGCCTTCAAGGGGGCTTCAAATATTCAATAAGTTAACACTCAAATAGACAAGTGTGCCTGGCATCAAAGCACAGAGGTCAGTATATAAACAAAAGGCAAACCAACACACACTGGGAGGACAGGAACCAACACAGTCGAAACCCAGCTCCGTAACAGCTGCAGCGAGGGTCAACACTTCAACTCCGCTTGCTTCAATCCCACTCAAACAAAAGGTGGTGAAAGAGTCTAACAACAAATAAGGCATTTCAAAGAGAGAAAATATATGTGTAGTGTAAACAAAGTTTTTTTTTTTACGCAAGTGGTACGAAATATCACGAAGATATTTCCGCCAGGCGCTGGAGCAGAGTGGAGAAGCCCGCGGCCTGCTGGGAGAGCTCGGCGACACGGTCCACCATCTCCTGGGTGGCGGATACTGACGGGTAGTTTTGTGCAGCGCCTTTTGTTGCCACGACAACTGACTTCAAGGCCTGGCAGAGTCGTCCCCCTGAGGTTGTTATCTGAAGCAGAGAAAGGAAATAAAAACTGTCATTGTCCATTAAGTTAAAAGCATGTATACTGTACTATACTATTCACACCAATCTTCTCTACGCACCTTGGCCCGGAGGTCAGCAGAGGTGAGAAGGCGGGAGAGCGTGTCCCCGATGAACACCAGCTTGTGTGCCGTCACTATGAGACTCTTCCCTCTGGCGACGAAGATGCGGGGCGGTTGGTTCCCCTGCACGCTGCTGAAGAGCACGTCGATGGCGTCTGCCAGGCAGGAGAGGTGAGCGAGGCTCTGGGAAGAGTAGAAGGACAGCAGCTCCGAGTCCTCCAGGGAGAGAGACACAGGAAGTGGAGGGGATGGAGTCAACTGTAAAAGGAAAGATGATATTAGCGTTTGAGGGACAGGGCCAAATACGTTGTTGGCAATAAGTAAGGGTTTCTACAACTTAAGGCAAGATGAAGATGAAATTTAAGACCAGCTTTTCAATAATCAAAAGTGAGGGTAAGGGACAATTTTTCCCAAATAATTATCGTAAGACAAAATTCGACTTTTTTGTCACTTGCTCAAGCACAGAACTTGGAAATACCTGGCATTTGTTGGCAGGTTTCCTTTGCAATTTTGTGTTTCTCTCTCTGCGTGTTGGATTCTACTGTCTGTGCAGTGGCAGCTAGCTAGCAGACAGTCAGTACGTTTACATGCAGCTTAAGAAAATCGAATTATCGGTGTAGTCCGACAGAAACTAGACATTTAAATGCATGTAAACAGCTTAGCCCGACTGAAATTGGACTAACCATAGCTCGACTACACCTAGATAATTCAATTGAAAGTCGAACTATTGCTGCATGTAACCACTTAGTCCGACTGGAGTTGGACTCGGCGTTCTGTGCATGCACCATTTTTTCTTTTGCGGGCTTTCACCCGGAAGAAGGAGAAGAAGGAGATGACGTAGCAGCAGAGCAGTAACTCCCGGAAAAACAAACAAACAAACACCATGGTGACCGAGATGCAAAAACCGGAACTAGTTCAATACACACTATATTAAAAAGGGCACAGCGCCGCCTATCAGAGGAGTCAAATGTACTTGGTCAGAAATTAGATCTTCTCTTCTACATGTATACTCAGACATGACGAGAAGTCCGACTTGACTGATTAGTCAAGCTATGAGCTTAGCTCGACTACTGCATTCATGTAATCATCACTATTAAGTATCATTTTCCTGATGAAATGAAGAAATTGTAAGGCTAAATGGACTTGACTTTGAGTCCCTGTAACAGCTGAGAAAGTCCAAACAAGGAGAATGAATGAGAAACATTAAATTAAATACACAACAACCATGGATGTGATTCATGCTTTCAGTCATTTTGCTGTACTGCACTTCACATAGGTTAAAAATGACATTTAAATGAGTCTTTAGTAAAGCTGCAATAATCAGTTGATTAATTGAATGGCCACAATAATTATATCAAATTTCTAAGCCAAATTGTTGCAGCTTCCAGCTTCTCAAATATGACAATTTGGTGGTTTTCACCCTTTTCTTCATCACATGTGATACGTAGCTGTCTTTGTTTGGGTTTTGGGAAATTATAACAGTAGTTTTCCACTATGTTCTAACATTTTATGGGCTAAATAGTTAATTGAGAAAATAATTCAAATATGAATCCGTAATAAAAAATAGTAATTAGCTCTAACCTCAAGCAACCATTTATCTAAAGGCTCATCCACACCAAGAACAATAATTGTAATAATAACTATAAAAAAATAAGCAATGAGTCCACATCTCAACTGTAACGACGACAACAGTGGCAAACAATATCATTGGGATCACTTTCAGAGCGATTTCATGAACAGAGACGCTGACAGCCAATCAGAATCCATCCTAATTTACTGCAGACACAGCCGGAGCGTGCAGCATGTGTCTTCTGTTTACAGAACATTATCATTCATCAGTGTGAATGCTCCACGCTGCCTTTAACTCCCGAACATCAGAGTTTCATCATGTAAACAAACATATGCAGGCCTCTGATTAATGGTGTGTAATGTTGTTAATGTAACATGTGCAGTCCTATACATAACTTAAAAGCCAGAGATTCTGACACACACACACACACACACACACGCACACACATATATATACACAGTACGTCAGCAAATGACTGAGCCTTTCTGTCTCTTATTGTCCTGCAGCTTTCGTTCTATGTGAGGCAAGATTGTTAAGATTTACAAGTGACCTCTTGTTGGTCGTCTGTGGCGCAACCAAGGAATCCAGCAAGGAGTAGAAAACATGCAGACTGAGTGATAAGAAAACATGACCTCAGTCTCAAGCGACAGAAGACGAAACTGACTCAAGAGAAAACGTAAGACAATGACTGATTGTAATTTTGCTTCTGTGTGCTGTCACAAGCCTTGATGTTGGATTCCCTGAAGAACAAAAGCCTAAACATCAGAAACACACTCTGAATCTCATGGCCTGATGGATGTGCGTGCAGATTCACAAGGAAGACATGAACAAAGGGTTAACGTGATATAAAGTCAACTGGTGTTGTGTAAACACAGTAGGTGTAGACTGAGGATGGATTTAGACGACATCGGGAGCCAAAAAGCTGCAGTGAGCTGGATTAATGAGTCACAGTGCTCATTAGTAAACAGGGCGCACTGTGAACACAGAGTGAATCAATGACTTATCTGTGCTGACTTGCTGCGTGTTTCTGTGCAACACAAATCATGTAAGAATCCTTTGGACTGTAGGAGCTAACGACTGAGTGTGTGGAGGTAAAAATAGAGGAAGGGACTCACCGTTGGCTCTGCAGTGATTTGTGTGTGTCCATTCTCACCCAGGACGTCCGGAAGTGGATCAGGTTTACCCTAGTGTGGGACGGATAGAACAGTCAGGGGTGTTTACAGACACAGCTACTGTCCATGTTTGATGTATTTAGGGCTACACAATGTGAGGAAAATATCCGATAGTGCGGTTGAATATCCCCATATTACTTGCGATAAAAAAACAGCTTAGTTCTTGACTCAGCCTTGCACAGTACTTGTGAATGTGCCATGTTCTTTGAGTTGCCTACCAAACTTGGTACTTTTAAGGGGACCGACTGAATTACGGCGGTACTACCAATTCAATTCATGTTTAATCGATCAGTGCCAAATGTTGGCACCATAGAGTGCATCTGGGTGAGAACGCGGGGCTTTGACAAGAGGCGGAAGTGCTACAAAGCACCCCAAGGCCTGGAAAACGGGCAGCAACAGAGCTAAACTGAGCCGCTAGATTCAACGTCAGACCGGAGGCAGAGCGCCACAAAGCTTGGATGTAGTAACAGACTGCCACAGTCACTTCATCAGATTGCACAATTGCATTAATTTGTTTCATCTTGTTTCATTTTATCTTAGGAAAGAACTGTGCAGTCATCAATGCCTGATGCCTCTAGTCTTTCCTGTTCTACATGTAAAGGTATATAGCTTTTTAGGTCAACCATGGTATCGGATCGATATCGGCTGATACTCAAAGCCACAGCATCGGGATCGGTATCACAACTTTAAAAGCTGGATTGGTGCATCTCTAATACAAAGTACTGAAAAAAGGTATCGTTGGGTACCAGAGCCAGATCCTAGGTACCAGAACAGGAACCCAGACCAGTATCAGTTCAAATTTGAACTGTACCCAACCTTGCCGACCAACCAACTAACAAACAGAGCAAGCTATAGAGCTAGAAATGTGAAAGTAAATGGATATATAAGTGGTCTGCAAAGATCCAGTTTTTCATGCAGATGTTGTACAACACATCCATTAATTTCATCATGAAAACTGACCTGTAGCTTGACGTATCCAACGCTGTCTCCAGTTGGTACAGGTGCGGGGATGGGAGTCAAGCCGATCCCTGCGTACTCATTGCTGGGGTCATCTTCTCCATCAACAGGGCCCACTGTGAGTGTCACAGTCGACACAGTGGGAGGCAAAGGGAAAGCAGGCTGAGGGGTCGGGGGCAGGGGCCTCTCCTGGATCCAGCTACCTTTACGTGAGCCCATGCCTCCTCCTGATGACTTCCCATCAGGCACAGGGAGCGCAGGCAATGGCCTGCGGGACAGGGAATCTTGGGAAGGCAAACGTGGTCGGCCCTGAGCCTGCAAGAGCAGGGCACTTTCTTCAAGGGAGCGCTGGACGAGCGTCAACAGCCCTTCAGATGGCGGAGCGTTGCCAATTGCGGATAACGCCGGGAGAAGGTCTGATAGACGAGCCCACGCCTGCTGAAGAGGCGGTGGTGGATCATCTGAATGACTGGCTTTCCAGGTCGACAGGATTTCAGCCAACGAGGTGGCCAGGTCCCGTGATGACAGGGTGGAGGCCGGGCAGGAGGCCGTGCTCAGCACTGAGTGGACAAGGCTGGAAAGCGTTGCTCTCCACTGCATGTCGCCCGAACCGTTACTAGAAACAGAGAGGCGGCGAGTGGAAGTGGAGGAGGATGACAAAGAGTGAGGGAGGACTTCGGAGGTCAAGGCAGGCATGTCATAGATGCCACAGTCTGGCTCAGAAGTGTCCTGATTATGACCTCCGCCGCTGGCTCGTTTCTCAGATCCAGGGACACGACAGGCCTGTCCAACCTGGCCGGCATCCTCAGCAGAGAGGCTGATGGTGGACTCTCCTGGGCCCAGAGGCACACCTGGAAGTGTAGGAACGCTGTATACGTCGTCATCAACTTCATCAGGCTGGACATCTGATGTGGACATATTCAAAGAGAGAGTGGGGACATCATAGACCTACAAGGGGGGAGAAGACAGAAGATTTTTTTAAATTGTATGTGTTGCTTATTTTATGCTTGTATTGACAGAGAATGATTTCTATGGACTGGGAAAAAATGTAAGGGGTTTCTGTGTAAATGATTATTGACGAGAGGCACCCAAGACTAAAGTTCACTTTGTGTTCAGTGTGAACACACCATTAGACTTGATTGAAACCTGTCTTGTTCATGGCTAATCAGACTGAATGGCATCACAGAGTCATCACAAAAGCAAAACGGAGTGCAGGGAGACATTTGTCCCCTTAACCAGCTGAGAGTAAAAACAATGCGTCCACATACAGTAACTGCAGGCAAGGAGGAAAAAATAATCCAACAGCTGGCAGACATTTTTAAGTAACATTAAAGGGGGAGACCACTGGGGGCAGGGTGCTGGTGGTGGTGGTATGGCCTTGGCATGGCCCTGACAGATGGGTGTGACTGAGAAAAAATAGCAGCAGCATTTGGACTGGATAGACAGGCTCCCACAGCAGAGAGAGACAGGTGTGGCCTCGCCTTAAAGGGGGGCAGGGAGACAGACCAATGGTGGAATGTGGGAAGAAATGGTGACAGGGTATTTGATAGTCATCTCTTGTTGGTGAAACGCTACACTTGTACAGACATGAACTAAACACACCAGTTTACCACAGTTCCCAGCGATTTCGTGGTCAATCATATCAACCACAAGGATTATCATTTGACTGTCAGAAAATAAAAGAGCGTAATTATAGGCACAACACGCATATATAACATGTTATATGCTCAATATTTTGTTGAGTTGTGAAGTTACAGCATTGGAAAAACTCTGATTTTTAATGTTAAACTGCTTTATTTAGTGTTTTTACCAGTTTAAAGCACCATATCCGTTTGTTTTGGAGAGGATTGCAGATAATTCAGCTCTTGGTAAAACCCTGCTGCTAAGTGGTATCTTTACCTCTGTCTCAGAGTCAGCTTGTGGTGGTACACTGCGAGGGGTGTCATAGATACCGTCATCATCACCCAGGGAGGATGGGACTGGACGCTGCCACCTGCCACTGGGAGGAGTATCATACACCTACCAAGACAACAGAAGCACAAAACCAAATTATGATTGCACGTCGGTCAAAATTTGAATAATTTTCAAACATGCTGATGAAACTCAAACGACATGCAAATCCAAACCATACACAAACTCTCGAGAACACGTTTTTGGAGTAGTTAAAGTGTGTATAAACCTATTAAATAACAATGATAATAACCTGCAACGTAACACGTTTCTAGTTTGAACAGTGTGATAAGCGGAGTAGCTCTACATACCTGGTCATCCACAGCATCTGCGTAATCCTGACTTTCTCCTTTTTTGTTCTGCATATTGTTGCTTTTTTCCAGGCCATTATTCATCTGTTCATCCTTACTCTGAGGAACTCCTCTTTGTTTGTCCTCTTCTTGCTGCAGGCCTGCATTAGTAACCTGAGCAGTGGGTTTGGGAACAGAGTTAGAATCGGCGGATGACGGTGCAGCATCTTTCCTGGTGACTCCCCTCACTGGAGGAGCTGGTGGAGGAGGTTTGCGGGCAAAATTTGGTGATCCAGGAACCCTGACCTGGCCTGCTCTGACCAGCAAAGGCGACCCGCGATGACAGGCCAGGCCGGGTTTGCCTCTGGCAACTGCAGAGTTGGGGGAAACTCCCTTGAGCAGAGGTCTGGGAGATGCTTGGACAGGGGATATGTGAGATGGATGCTGGTGAGCCAAAACTGTGGCTGAAGTCCTGTGAAGGCTTGTTCCCACAGAGGTGGGTGTTTGGTACACCCCTGGGGTGTTCTGGCTCACTTTTGGCTGAGGGGTACCGGGTGTTCCACTGGGGCCATTAGAGCAGACAGCAGTGCCCACAACTCCTCCTGTTGGGGACTGGTAAACATCATCACCTGCAAGGGGTGTGCCTTTAGGCACCAAGTAACAGTCGTCAGAGTGTCCTGCTGTTAGTGTTTCTCTAGGAACTAGATATGTAGTGTCCTCTGGTTCATCAGCTGCCCGTGGTACTCCAGTGGGGGAGAGGTACACAGACTCTGAAGCCATGAGTGGTGGTCTGGCATGCTGAGCTGCTGAAGGCATGGGACTTACTGGAGTCTGATAAAGTGTTCCTGTCGCTTCTGAGCCCCGTCCTCTCAGAGAGGGTGAGCGCGGACGCCCCGTCACCCCTAAATCCCAGTCAGGTCTGGGCCGGGTGCCAGAGCTGGAGTGGGAGCGTGGGCGCCCACCCTCGACTCTGCGGAGCTCCCCCGGCCTTGAGGCAGCTCCTCGTCCCTCGCCCACAGCTGGCGGGGAGCGATACACTCCATCTATGTCCTCTGCACTACTGCTGACAGCAGTCCGGGCCAGTGGGGGAACAGGCGACAGGTAGACGGAGTCCTCAGCAGGGTTACGTCGGGGGTCTGAGCCTGGGGGCGGGGCGGTCTGGAGGAGTCGAAGGCGGTTCGCAGGTGCAATGCCCTGTCTGCCATGTAGGGAGCAGAGCCACCAGCCTGGCCCGCCACTCTGCTCCTGTTCAAGAACCATCAGGATGTCACCCTTCCGGAAAGCCAGCTCCTCTGGGCTTTCTGCCGTGTTGTCAAACAGCGCCTTTGCCAATACCGTCTGAGAAAGAGGACAAAAACAGCAAAAATCATAAACACGGACCCTTCCCTTCAGTAACTCACACAACACACGCCAAGAACAGGTTTTAATCTACAGCCTAAATTCACACAAGCTAGTGTCTCACATCTGCTCACCACAAACAAACAAGTACATTGACGTGGCAGTGCCAAGTCAGGGGCATAAAAAGGTCGATTGTTCAGGGCTATTGAATAGAGTGTGAATACGAGTGAATAGGGAAGATCTCGTAAAATGTCCGTGCGAGAGACAGAGGGACAGGAAGAGGATGGGAGAACGCACAAAGAAAAATTTAAAGCATAAAAACGAGCATCATCACATAATTCACAGCTGTGTCAATAATCATGGAGCTGAGAGAGAGCAAGGGGCACAGTCAGGGAGGATCAATGATCAAATGGACACAAGGGCTTAATGGTAATGAGCGAGATGAGAGGGAGGGGGAGGGGATGAGAGGCACATCTGTCCCTTTGCTGTTTAGGATTTAATTGCCAACCCAAAGCCAGAGAGTCAGGCCCCCTTTCATTTTCTAAACCAACCCCCTGGGGACAGCTAGGCTCCATTGAGCCATGTGGGACCCCCTTAGAACAGTAATGGAGGCAATGAGGATCCTAATAAAATATACAGACATAGTGAGAATGTACAAAAGGTAAAAGCGTGCAAAATAGATTTTATATATATATATATATATATATATATATATATATATATATATATATATATATATATATATATATATATATTTAGTTTTGATTGCATGTGTACTCAAGAAGAAGACATGCAAATGCACATACACAAAGACACAAACACTGTACTCACAGAGACAGACATTATTGCCAAGATAACAGTTATGTCTCAGAGAGAAACTATAACTCCAGAGTCCGGATCAGTCGGGGTCGTCCATCTAGATCAGCGGTTCTTCTTATGTATATGTTGGTCGCCGGAGAGGCTCGGTGCGGAGACACAGCTGAGTCCGGGGAGGACACATCTCAAAGTCCGGGTCGTCTCCGCCTTCATAAAGATCCTGAAATCAGTGCACAAACGCTTTTTCACGACTCACTCACATTACACCGAGACTGTTTAGTCAGCCTCAACTCGTACGCTACGAGGCACATGTGAAATAAAAGGTAGGGCAGGCAGCGGCAACACCTGTCTATCATTTCCACGCCCAGTAACGTTACGTTAGAAGCAACCCGCTAAGCTAACGTTAGCTTAGCATCGTAGCTAAATAACCGGTGTGCACTCGCTATCAAATATGTGTTATAAAGTTATTTATAACTATTCAGATTAAAATGATAATTCAATTGAACAGTAGCTAGCTAATATAACATTCGCCGTGTTGTCGCGGCCTAGCTACCAACATTAGCTAGATACTGTTAGCTATGATAACGCTGGTTATCTTCATCGCCTTTCGCTGCTAACGCCAAAGTTCAGTTCAAAACAACAATGGCACCGCCGGGGGAAAACCGTTAATACGCGCACGAGCCAACATTAGCACCCAAAGTATCGTTGTTAAAATAAATACCTTGCTTTATTCTCTTATCACCCATAAACTTCGCGTCGGCGTACAGTCTCACAAACGTAAAAATCACTTCTTTTCAGGCGTGAAAATCTGAGGCCATCGGCGTTCAATCATCTTCGGCGATGACAACAACGCTATCTCCGCCTCCTTCAGGGGTTGACGCCATTCACTGATCCAGTAGCATAGCGTGCGCGTTAGCTTCAGGTTGTAGACCTATCCAACATCTGTGAAATCGCGCAGGTATCCGCAGCCGTGAACACACCACCTCTGTGATTGGCTCGGCTTTGTGTGTTGTGTTTAGGGACGTCCGGATTTTGCTGTTCATCGGAAAACTAAGCTGTAAACTGAGGAAAAAAACAAAACGTGCGCCTCGAGCTAATACTATCATCGGATAGTAAAACAACATTTAATAGTCCCTAAATGTATAGCATATTTTTGGGAGGGACTTGGCTGTACAACTGAATCAAAGAGCAGGCAACTGCACTGGGCTACTTGCTGGAGGCTTTTATTTTGACATCGTATTATTTACCCGGAAACTGGCTGTAGCTACACGTTCATAGAGGTAGTCTAAACTCCAGGCAGCAGACTTTGATAGTCCTCAAACGATTTTTTAGATTTTAGTTGAACCTTATCTTCAATACCGCATGAACTGCAGGGTGAGATAAAGCGTTTGATCACATTTGCGCATTTGCATTAGTTGTTTATACAATGTAGCTGCGTACAAACTTAAATATGCTCCAAATAGTCTTGATTTTGTCTCTTTAAGTATACCAATCAACTATTTATTATTGTTGTCACCATGTGTCAGTTATTAGTTGAAGTGACTTAAGAGAAAGTGGCTTCAAGTTCACTTTGGGCACCACTGCTGTCAGAGTCCAGGTGACCTCTGCCCCAGTTACCCAGTGTTTTCATAAAATATATCCGTGACTTCATATTCTTTGCTCACAGGTGATGTTGAGGAGTGTATTCAGGTGCCTTAGGACCAATCCTGTCGCTGGACAAAGGAGCATGTCTCAAAGCAGCCTTGCTGGAAAGGTAGCCATTGTCACTGCCTCCACAGATGGGTAAGAATTACATGATGAATGCCTGTGCTGCCCTAAAATACAGAGATTAGTAAGTAAGAAAATGGCTTCTGCAATAGTTATCTGCTGCTCTGATGAAGCACTGACACAGACAGACAAAAACACTAAATTATGCAAATTGTATGAAGCTGGTATTGAAAGCGTCCTCACCTTTGCACTGACTGCAACACCTCAGGTCAAGACAGGGAAATCCCGGGCAAAGTGGTACATCAAACTGTATTTAAATTTAAAAAGGAGATACCATCCCTTGCTGAAAAGTTTTACCTGTACTTTTAAAAATATTTTACATGCCTGAAAAATATATGAACAAGAACAGCAGGTTTCTGTGACAGTACATATCCAGGGGCTCTTTGCCTTTCAACACCAGTGGTGGCATTATTCTTGTCTTTGGAGCACAAAGGCGGATGTTTTGTTTCAAAATTTAGGGGGGACACATATGAAATAGTGGGTTTGGGGGCCCTGCCAAGGTTGCTACAAAACACCAATGTTTGGTGCTTAAAAAATGCTGGAAAAACAGTGAGAGGTTGCTTCAAAACACCCATGGTTGATGCCTAAAAAAGCTGCTGGAAACACAACAACAGGCTGCTACAAAACACCTAGATTTGGTACCTTAAAAGCTGCTGGAAACACAGACAGTTTGCTACAAAACACCTGCGTTTGGTGCCTAAAAAATGCAGGAAAAACAGTGACAGGTCGCTACAAAACACCCATGTTTGACACCTAATATGACATGGGAAACAGAGCGAAGGTTTGCTACAAAACACCCATGTTTGGTGCCTAGAAAGCCACTTGAAAAACAGCAACAGTTTGCTATAAAACACCAATGTTTGGTGCCTAAAAAGTGCTGGAAAAACAGTGACAGGTCGCTACAAAACACCCATGTTTGGTGCCTAGAAAGCCACTTGAAAAACAGCAACAGTTTGCTATAAAACACCAATGTTTGGTGCCTAAAAAAATGCTGGAAAAACTGACAGGTCGCTTCAACACCCATGTTTGGTGACTAAAAAAGTAGCTGGAAACACAACAACAGGCTGCTTCAAAACACCTACATTTGGTACCTAAAAAAACTGCTGGAAACACAGTGACAGTTTGCCACAAAACACCCATGTTTGGTGACTAAAAAGCCATGGGGAAAACAGCGACAGGTCACTACACAACACCTACATTTGGTACCTAAAAAGCTGCTGGAAACCCAAACATTTTGCTACAAAACACCTGCGTTTGGTGCCTAAGAAATGCTGGAAAAACAGTGACAGGTCGCTACAAAACACCCATGTTTGATGCCTGATATTACATGGGAAACACAGTGAAGGTTTGCTACAAAACACCCGTTTGGTGCCTAGAAAGCCACTTGAAAAACAGCGACAGGTCGCTACAAAACACCAACGTTTGGTGCCCTAAAAAAATGCTGGAAAAACAGTGACAGGTCACTACAAAACACCCTACATTTGATACCAAATAACTGCTGGAAACACAGTGACAGTTTGCCACAAAACACCCATGTTTGGAAACTAAAAAGCCACAAGAAAAACAGCGACAGGTCGCTACAAAACACATTTGGTACCTAAAAAGCTGCTGGAAAGAGTGACAGTTTGACACAAAACACTCATGTTTGGTGACTAAAAATCCACTTAGATACTCTTCTTCTCTTCCTCAGTATTGGTCTAGCTGCAGCTCAGGCTCTGGGAAAGAGAGGAGCTCATGTGGTGGTGAGCAGCCGGCGGCAGGCCAACGTGGACAAGGCTGTGGCGCTGCTGCAGAGCCAGAGCATCCAAGTGACTGGGACCACCTGTAATGTTGGCATCGGGGAAGACAGAGAGAAACTGGTTCAACTGGTCAGTATTTTTAAATTCTGTCAACCACAGTTAAATGATTCATACACAACTGCATCAAAGAAGTTTGAGCCACATGGCTGCATATCCATAATTATGAGGTTGTCTGATTCATCCAGCTCAACCTCATTAATAGTCTCATCGTGTGCTTGGTATAGACTCTGGATCAGTGCGGGGGCATTGATATCCTGGTGTCCAACGCAGCAGTCAACCCTTTCTTTGGAAGCGTCATGGACTCCACGGAGGAGGTCTGGGACAAGGTACACAACAATAGATGAAGCCCCAGGCCTCATTTATAAAATAAAAACATGAAGACTTGTTGAAATGATTCTGCGTCTCATTCCTCCTTTCATTTATTGTAATACAGGATAATTTATGGGATCTTTTTCTTTAGATCCTGTCTATAAATGTGAAAGCCGCCTTCCTAATGACCAAGTTGGTGGCGCCTCATATGGAAAAAAGGGGGTGAGTGACAAACTGATCCGAACGACAACAAAGACTATAAAACTGTCCACTGTATGTTTAATTATTGCTCTGTATCTTTCCTTTCAGAGGGGGGAATGTAGTATTTGTGTCATCTGTCGCTGGATACCAACCAATGCAGGTCAGAACATTCATCTCAAACATATTTATATAAAAGGAATACTTCACCCCCCAAAGGACCATTTGTATTGCAGTTATTCGCTCTGGTTTATGTTGAATTTGGGAAGAAAACTTTGCTTTTCTGGCATGTCTCCACTGTAAACGAAGAATCCAAAAACTGAGAAAATTCTTGATGAGTTTGAGTCATATAAACCAGCGTGTATGTTTATGTTATGGACGCTTTGTCCCTGCAGGCTCTGGGCCCTTACAGTGTGAGTAAGACAGCACTGCTGGGTCTGACGCGGGTGCTGGCTCCTGAGCTGGCTCACAGTAACATAAGAGTCAACTGTGTGGCCCCTGGAGTCATCAAGACCCGCTTCAGCTCTGTGGTGAGGAGACTAAAACACACAGTCCTCTTTGCATCACGCACTTAAATCCTTGAGTCAAGTCTCCTTTGTTTATTCACACTTGATGAATGCTGTAGTCTCTGTAACACACCACTGTTTTGTCCCAGTTATGGCAAAATGAGGACATCATGGACAATTTCAAAAAGCAGCTCTGCATTAAAAGGTACGGCTCACGCTCACATGGAAGGTTGTCACTAACATGCTGCATAATACACAAAAGAATATAATATTTCATATGTTCCTTGATTCATTTTTTCCCTTTAGAGTGGGACAGCCAGAGGAAATCGGGGGAGTGATTGCCTTCTTGTGCTCAGAGGAGGCTTCGTACATCACTGGAGAGACCATCACAGTGACGGGAGGGATGAGCTGTCGACTCTGAAGCTCCAGTGGCAACTGAACAAATTAGCACTTAATGTTTTGATTATATTTTGACTACTCTTCTGAAGTGCCAGAATAAATTTGGAAACCTTAAAGGGACCGTTCACCCCCAAATCAAATACACTTATTTACCTTGATCGTTTTGGTGTGAGTTGCTGAGTGTTGGAGATGTCTGCCTTCTCTCCAATAAAATGAAACTAGATGGCACTCAGCTTGTGGTGCTCAAGGCGCCAAAAACGTACATGTGAAAAACTCAAGTGTGATGTCACTGTCCAGAAATCATGACCTGGTTACTCAAGATAATCCACAGACCTTGTTGCGAGCAGTTTCATGTAGGAACTATTTTCTTTCTACCAAACATATCACTGTGCAAAAGGAAGTGTGCATCTACTCAACATTAATGGTGTCCTCCTCAGCTAAGCTCAGTCGTGCTAGGTGAGCTAGCAGTAGATTCACTCTTCTTCCTTCTGCGCAGTGATAGGGTTAAGGGTGTAGTCTGGTGGAAAGAAATAGTTCCTACGTCGAACTGCTCACAACAAGGTCTGTGAGTAACCAGGTCATCATTTCTGTAAAGAGACATCTCTACCAACACTCTGCAGCTCACACCAAAACAATCTAAGTTAATAAACAGCACTGCAGGTAAAAGGAAAAATACGTATTTTTGATTTTTCAGTGAACTGTTCCTTTAATGTGAGAGCTATAATACACCAATCTCTGAGGCATGTAAAATTTTGTAACCAATTACTGAAGATTTTGGGTTCTTTTAGGTGTCCCGGGTGATTATTTGTGATATTCTGTGAATAAAGATTTATATTCTCTGATAGCTGTGACAACTAACTTCATCCTCTCAGCACATGTGATAAGATGACCTCACATTTATATGTAAATGGGAAGATTTTCAGTGGTCGTCAGTCAGTGAGAGACGTAGTAAATGCGTAAATACAAACATAATTAAGCCAAAAACAAGGTTACCATTATGATCTCATGAGTGAATGTAAGTGCAGGTGAATGTAATGAAAAATAATAAAGTGACAATTTGTTTCTCATACAAAACATGACTGCAATTAATTTTATTTCTTAAATGAGGATATTACATATAGCAGGTTTAAAATATGTATACAAGTGAATTATTTGTAACAGAGATAACCCAGATATAGTCTGGTCTTTATTTAAAAACAAACTGCACATAAACAATTTAAAATAAAGTTTGCTTTGTATGACAGTGCCGTTTCAGGGCTTGTTTTCCATGATGCCGAAGTTAAAATCTGTTTCAGCTACACTGAAATCATAAATCAAGAGACGGATAAAAATATACGACCATCAGCCACAGTGGCTGGTGTATTTCAAATCTTAACTTTCCTGCCATTGCAGCTGGTGGAGAAAACCCAGCTGAACTGCAGTTAAAGTCCTCTGACATTTTTCTGGCGTCCCAACACCAAACCTGGCAATGAAAGTTCATGTCATCATCTGCGTTTGCTGCCAGCCGACGTTAAGTCTCGCCGTGTCGACCCGGGCTTCCAGTACTCCCTCAGAGTGGGAACATATGTGCCGTGTTTGGTCTTGTAGTAGCGCTTCATGAACAGCTGAGGGAGACAGAGGCAGTTAGAAAACACTGATGAGACAGCACATTAAAGAGACATAATCTTCAATCATCTCAGAATATTCCTCAGGATGAATTTCAATGACAGATTTTATTCTTTTTTAAAGTGGAAATATACACGCACACACTATGACTTATCATGATGAAGTAAATGCTGATTGCACAGTGTAATGGCTATTAAACAATGACACCATCAGCATTTAGATTGGTTCTCTATAAGCCTCATTTATACTATGAAATTCTGTCTGCTACCTGGTACGATCTCCTGGGAAAATTATGTCACAATTTTCGGCACAATGAGGTGCAATTAAAATGAGAAGAGGTTAGCATTTTTGTTTTACCTAGTAGCTGTCGGTAGCTATTCCCAGTTACCAAAGAGTACCAGTGTGAGTACTCAACATCAGTCTTGGTCTCTCTCTGACTTGACCATATCTTACTTGGTCTATGGTCTAAGACAGTCCATAAATATTAATAAAAATGAAGAACTCTCTCCCAAATACAAAAACTGGAGTGCTAAAACTCAAATTTGTGATGTCATAGGGTAGTCTGGAGCTCCTCCATGGATACTGAATTGGGAAAATCTTACAGAGCGATCACACCGAGATGAAACGCTAGAAACGCAATGCTAGTAAAACCATTGTTTTCCTATGATATGGCGCATCTGATCGCCGTTCAAGCATCTTTTTAGACGGGCATTTTTCCGGCGTCTTTTTAGACGGGTGTTTTTGTAGACACTTCTTTTTAGAAGCTTCTTTTAAGACGCGCGTAGACGCTAAAAAGTTATAATTTTTTTTAACTTTTTGAGCGTCAGACGGCAGTAGCTAGCGCGCATTGAATAAACGCTTCCAACGTTTCAAGCATCTTTGAAGCGTCCGCGTCTCTAGCGTCTCATTTCTGTGATCACCCCCTTACAGGTGACACCGAGAGCACCCAGAGGAATGTAGGAGAGTATATGGGTACATTTTCTGTTCAACCCACTCTCAACTTCTCAAAGTCTTGATCTTGTCTCGGTCTCAACACAGTTTGGTCTTGGCTATAGTGGTTCTGACTACAACACTGGCAGCTACTATCTCGAGAAGCAGAAATGGCGGACAGTAGAACCCGTCTAACTGTGCTCAGCTCTGAGGAAAACAGAAATTGATCCGGTTGTCTTTGCGACAACAGCGACAACTATACCACTTTGAAACACTAGATAAATAGAGTACCTAGAAGACTAAAAACATTTAAGGCACACACCCCCCTTTAAAGATCTTCACTGCCCATAAATACCCCGTTTCCCATGTTTGGAGAATACATACCCTGCCTTTGAAGTTCTTTGTCGCTTCGTCCTCAGAATCAGCTACGTAGTCTTCGCTGTCTCCTGTAAGGGATGACGTCTCTAAACACAAAAGGAAATAGTCAAACCGAAACTTGTGCAGGTGAGTTTTATTGTTACAGTACTTTTATTCTTTTAATTCCCTGGGAACAATTTGTTAAATCACCTGTGTTACTTCGCTGCTGAGAGGGAAAGCTACTTATACCCGGTGGGACAGGATGATTTCTGTCAAATAGAAACAACACAATTAAACACTTATGTCAGTTAACTTGTTAATAGTAAATGGACTGCATTAATATAGCATCTTTCTTTGGTAAAATTCGCCTCTCATTAACACACATTCATACACTGATGCCATGCGAGACACTGGCCTACTCCTCAAGACCAACTCGTGGTTCAGTGTCAGACATATGGACAGGAGGACAACCTGCTCTACCTCCTGAGCCACAGTGAATGGTGGTAAATGAGCTGCTTACTGATCTGCTTTGACAGGGGCGTTTCTAATGTAGCTCTAAACACAGCCAGGAAATATTAAAATGCAGTTAAATCTCTTAAGTTTCTTTTTATAGGACCTGCAATTCCAAAAGAGCACATATAGAGGTAGAAAGACCAAATAATACCAGAAACATTTAACTAAATTATTTCATTGTATTTGTATTTTATTGTATTTGTACATGAGTAATAGTCAACTTAAAACCTGCGGACCATTTTCTAATTTACGATGAAAATAAATTAATTCACACTGGGATTTTTTTGGCGGATGCTTTTAATATCTATAAGGTGCCAAAGTGCAATAAAAACATCAAAATAGAACCTGTTTAAAAAACTAAAAAGAGCCAAGAGAGGATCCCGGGGCACATTGACAGAGGTCCAGGCTGATTATAAATAAGTTGAGTATCCCTGGGCTCCATTGTTTGAATAAACGTAAACTATTTAATTTATACAGCAGTAAAATCTTGTCTCAATGTGTTTCTGCAAGGTCAACTTAAAGTGTCTGGCACTGTGGGATCATCGGTGTGTTTTAGAACTCAAAATGTACACTACGGGAATCCCAGGCAGCTAGGAAAAGCTTCTGAACAAAATCCAAAACACATCACAGCAGTTTTCTTTTAAGCTAGCTCCTGAATTATTGCGATACAGACTTGACATGATGCTAAGACCTACTTTGCTACTTTACACGTGCATTTCATTCCCGTCTCTTACTCTTTATCGTCCAAGCCAGGATAATCCAAGTCAGGCTTTCGACGTTGATTTGTTGGAGCTTTGACGGGCAAGTTCCTCCTCTGATTCTGCCGGGTCACGTTTATGGATTTACCTCCTCTATCAGTCCTGTTAGCGTTAGGAGGAGTCACTGACAGTTTGTCAATGACAACTCTGGGTTGGTGGATCAGACAAGATGCAAAAATGGAGCGGAGGGACGGATCTTCAGGCAGGTGCAGTGCTTTGACACCCAGCTGGGACATGCAGGTTTCTAGAGCTGCTCTTTTTTGCTCCTCGTCTCTAACAGCTTCGTCTTCTTTGCTCTCATTTGTCCTCTGGTTATCTCTTCTTCTCAAACGCCCGCTTATCCTCGATTCCCCAGTTCTGATCATGCGCAACACTTCCTCCTCCTCCTCGGATTCACTCTGTTTGTCAGGCTGCTTGCGTTTCAGTCCACTTTTTCTTTGTAAGGCGTTCCCCTCCTCCTCCATGTCTTCTTCACCCTCTTTGGGTTTTTGTCTCGTTTTAATCACAGTGAATTTCAACTTATCTTTTGGGTCTGAGGCTGTTGCATCTTTTGAGCTGGCTGGCTCATTGTCTCTTGATGTCCTGATCATAACGGGAACGTCTTCATTTGATATTAGTCCGATAACGGGTGTAACAAATTGTGGTTTGTCTCTTGTCATTGTGACATCAGACTGATCCACAGCGGACTTTGTGGCTTCTGTTGGTTGATCTGAAGGTACTTTTCCAGAGGGTGGGAGAGAAAGTGAAGCCAGGATGGAGTCTCCCAAGTTTGGAGGCAGGGATGCTGTAACAAACAAACATGGATGATGAGAATTATTCAGAATCTACATAAAAGGCTTCACTGTTACAGTCATCCTCGCAAAGACGCTAAGAAGGTGTGTAGTTGTACCTGCACTCTCCAGATGACCCAGACAGGTTTGATGTTGAAGCAGTATCTTAAGGAGCTGTGGCTGGGTGGCTGCCCGCGCACACTCCTCCAGGACAGGGGGGGCATCACTGAGCCACGACACAGTCTGCAGACAAATTATTACAATATTGACCTTTTCAAATTTAACAACAGAAACATTCGACATGGGTCTCTTTGTGAATAAGAGTAATATCTTTTCAGACTCACTGAGTTGTAATAACTCTTCCATAGAGCCTAATTGTCAGTTGGAGCTACGTAACCATGGTAACCTGTGCCAAACTCATCTGTACCAGCAATTTAAGAATACTTCATGAACTATATTACGCCTCGCAAAGCTTGAATTGAAGCGGTCTTGGTCGCTGTCCTTCATAAATGTTGCATTGCGTTATGGAACATTAATGACTATGTAGTGTCCAGTGTTTTCATACTGTAATATTAACAGGAAATAGTATGCAATTAATGTGCTATTGATTTCAGACACACTAAAATAATCCCCCATTCTGTTTTAGCCTTCTAAATACTGCTATCATGTTAGTATTGTAAATGTGTTCATGCAGACTAAAGCTTACGACTAATAAAACTGTATGAAATGTAGTCTGGACTGGGTTGACTGACACTACCTGAGCTAGGTTGGGAACCGGGAGCAACTGGTCCACTCGGATCAAGAACTCCCACAGCAGCTTCTCCAGTTCCTGGTCAAACTTTGGACCGTAATCCACGGGAAACTCCTCCTGTCAGAACAGAGTTGGCTGTTACTTTCCTTTCTACATTGACTGAGAGATAATCACATATGAGTTGCTGCTGCTGTGAGATCCAAATAAACACAAGTAGGGAGACTCACCTTGAAGAATTGTTCTCGCCCTGCTGGGTCTTTTAGCAGTGTGTGAACCAATGAATGGAAACTTTCGGCTGTTCTTGTGATTTTTACATCCCTCTTCTAGGAGACAAAAAAGCAAACATTACTTTTTTTCGTACATGAGTGTCTGTCTTTTTGTAGCAATGTGCTGTGAATCATAGAGAGTATGGAGTTATTATTTGGAATAAAAGCCTACAAACTATTTACAGTGACAAAAATGGAAATGCAACATGTGAGAATCTAAACATCAAAGATAATTTACCCCCATAGGAGCAGAGGAGGTTGACAGGGCAGCAGGGGTACGGATCCTTTCCAGGTGTGGCACGATCACCTTTTTATCCGATTGTGTGCGGCACAGCTCCAAGATAAACTGAAAAGAAGGTAGAGAATGATGAACAATGCAGTTAAGCAGAAATATAATTCTGATACGAGACGATATACTTCATGGGGGAATTTGTCTTGGACTCAGGAGCTGCACAAGTATTGCTGCCTTACAATAACAGTCTAGAAGAAATGAAAAGCATACATACCCGTCCTCTCAGCCCCAGCGCCAGCTTGCCCTGATGTCTCACGGTGAGCAGCCCAGGGACAGTCTCACAGGCCGATGTCACAAACTCCTCCACAGCCCCATACTGCATCACATCCCTCTGCTTCATCACTTTCCAGAGGGCTGCAGATACCAGACGCACAGGCGGGGCCAGGAGCTGCAGAGCAGCAAAGGGGAGGCTGGCATCTGTGCAGGAGACAGCGGAGGAGATAACTGTCATTCACTTATGGCAACTAATACAGGGCTGGAAAATTCTGCTTCACTTGTCTCCATGGATTGATGCTGTCGATGTTGCACTGCTGGCTACAACCCAGTCAGTAATGCTAATGTAGGAGTCTCCCAACAGCTGTCAAATTCACTGACTGATGAACACATTTACTTGTCAGCCACAACCTTACTCAACGTAAACTATGTTAACACTTACCATTTTCCTTAGGCTTTCTTGTAGCCATACCACTCGATCAGACAGTCAGCTAACGGCTAAGGAGGTTAACAAGTTGACGTTAGCTTAGCAACGTACACACATTACTTCTAAACCGCCGCGGAGCTAACAGTTTACCCTATAAAGTAGTTTAGGAGTTACTGTTGAGGTAATGTTGACTAATTCGGTCGACGCCTGGAGCTCTCTGTGGTTCACTTCAGTATCACAGTGACTGATAACCCGCTCGAAACAAAGCTAGCACCACTTCTATCAAAACTTCTGCTTCTCATCCTCCCGCCTTCACTGCAACTATATAACTCTTCTCATGTCTTCACGCGGCTGTGCCGAGTGGGCGGTGCCTCGCGCATTGGGAATAAAATACAACGGTTCGAACGGCAAACTCCGTCCACGCGCACCCTCGTATTTAAAACAAGCGCACCCGGTGTTGTTTACAGGATATGACGTATTTTAGCGGATCCGACAGCCGTTTTTTTGTTATTAAGTTATTTCTCATGTACAAAACTTTTTTTATTTTCTATTGTAACGATGCAACATCAAAGTTTTAATACATGGGAGTGTAAGATTATAAAAGGTAATCATTACTATTTATTTACCGCTTAAAAGTGTAATTTAGAAGTAGCATAATATTAAGGAACATAACACAAATAAGATAATGGCTCAAATAAAAGGCAAAAAACAAGAAAATGGTTATACGAACCATGACAGGCATGGGCGGATTATGAGACAATCGACTTTGTTGTGGTTTTGCCCTTTTAAAAAAAAAAAAAAAAAAAAAAGTCATGATCATTTTGTGTCTCCTTGTCATCATTTTGTGTCTCTTTTTTGGTTATTTTGCCCCATGTGTAGTTATTTTGGATCTACATTTGGTGTCTTCTTTTGTTATTTTGCCCCTTCTTGCAGTTATTTTGTGTCTCTTTGACGTCATTGAGTGTCTTCTTGGTTGTTTTGTGTCTCTAGTCATTTTGTGTCTCTTTTTTGTTGTTTTGCCCCATATGTAGTTATTTTGTATCCCGCTGTCTTCATTTTGTGACTCTTTGAGATACTTTAAAGGCACGCATTTTGTGTCCCTTTAAGACCATTTTTATCTTTTTTTGGTTGTTTTGTGTGTCTTTGTAGTCATTTTGTGTCTCCTTTGAGGTCATTTTGTGTCTTTTTTGGTTGTTTTGTGTCTCTGTAGTCATTTTATGTCTCCTTTGAGGTCATTTAGTGTCTTTTTTCGTTGTTTTGTTTCTTCTTGTAGTCATTTTGTGTCTCCTTTGAGGTCATTTAGTGTCTTTTTTAGTTGTTTTGTTTCTTCTTGTAGTCATTTTGTGTCTCTTTTGAGATAATTTAGTATCTTTTTAAGTTGGTTTGTTTCTTCTTGTAGTCATTTTGTGTCTCTTTTTGATGTTTTGCCTCATTTGTAGTTACTTTGTGTCTCCTTTGTGGGTTTTCAAGGTAATTTTATGTCTTTTGTTTCCACTAAGTATCTCTTTTTGGTTTATTTCCCCTTTTGTAGATATTTTGTGTCTCCTTTAGAACATTTAGTGTCTTTTTGGTCGTTTTGTGTCTCTTTTTTGTTGTTTTGCCTCGTTTAGTTATTTTGTGTCTCTTTTTTGGTTGTTTTTTTTTCCCATGTGTAGTTATTTTGTATCTCTTTGTCTCAATTTTGTGACTCTTTGAGATAACTTTATGGGGTTTTAAGGCGCCTTTGTGTCTTTTGTAGGCATTTTGTGTCTTTTTGGTCATTTTGTGTCTCTTCTGAGACATTTTGTGTCTCTTTTGATGTTTTGGTTCGTGTGTAGTTATTGTGTTTCCTTGTTGTTCAGTGACTGAGGTAATTTTGTGTGTTTTTTAATGTAATGTTGTGTCTTTTGTTTTAACTTTCCCTGTCACTTTCTAGTTTTGCCCCTTTTGTAGTTATTTTGTGTCTTTGAGGCCATTAGTGTCTTCTTGGTTGTTTTGTGTCTCCTTGTAGTCATTTGGTATCTCTTTTTTGGTTGTTTTGCCTCGTTTGTAGCTATTTTGTGTCACCTTTTGGTTGTTTTGGTCCTTTTGTGGTTACTTTGTGTCTCTTTGTGGTCATTTTGTGTCTCCTTGTAGTCATTTGGTGTCTTTTTGGTCATTTTGTGTCTCCTTGTAATCATTTTGTGTCTCTTTGACCTCATTTAATGTCCCTTACTGGGTCGGTACATTGGGCCCCTCGGCATGTGCCCAGTAGGCCCATTCAGTAGTCCATCCATTGGTACAGGTATCAATCTGAGTTTATATCCCTACAATGGGACTAAAATATCTTTCATATAGTAAAATATTAATGTTATTGTAATATGTCCCTTAAAAGTACAGAGCCAGATAAATGGGCTGGGCCAATATATCAGCTGACATTGCAGCTTTATAAGTGTGGATGTCTATGTCAGCCGATAAGTAACCACAAACTGCAGTGAATAATTAAAAAACAAATATAAAGGATTCTTATGGAAACTGCTTATTTTTTGTTTTATGTTCATAAAAACAGATTTTTAAAACTGTCAGGTCACAAGATCAGTACTGAACTTACACATCCATTATCAGTCGGCTATATAGATAATAACACTGCTTGTCAGCAAGGAGGTCTCACACACACACACACACACACACTGACACACACAGGCGAGATGACCTTTGCCATGTACTGTTCTGTATCTGAGTTATCACCAGGTTCGGGGTAAAGTCCAGCTGCTGGGTCAGATACAAGCCGCACTAACATTATCACTATTTGTTACAACAAAACACCTTCTGAAAAAAACAAGGCTGTGAGAAGAGACAACAAGAGAACGACGAACATGGATACAACGTCTTCATTTATCAAGTAAGTGAAGAAGTATTTTTGGCCGGTTGATATTGTATTGATTTGCTTCATGATCCCTTCACTTGATCAACAATCCAACAACACTGTGTGGCTTTTGAAGCCCCCGAAATTTACTCAATGGACATGTCATTTTAAGCTATTTCATATTATGAAATTTGACATTTTTATTATTTTATTGTGATAAGTATTGGTCATTTATCATGGCTCAGGTGGGTCCTTTTTAACAGAAGACATTTTGACATGTCACAGCGGGAAAAACGTGTAAATAATGAAATTAATGAGTGATTAATTCAATTTAATTGCTTCCATTTGGGGATCTTATTATTGTGTGTGAGATAAAATGTCTGCTGTGAAAATCTCCAAAACACACCATCCAACACATTGAGCAACTTAATAACCTTTCTGTCTGGTCTTCCTCAGATCTGTGACCAAGCGAGTGTGGTCTCCACTGCAACGTCCCTTCAGAGTGTGTTGTCAAAACAGGGAGACCAGGAAGGGTATCACAGCAGGGACCCTGGAGGAGCTGAAAGAGAGGGTGAGACTGTAATAGATATATAATGCAAAGAAATAATGGAAAAGGTTCTGATCGGGGTAAAGCTGCTTGTTGTAGCGTAACAAAAAATGAGAAGGAAAAAATGTTAAATAAATAAATACATATGAAAATAAAGTACTAAAAATTAAATAAAAAATAAAATGAAATGGATAAAATTAAAGTAAGAAAATAACAGTATTATGAAATAAATGAAACTTGCTAATAAAGGGAGACAGCTGCCTTGTTAGAGCCTTGATGTTGATTTCTTTGCTTTGACCGACAAAGAACTGTTACTCAAAGTATCATGAATATAAGGCAGTCAAGGCGGCAGTGGGAATCATTACAAAGCAAATGCGGCGACACGTTAGAGCAGTATCCATCAACGGAGAAAGCCATGATGATGGTAAAGGAGTACCTACACATGGAAAATAAACTCCCAAAAGGTATGTTGGCCTACCTGTTATGTTTGGACTTACCAAGCTGATGAGACCTAATCTGGTACTGGTACATACTTTATCTTGTAAGGGGTCCTTGTCTGATAAAAGATGAAAAACCTCTGCTCTAGCACACATGAATTAATCCAGAGCCAACTTGAATCTGTGCCATAGGTATGCCAGGCCTTGCTGCTGTCCCTGTCTGCCTTGTCTCTGTCTCTGGTCTGTGAGGAGGACGGTACAGAGGTAGACTCCAACGAGTTCCTCATGACCCTGCCTGACAACACCATGCTCATGGCCCTGGAGCCTGGACAAACATGGAGACCTCAGGCGGTATGTCTGACCAAAGAAGTATCGCTACATAGCCCCATGTGATTGTATGTAATATATGTGACTGATGTCTCCGATCCCTCAGGGTGCAGTTGTGTTCAAATCTAAAGACCACGACAAGCCTCGGACCGGGAAAGACATCGCTCGTGTCACCTTTGACCTCTACAGGATGAACCCAAAGGATGTGTTTGGTTCCCTGAGTGTGAAGGCTACATTTCAAGGCCTGTACTCTGTGAGCGCCAACTTCCAGTGTCTGGGGCCCAAGAAAGTCCTCAGGTAAGCTCAGGGGAGGAGGTCATAACAAAAATTAGCAGACAGGACTTGGAAGCTATGCAATGTACTACTATGGATGGGGGCAGCAACAAAATGTATTTTAGCCACCTACAAAAATCAGTATCAGTTTAAGTGTGCGCTATATTTAGAATATTGTCACCACTTAGTCATACAGCGATTTCTGATGGGGAACTTAAGCCGTTGCATTTCTCTCTTCAAGCCAGACTCCATTGAGAAAAACCTAATTTAATATTGATGAACACTGGAGCTGCTGGTCTACCGCCACCTCCATTAATATAATTGTTCTCTTTATTATTGTGACTTTGGCGTTTAAAATGGTGAGTTCGGATTAAATGAAGTCACACAGTAAAGCAAACAAAATCACTGATCAAGGCAGTGGTAGACCAGCAGCTCCTGCATTCAGCAAGCCAAAATTACTGTTTTTGTCAATGGAGTCTGGTGGCTTGACGAGAACAGATGGGACACTTAAGTCATTAACAGATTTCCAACTGGAAAGGCTGCCTGACTGAATGGTAAAGCGGTGAAAATACTTTCAATATAGTGCACACTACCAGTATAGTGCTTTGCTTCTGTGTCGATATGCCTTCCTGCTTCTCCACTGACAGACATCTATTGTATCTAATACAATCCCACTTTAAAACTATGAACTATCCGATTGACCATCTGAAATTAAATGTGACTTGAGTCGGCTGCACACAAAATCATACTGATCACACTTTCTCGTTTTTCAGAGAAGCCCTGCGTGTAGCCTCCTCCCTCCTAAATGCTGTTGGACACCTGCTTATCACGTCCGCCTCCATGATCCGCCGCATCATCGAAGGCGCTGACCTTTGGCAGCCACAGAGGGCAGAGTACACAGCCAACTGGAACTGAAGGGGCCAAGAGAAAACTGTTCAGCTGTAACATCTGAAATCATTGTCGACTTAAAGGGTTACTATGGTTTGTTTGTGTCTAAGTGACTAATGGAGACAAGTCGTGAAATTGGTCAGGCTGCAATGCAATAGTAATGGGAAACTGTGTACTGTCAGTTTACATCCACTAAAAGTGCTTTTTTTGCCACTGACAGGCTCAGATTGTTATTGTAAGTGTCCGACAACATTATGGAAAGGATCCCTACAGAGATAGACCTTTTTGTTAAAGAGTAAGATCCTTTTTGTTTAACCAGAAACAACCCCAAAATCAGTATCGCCAAACCCACCAGACTCCATTTAAAGCTATGGTCTACGTTTAGAAAGACGATGAGAAAGATTTGAAAAAAGCATTCCCCCCGACACACACCCCCCTCCCTCTGTGCTCCATGATCCCTCCCCTCCGAGCTCGTGTCCCCCTCCCCTCGGAGCCTCCTAACGAAACACGCTGCTGTGACAATGTGTAAACATGATAGCAGTTTTAGCTTACAATGCTAAAAATTAGGCTAACGTCTCCGTCGAACATGTAAACAAGTGTTGACAACATTGCAGACAAAAAATGTTTCAGCGCCGTCTAACCACACAAAAAAGTAACGGCAGCTTTCACAGTCATAAGCCAGCATTGGCATACAGTTATCTATGTCACAACATCCGTAATAAAAACAAAATATTACCTGTTCAACAAAAACTCCGCTGTATCAGCATCACTTTTCAGGCCCAGATCTTGCCGGAGATTTTGCCATCGGTCGGAGGATGACCCGATGTTTACTCTGCTTTGAGCCCTCAATTTGTCGCAGTTCCTCTTCGTTTCTGCTTTTTCAGAGGCAGACTTGCGCTTCCTTTCGGCCTTTGCCGGTGGGGCAAGCAGAGGCCGCTTGCTACTGTCGCTCTCTTTATTTTCCATATCGAAACTCGGCGGAGGGTTGGGACGAGGCGGGACGCGGAGCAGAGGAGTGTCAAAATGGAGCGAGGGTATTGGACGGAGGGTAAGAGAGAGAGAGTGCAAATTTGAGCAAGGAGTAACTCCCATGCGGACCGGATGGCTGTGATTGGTCAATTTCTTTGCAGGCCTGCAGCCACCAGAGAGAATGGATTTTTTTGTTTCCTTTTACTCTTCACATTGTGTAGCTAGCACTATTGGGCCATAACCACCATCTAAATGATGTTAATAATAATGATCAATCTTTCTAAACGTAGACCATAGCTTTAAATAAACAGTAATTTTATCATTGTAAAACAAGTCATTCAAAGTCAACAGCAACAAAATTAAACTCACAAAAACTGTCTTGATTTTTATTTCCACTGTTCCAACAATCACCAACTCTGGTTTGCTTTAAATGAACCCTTAATTCACTCAGTTAGATGTGAAAATATGCTGCCTCTATGCACACTAAAATTACTGTTTATTTAAATGGAGTCTGGTGGGTTTGGTGATAGCAAACAAAAAGGATCTTTCTTTTTAACAAAAAATTCTATCTCTGAAGGGATCCTTCTACCTACATTAACAATGTGAGCCTGTCAGTGGCAAAAACAAGCACTTTTAGAGGATGTAAACTGACAGTGCAGATTTGCCCAAAGTGGTTACATTGCAGCCTGTATTGCCGCTGCCAGCTGCAGCGCTCTCGCTCAATACTGGACCAGTTTTTTAAAATTGTTGTTCATTCAGACACACAAAAAATACCAGGTTAAAAAAAAACAAAATTACCCTTCAATAGGAACTGATAGGTCAGTCTGAGACCATTTAAATCCATTCCTATTATTGAGCATCTCATTTGATAACCATTATATTGTATAACTGTTCTGCTGTTTACCTTTTTAGCACGGGGTAAAAGAAACCACTTTTTAACATGCCCATCTGTTAAGGTGGTATTTGTAAATATTAACAATGATAGTCTCATGCAGGGTGACTGTATGACTGTGTGCCATATTCTTCTTGATTATACGTCAGGTTATAGACAAGCTTTACGATTCAGTGTTAGAAAATGTCACGAGTAACAACAGAGGAAACATGAGTTTATAGGTTTTTTTGTGCAATATATTTTACATAATATTCTAGGATTATAATTTATTTTTGTTAATCTTGTGTGAATTATGTGTAGGCAGTGGTGCGGTCATGATGCTGGGATTTCAAGCTCTGAAACAGTATCATTTTTGATAATAGGGAAAAAGTGACACTGAGGGCATAAAATGAATTGTTTTTATTAAACAGGTTAAACATAACAAGGCTGTAACATGACATAGACAACTGCTCTTTTCTCAGTTAGTAGCTCAGAACAACAGAATGATGTTAATGAGACAGTAAGAAAGTGCAGCTGGTATTGGTCCATCAATACTGCGGGAAATATGTATTGAAACCATTTAAAATATTCCAAATCTATATGTATTGATTATTTGATATTATTGACAACACTAGTTGGCACTTTTTCTAAGATAACAGGTGATAACAACCTTTTATGACTGATGTTATGGTCTTAAACACCGCTGTCCTTTTTGAAAAACTGAATATAACGATAGTGAGAAAGAAGTTTTCACTAATGTTAGGATCTAACTACTGTAATCACAAGAGGAGTCATGTTTAAAAGCATCTGCGTGGCACGAAGAGACTCATCAGTGTAAAACTGACATCTAGATTGTAAATGAGTATCTTTCTTATCTCTCCTGTTAACAGTCATGTTCAGAAATATCACAATAACAGCATAACAACAATACTTTCTGAATAAAAGAAGAAGCTCATTCACAAGAACGTGTCTTAACTCGGCAACTTCTTCTAAAAATTACATCTTAAAGTTCAAAACATCAACGCAAGAATTAAAAATCACTTAACTGCTTTGGCACACTTTCCTCACCGCCACAGCTTTCACTCATGTCAAGCAACATCTGCCTGGTTGCTTTGTCATTGCCGTCACTGCCTGCCGCACGTGGCTTTGTCTTCAATAGGTCATTCAGGTACTGCTGGTACCTGATGTTGGCCACCACCTTGCGGTGCTGCTCCTGAGTCATCCAGCGTGGCCTTCCTTTCTTGACCTGATAGCGCCTGTCACCGAACCACTGAACCAGTTCGTAGCGGGGGATTTCAGTCATCATCGCCAGTTGGTCGTAGCCATGGTTGTCTGGATACTGGCAGTGCAAGAAAGCTGCCTTCAACATCTCCCCCTGAGCTGACGTCTTTGTACTGCGTGCCCCAGTGGGAACCCTGCATGCTTGTACTGCATGATAATCACGGTGTTGGGTGACGCTGGGTGACCCGTTTGCAACACGAGGAATATTGAGCATTGCCACGAGCCCCTCCAGTTCGCTAAAATCAGTGACGACACCGTTGTGGTTTGTTGACCCTGCATGCACGTCTCCCTGCAGCCTAGCCTCCAATTGTGTTTCAAGGCCCCTTTCCACAGGGGTCGTAAGATCATCTGAGGTGGACGGGGGAATGGCGTCAACTCTTTTTAGCTGTGCTGTGAGAGGGGGCACAGTTTGAGACTGGGGGGCAGGAAAAGGACTTGGATCCAGCGGCTCATCAGGAACCACACAGCTCTTGTGGGCAGGCCACTCTCGCATGGACAGTAAACTTTTCTTATCTTTTGCCTTCTTTCTTTTTCTGGGGAAATGTGTTGTCTCAGACTGAGTGGATTTCTCCCTCTCGACTTCACCGCTTTTTGTTTCTACCTCTTCTGTTCTCTCCACAGCAGCCTCTTCACTTTGCTTCTTTCTCTTCATTCCCTTCTTATCTGACACTGTCACCCTTTTCCGCCTTCTCTGAGTATTCCCTTTGTCTTTGTCTACAACCCTGTCCTTCTCTTTCTTCACCGGTTGCTCCTGCTTAATTTTTCTCTCCAACTGCTTATTAGCCTTCACTTTTTCTCCCGCCATTCTTTCCTCATCTGCCCTCTGTTCCTTCCTAATCTTTTCTAAATTCTTTCCAACTGACTCCTTTTCCTCACTTTTGTATTTCTTACTCTCTCCTTCATCCTCTTCCCTCATCCTGTTTTGCAGCTCTTCCATTCCCCGACTCAACTTGATCTTCTTCCGAACATCGCTGATGTCTTTATTGTCCCAGCTGATGCCATAGCGGAGCCTCTGCACCATGAACCACATCTTCACCTGGTCTGGGTGCAGGGCGCAGCGCTGCGCCAATGCTGCTGTCTGTCCCTGTGTCAGGTATGGGAACCTGTTGAAGGCCTTGTTCAGCTCTGCTTCTCCGTCCAACTGTAGGTCGAACTCGTTCGAGCGCACCCATATAAGCTTCTGACTGTCAGAGACCAGCGGGAGACACACTGCACTGGTTTGGTTCACAGTGAAAGCCATCGAGGCAATGATTGTTTCTGGTATAGTCTGTCCAGGAGCATCAGGAGTCTTTTGTACGAGCTTGGGGAGTCCTTCATCAGCGTTTTGCCTCAGCTCTCTCATCTGTGGAAATGATTCCTGCAAAGAGAAGACAAACAGAAAGGGTTCATACCCAAAGAAAAAAATGTATTCAATATAAAATAAAATGCGAAAACAGAAAAGCAATTGTCTAACGTAACTTTCATTTTTTTCTTAGTAGTTATTACGCTACATACTGTGAGACTGTGGCTGTTGTGAATATCCCTTTAATATTTCAATCAGGCAACTCACATGTGAAATGTTTATTTCAACGCAGAACATAGTTTGATTTTGGCATCTCGACTCCAACCTCATCACTCCCCGCAGATATTTTTACATGAAATATAGAGGAGTGATGATAGAATGTTGCTTAAGGAACACTGTGTAAGATTTAGGGGGATTTAGTTGCATCTAGCATTGAGGACTGGTGATTGCAACCAGCTGAAACTTGTCCTGGTTAGAATTCCTTAAGTGTTCATTGTTCAAGAGGTTTTTACTGGAAGCCGAATGATCCACAGAAGCCTCTTGTTCTCCAAAACAAATAGACCCAGCGATTTAAACCAGACGTTCTCGTCACAGAGGGGCGACAAACTCTGGTGGCTGATGCAAAAATGCGAAAACGCAAATGGCCCTATCTAGAGCTAGTGTTTGGTTTGTCCATTCTGGGCTACTGTAGAAACATGGTGGTGCAACATGTTGGTCTCAGGCCCACAGGAAAGTAGCTCAGCCTTGTAGCAAATTTTTCCCAGTGGCCACTCGTAGTGTTGCGGCAAAAAAATCCCTGTTGGCCCAAAAAGCATTTTACCCATTATGCCACCACTTTAAAAAGAAAAAAAAAACACCTGTAAAACTGTTGATAGGACAACTTAAACTGCAAACCAGGTAAATTATAAATCTTTCTATTCTGAATTTTTGAGGTTTTATATTTGTAAATATTTCCTCAAGCCAAGAAAAGCTATTTAAAAAGCTGTAACATCATCACAATGTTAAGTCCATTAGCCAAGCGGGAACAAGCAGTAAACCCGGAGGCTAGAAAACTTTTGCAGCCTATGCACCAGGCAAGCAACTCCATTGAAATAAATCGGCGCCATCTTGCCATCCAGTATCTAGTTATTATTAAAAATGTATGGGCGATCTTCATAGCCAAGGACCCGCTCCCTATGTAGGTATAAACAGCTCATTTGAAGGTAGCAAAAACACAGTAATTCTTATTTTCAGATGATTATACACTAAAGAAAAATTGCCTATTATATTAGGCCTATATTCGATTCTGGCAATATATCCCCCTAAATCCTACACACAGGACCTTTAAAATTGTAAGTATTACAAGCAAAATATTATTCACTTATTAAAACTTTAAGTATTTATTAGGTAAATGGCTTCTTTCAGTGTTAAATTGTTATTTCTATATTAATGTGGTTTCAGCATTTAAGAGCAGGAGGTAGACCTAATTCACTTCATATACTGCTCTTAAGTTTAACATTTAATGCATCATATTTGATTTGTGGTGTTACGTAGCAAAGTTATCTGTGAGGAGTTAGCCAACTTTAGAACTGAAACCCCAAAATATAATAATACTGGTGGAGAAAATGAAATGCAGTGGTAGAAGAAAGTGACATTTAAAATATAAATACTCAAGTGACGTACCTTTGTTTAACTCAACTGTCCTGTTTAAGGCTATTACTTTACATTGCCATTCTGCACATGGAATTAATGTGCATTAATTAACCAGCTAAAATATAAACTGCCTTGTATTAATTTCATATTAACTTGCTAGATGAATAACACCAACGTCGACACTGGCTTTAAATTAGACTTATTTTGGCTAACATAAAAAGTAATATTGGCTCGCTAGCTAACTTTAGCTTTAGCTAGCTAGCTAAATTCGCGCTAAACTCTGACGTTCAATCACTTCTTTGCATTTGTATAAGTGTTACCGAGTCCACCGTGTAATAAAGCAACGTTACAAATTATTGATCACCATCACTGATCGATTGAGCTGCGTCTGTAACGTAAGGTCCGCCAGCATTCCGGCAACGTTAGCTGGTATACGTAACGTAAGCTAGTTAACGTTAGCCAGTTTAGCTAACGTTAGTAGCCTAGCCTACGTGTTGACCGTTACCTCTCAAGTTAGCTTGCTAAGTATGCTAACGTTATGATGCAGTTAATTTAGCAAAGTTTTCTTGACTTTTAGACACAGAAATGATCAGTAACTTACATTTATAGTTTTTAGATCTTACCTTTGAGCGCACAAAATGTCTTGAAGTGTAACGGGAGATAATTTGTTCTGCTGATCCGGTTCAGTGGATCCAGATAAGTTAACACCGCTAACAGTGTCAAGTTAATGGGTAACGTTTTATCTTCTATGGCAGGAATACAGTTTACTGTCTGTAACTCCAGGGTTTATCTATGACATGGGGTGGGATGCTCAAAATAATGCAAGAAATATAAATTACTAAATTAAATATACCATCAGTTGCCAGTTTATTAGGTACTCCAGCTGTGGTCTAATGTGACAGCACTGTAATAAACCCTGCATTATCAGGGTTGTGTTCAGTGTTTGGTGAAAGTATTTTAGAGAGATGTTGATCCAACTTTATGTTCATTTTGGAGGCTGTCTTAACTAGAAAGTTATTACATATTACAATCCAACAGCTCCATAAACTCAGTCTCCAAAATTACAAAAAGTTTAGGGACTGTTCTTTACTATCAGAGGAGGACTGACTTGTTTTTTTGTTTTCTTTTCTTTTCTTTTTTTAATTTGACCATCTCTGAAGCTACAAATATTTTTCCTTTAGGGGAACTTTTAAATAAGACAGGTAGGATAAATTGATTTTGATGAAATATCACAATTTTAAGATTAAGTTTGTATATGTTTCCTGAGGGAAGCTTTCATCACACATAATGTTGGAAATTTGAATATCTGACAGTAATTTCTGTTTTTACCATAGACTGTAAAAATGATGGACGTAGCTACCGTAATGTCACCAATTGGTTTTACGACTTGTGTTTTGAAGCCTTGAGTTCGGCATTGCAGTTGCTACCATCTTGGCGACAGCCTGTCACTCAAAGTGGCTCGTCCTTAATTAAGGGTAACTTTAGGCCTTAATAAAATGTAAACAGCTGAGTTATATAAAAATTTCACCTCCGTACAGTTGTCATGAAGTGAGAAATTAGCCATGGAGACCAAAACTGTTTTTTTTGTACCAGGCTGTAAGCATGTTTATTTCTGCCGTACAGTTGGGTATTTTAACATGAGGGTCTATGGGGATTGACTAGCTTCTGGAGCCAGCCTCAAGTGGCCATTAGAGGAACTGCAGTTTTTGGCACTTCTGTGTTGGCTTAATTTTCCAGCTGTAGAGGTTGCAGCTGGTCTGTACAGTTTCTGGCTCTGATAAAGAGTGTGATTTTATTTTTTTGAAAATTCAAAATACAATAATTTAAAGATGTATGTCCCTCTGCTTAGCCAAAATCAAAAACATTCGTAACTCCCCTGTGCTTAAAAATCAGCACTTTAACTTTCATGAAGGTAGGAACTATTTAATCTGGGTGGCAACTGTGTGCAGATTTTTCTACATAGAATATTAACCTTTATTGAATGATAAGGCAAGATAAGATGAGGCTTTCTATGAGTGGCGGGGCAGACAGGGACATTATCATCCTGCTATCAAAGGTGCAATTCATGTGTACACTTCAGTTTCTTTCCCAGGAAATGATACTGCTGGAGAGCAGCTCGAGCTATCACGCCAGACTCTAAGGGACCAGCAACAGGCAAACAGCTAACTCGAAGCCATTTCAAAATATTTAATTCAGACTCAGACACTTTTATTTTCAAGGACAACCCTGGGAATTAATTTCACACAAACACAGGAGCAATTAATTCCAAGATTTTCCTGCTTTTGAAAACATGTCTGACAGTCTTCAAAAGGACCAACATGTTGTCCTCTGTGACATGTGCATAGGGGAGGACAGGAAACCAGCACTGAAGACCTGCATGAAATGTGAGATCTCCATGTGTGTCCAGCACCTCCAGGCCCACCTGACCACTCCTGTGTTACTACAAACTCATCCTCTGACCGAGCCTACGACTTTAGATGGCACCACTAAATGCCCCCAACATGGCAAACTCCTGGAGTACTACTGCTTGGATGACATGACCTGTGTGTGTGTTTCCTGCGCCATTGAAGACCAGCACCGCCTGCACAATATGAAGACCTTCTCCACAGCCCACAAAGAGCTCCTGGAGAAGCTCAGCGCTGAGCAGCAGGACCTACAGGTGAAAACTGAGAATGTGAGTCTGGAGAAGTGGGAGAAGAGTGAGAGGGAGAAGCTGGCTCGCTCTAGTGTGCGCCTCATTGAGGCTGTAACTAACCTCCGCGACATTGCCCTGACCAGTGTCCAGAGTTCAGTATCTGCCCGTATGGTGTCCATCAAAACCAGCAAGAGCAGCATGCAAGCAGCACAGAAGGAGAAGGACACCTTCAGGTTCCTGCAGATGTATTCTCAGGTACATGAGGATATGGAGAAGGCCAAGGCTGTGGATCTGAGGAAAGGGATGGAGCCTGGCAGTGATCGGGACAAACTGGTTCAGAAGGTAGGACAGAATGGGGAAAAGATGGTGGAGCAAGCAGGCCACTTCTGGGGATCCCTGTTGAGTCTGGTTGACCCGGAGAACCACCAGGAGCTCATCAATACCAGTTCAGACCTGATCTTTGAACCACAGGGTTTGAGCCCCGGCATGTCACTGTCCACAGACAGGAGGAAGGTTTTCTACACGAGTGGGCTGGGGCAATGTTCTGACCGCGTGTTTTTCATTGAGAGTACACAGTCTCTTCCTAACTTACACAGATGTGTGATCGGCTTTTCCAAACACTGTGACTGGACCATCGGTGTATGTGACCAACATTATGTAAAGGAGTTGAAAGATGGAGAAGCCTATGGACTCTGCTGCAAGGCAACCAGCTCAGCTCTCTCACAACAGAGTATGTTGAGGTCACAGATTCATCTGGCCCTTTTAAAAAGCCTAAGAGGACAGTTACTGAGGAAAGGCAAACGGTTTCCCTTCAGCCCATCAACGCTCCAGATGAAGATATGGCAAAACAAATAGCCCGACCACAAAAAGTGGAAGTGGTATGGGACTTTCCTAACTCATTAATGTTCAACAGCATGATCAGCCAGCACCAGAGGAGAAAAATAGTCACAGTAACCATCAACACCACCAGTCAGGACCTATTCCCTTTTGTTTGCTTGAAAGTGGAAGAATCACAAAGGAGCTCAAGTAAGCCAAGCACAAGCAGACATGGAGCTGCTTTATTTTCATCTCAACCACAATGCCAGAAGCAATGGACATGCTCATGTGGGAGGGTTTACACTGAGATCGGTGATACATACAATTATGGAGGGTGCAGTTACCAGAAATCCTCTCAGACCACATGTTGTTGTGGAGAAGCTATTGGTGCCCTGCCCATCACAGAGGTACTTTGTGAACTTCTGTAACTGACAGCCATGTCGCTGTCTATAGCTCACATCACAGCATTTCCATTTACATATTGTTAATCATATCCATTTCAGTGCTTAACAATCACTACCAGAATTTAGCTGTTTTCTTTTGTTTCATTTACTGTATGTAAAAACTGATTAGTGCTAAGCTACAGTAAAATTAATATATTGTGCTGTTGCTGCAAAGATCACAGTAATAATTATAACACGTGCAAAACAAGTTTAAAGTGAGATTTTTCAGGTAAAGTGGAGCAAATCCAAAGCTGCAAATGTGATGAACTAGTTACTTACAAATCAAAATGTTGGTGGTCACATCCACATATATTTATTTTTGGTAAAAAGTTTATATGTAGAATTTAACATTCATTCTGCTGCTTTGTGTCCTTTTGCTGTGCAGGAATGTCTTGTTTTGACAGAGCCCGTTCTCATACATTTTTCAGTTTTATTGCCAAGTTTAACATTTTTGTAAGAAAATAGATATTAACAGGGTAACTAGTCATTTTAAGGGATTACGTTTCAAAAATAACCTTCCCATTTGCCATTTTGTTTCGACAAAACCCGATGTCTTTCTCACAGACAAAGTTACACTAACATGTTGCCAGGTTATGAATACATTCCCAGTCCTGTGGCTATTGCTCTTGTCTAAAAGGGAAAGTGAAACTTAAAAGTATCAAAAAGGCTGCACCCAAATCTATCCAGCTCCACCCCTGAGTGTTTGGTTTAGCAGAAATCGAAACTGTTGTGCAGTGCCACTGTGGAAGAGTATTCAGAGCAGGCACCGAGAGACCAGAAACGAGTGGAAAAACTACTTTCAGCAAAATACGATTTTATCTGAAGTTTTCTGCCAAAACAGTCAACAAAAGAGCAACAAGGAGGATCCTAATGACTTTGTTCAGCACTGAACAATATTGAAGAAAATTCTAATCAGGACTTCCTGCTTTTGATAAACATGTCTGACCATCTTCAAAGGGACCAACATGTTGTCCTCTGCGACATGTGCACAGGGCAGGACAGGAAACCGGCACTGAAGACCTGCATGAAATGTGAGATCTCCATGTGTGTCCAGCACCTCCAGGCACACCTGACCACTCCTGTGTTACTACAAACTCATCCTCTGACCGAGCCTACGACTTTAGATGGCACCACTAAATGCCCCCAACATGGCAAACTCCTGGAGTACTACTGCTTGGATGACATGACCTGTGTGTGTGTTTCCTGCGCCATTGAAGACCAGCACCGCCTGCACAATATGAAGACCTTCTCCACAGCCCACAAAGAGCTCCTGGAGAAGCTCAGCACTGAGCAGCAGGACCTACAGGTGAAAACTGAGAATGTGAGTCTGGAGAAGTGGGAGAAGAGTGAGAGGGAGAAGCTGGCTCGCTCTAGTGTGCGCCTCATTGAGGCTGTAACTAACCTCCGCGACATTGCCCTGACCAGTGTCCAGAGTTCAGTATCTGCCCGTATGGTGTCCATCAAAACCAGCAAGAGCAGCATGCAAGCAGCACAGAAGGAGAAGGACACCTTCAGGTTCCTGCAGATGTATTCTCAGGTACAGCAGGATATGGAGAAGGCCAAGGCTGTGGATCTGAGGAAAGGGATGGAGCCTGGCAGTGATCGAGACAAACTGGTTCAGGAGATCAAACAGAATGGGGAAAAGATGGTGGAGCAAGCAGGCCACTTCTGGGGATCCCTGTTGAGTCTGGTTGACCCGGAGAACCACCAGGAGCTCATCAATACCAGTTCAAACCTGATCTTTGAACCACAGAGTTTGGGCCCCGGCATGTCACTGTCCACAGACAGGAGGAAGGTTTTCTACACGGGGCTAGAGCCATATTCTGCCACTCTTCTAATCCGTAGTACCCAGTCAACTCCTAAATTTCAAAGGTGGGTGGTCAGTCTTTCCTGTCCTGACTGGACCATTGGTTTATGTGACAAACAGTTTGCACAGAACTTGACGCATGGACATGTCTATGGTCTGTGCCGCAAAGATAACAAGCTCAGCTCTCTCATGACTGCCCATGATGATGGTTCTGTTGCATCAGTTAGTTCATTGGTTTGGGGGCAGAAGAAAAAACTTATTAGACCTTTAATCACACAGATGACAAATGGAGATGAGGCCGTAAAACTACCTGAGGTGGTGGAGGTGTTTTGGAACTCTGATGCTTCCTCACTGTCCTTCTTCAGTAAAACTGGACGGCACCAGAGGAAAGAAATAATCACAATTAAGATGAGTCTCAACAACTGCGACCTGGCCCCCTTTGTTCATGTAGCAAAGAAAAATGCCCAAAATATCCCCCAGCAGCAATGGAAGTGCCACTGTAGGCAGGTTAACTACACAGGGAGCATGTTTCGGCAAATGAAAGATAAGCAGTTCTACAACTCCTTCCAAAGTAATTGTTCTTGCGGAGCATATATTGGTGACGAATGCATCACAGAGGTGGTTTGTGAACTTCAGTAATGGGTGGCACCCATGTGAGATGAGGCCATAGTTGTTGGAAGGCTGTGATGTAGTTGGAAGAAGTCATCCCAAGATAAAATTTTATGTGGCAATTCAAAGAGGGGCATTATACAAAGCTAAGAAATGCATGGCTACAAATATCAACAGTAATAACATATTTTGCTTTCACTGGATGAGAATAAATATTATTGATTAGTGTTAAGTTGCTTTAAAATGCAAATATAGAGCTGTTATTGCAAATATCAGTAATCCACCAATGCTGGAAAGTGTACAAAATGCAATCTAGCACTATAAGCATTGTTATGACTTCAGCTGCATGTCTTATGTTTGTTATTTTGTTTTGGGTGTCACTTACAATGTACATAACACTGTCATTATGTTGTATTGGTGAGGTCTCTGCATTTTCTGGCTGCTTGTTGAAGGTGTTTGTCTCCACCTGCTGGTGGTGAAAGTGTCATTGCTCTCACATTGTGCTTCCTTACAGTCTGAATGATCCAAACAATAATAAAGCCAGAAAACTTTTAAGATGTGGAATGTTTTTATTGACCGGTTAAAACAAGTGGATTTAAAAACTGCAGTTTCACACCGATGTGATGAGATGTGATGAGAAAACAAACCAGCACAGATCATGTAAAAACAGCTTGGAATGGAGTGTCTACAGACAATGTGTGAAGTGAAACCTTACCCCAGAATACGGTGTGAAACCTCCAAGGAATGACCCCTTAATTTAAAGGTTGTAATAAATCATAATATAAACGTGCACACCACTAACGTAAGCCCACACAAACTTTGGTACTGATCAAGAGCAGCTAGAACGAGAGAGGAGAAAAGCTGCAAATACTTGGATCTTGAACACCTCTGCTATGAATTCAGCACTTAAGGCTATGTACTGCATGTGCTCTAGTGGTGTACTAGCATTCAACATATACTGGTCCATGTATAAATTCTTTTCCCAAAATTCATCTACTACTTAAAATGTATGACACAAGTTTCAAAACATATCTGTAGAACAATAATGGAAACTAAATATTAGACTCTTAAAGGGAAACTAAGTGACTCATGGAGACAACAAATTTTAAATTGGTCCAGTCTTGAGAGACAACTGCAGCTGGCAGTAAAGAAACAGGCTGCAATGTAACCACACTGCTTGTTTTTGCCAGGAACAGGCTCAGATTGTTATTATGAGTGTCCGAAACTTTACTTTTCCTTGATCCAGTCTGTTTATTGTTGTGTCTAACCTCTGTGTATGAATGAAAATCATATTAACAATATTTTAAATGTCTAGTGATGTTAGAATACTACGTCGTGTGGACATTAACATTCTAATGTTGTGCAGATGATGGGTTGTTCTCCATACCTAACAACTAAATGTTAGGTATGGATGTTATCCTACATCAAGACGATGTTGGCAAGACACGTTTGGAAGACACTGAGTTTTGGTTAATTTGGTTACTAATACCAACGTCACTTGTTGTCAGTGTTCTACGTCAAATTAATATTGGCATTAGATACTGTCCATACACCCAACGTCACAACCTAAATTCAACCGAATATCAACGTCTAACGACACTGGTGGGCAGCTAGCAAGTCTCTCTCAACGACAAGTCTCAGATTTTTTCCGCAGTTAGCGAAAAAAATTTGCTAAATATTCAGCCATGATGCCGAAAATTCTTCCAGGCACTCCTTTCTCCAACTGTCACTTATGCTTCTTCCGTTGTTCTTGAAACACAAAACCTCTCGCAAGATTTCAAAGTCATTTTTCTCCTTGTGCAATATATGGTCACAATAACAAGCAGTCCAGTTTCATATCTCTGTAGGGATCCTTTCCATAAGATGCCAGACACTATTATCAACAATCTGAGCCTGTTAGTGGCAAAAACAAGCACTTTCAATGGATGTAAATCAACAGTGCACGATTGCACGTAGGGACTACATTGCAGACTGTTTTGCTGTGCGGCTGCAGCGCGCTCTCTCAATACTTCAATTATTTCAAAAATTGTAATCGCTTAGACACGAAAAACATGGAAAAGTAAGGTCTGTGCTAAAAAATACCAACATTTAATTTAAATCTTAAATTACAGATCATTTAAGTGCAAAACTTAAAGAGTGTTGGAATGATTACATTTCTAAAGACAGTTCCGATTAGCCTCAGCAGCTGCATTCATATTTAGTACTTTCTAAATAATTTAAGACATTTGCTATGTTTGTATGTGTGTGTGACGGAGGCTTACAGTAAGATCTCGACACAGAGCATAGACACATGTTGTAGATTCTGTTTAAACCTACAACAGATTTGCATAAAAAGAACAATTAAGGAGCTTGCATTGGAATGAGGAGACAGCAGATGTTTATCTTACTGTCTAGAGACTCTCTGAGCCCTGAAACACTGCACTGTATGAAAAAAAATTAACATTCAGAAAACCCAATATACTCAAAATTGCATTGAACCTTAGCTTATGCAGATAACACAACCAATTGGGGTAGAAAAAGGACAGTATTTAGGTATTAATATGGATGCCTGTTCACTTGTGTCTACATGTGGGAGTCGGGCAGTGTTGCAGACTTATCCTTCGACCTGAAGCAGGATCGAGCTGCGTGTTCAGCTGTCGTTGCCGAAGACGGTGTTGAGCTGTTGGGTGACCCTGATGAAGGTCGTCCTGCGGCTCAGCTCCTTCAGTTTGCCTGCCCCAACGTAGGTGCATGTGGACCGGACCCCGCCCAGGACGTCACGTATTGTCTCTTCCACTGGACCTTTGTAAGGAACTTCGACTGTCTTCCCCTCTGACGCTCTGGAAGCGAAACACACTGGGGTTATTCTCAGAGGAGACAGTGTAAACAACTCACACACACCACAAACACATGAGAGAGGCCGGCGTATTTTTCCTTTACACACAAAAATAACTGTGACTCTGACCTGTACTCAGCCACGCCTCCTGCGTGTTTCTTCATCGCCGTGTCGGAGCTCATTCCGTAGAACAGTTTGTATTTCTTGCCGTTTTTCTCAATGACCTCTCCCCCGCTTTCCATGTGGCCAGCGAGCATACCACCCAGCATCACAAAGTCCGCTCCAGCACCTGGGAGCAAACGTAAAGTGAGAAGCTTGTTTTTGACAGAAAGAATTCTCGCTGTAGTTGGAATATGAGTGCAACTTTAAAACATGGCAATTTACCGAAAGCCTTTGAGACATCTCCGGGGCAAGTACATCCCCCATCCTGTGTGAAAGAGATGAGAGGAGAAGACAAAACACAATGTTATGAGTGTGACTGTATGTTTATCACTGCTGCACGTACACCCTGGAAACACAAGATAAGGCTGTACGTTCTCAGGGTGAAATAAACATCTAACAAACTACACTGACCGTGGGAAGAGAAGAGTGGATGGAAAACCCTGGGTTACACACAGTAACATTATACAGGCTATTTTATGAGGTAACCAAAGACATTAAAGATAGATTAATCAATAGTTTCTATCATAAGTATCAGTTTAAGGGAACAGTTCTTGTCTGGAGTTAGATGGTATGATCAATATGAACCTCAAACCATTAGCTAGTTAGCTTAGGATAAAGCATGAAGACTGGAAACAGGGGAAGATATCTGAATATGGTGATTTCAGAAAGAACTAGGCTAGCTGTTTCCCCTGTTTCAAGCCCATATGCTAAGCTAAGCTAACTGGCTACAGCTTCCCATTTAGCACACAGACACGAGAGTGGTATCAATCTTCTCATCTAAAGGCCCAATAAACCAAACTGACATCAAAGAGCTAGTGGCGACAAAGGCCAACTGTTGCATCACCTCACATTGCCTGTGTCTAGGCCAAAAAGTTGCACCTGAACACACCGTAAAGACTACAGCCAACAGCCAACTAGCATGTATGTTCTGCACCTGCGTGAGAGGAAGTAACTCTCCATACCAACAGGCTGCAGTAGTCTGTATTTGTCGGTAAAAAAGAGAAACCAGAAGACAGATAGGACAGACACAAGATGCTAGTTAGCCAGTTAGCACATTAACAACACGATTTTCAAAGAACCAAGGATATTCACTGTGCGCTAGCAAACAATAACACAAACAATAACACAAACAATTACAAACCTTTCATGGCAAAGAGCTCAATTGCTAAAAAGAATAATCTTACCTAATATAACAAGTTTTTTGTTGTCGATTTCATGCCCTCTTGACTTAAGTTAAGCAGCAGTTTGTTTACTTTCCTCATTTCCATTTCTCTTCCCGTGTGCTAAGGTGAACTGCCAATCAACATGTTTCAACATGCCGAATTGGTTATTAAAAAAAAAAAAAAAGACAAGGGCTAACTAGTGTCAACGGTGCAGGACACCACAAAATCTACGGCACCAGACGCACACCAACCTGACACTGACCGACAGCAGACCATCGGCTCAGTGTGTCAGGGTTCTTACTCTCAGCAAGAACACAAATAATAACTTTCCAAAATGTCAAACTATGCCTTTAACAATAACTCTGGACAACAATAACTAAATGTAAATTATTATTAAATCACTGTGAGTCACTCACAGAGATGATGTGGCCGCCCAAGCCATGGGCTGCATCTGCACACTCGATCACAGCGCTGAGCTGCGGGTACCCCACCCCTGTCTTCTTGCGGGTGGTACACACGGAGCCTGTAGAGGAAGACACAAAGGCAAGAAATGACTCATAACATTTCTGGTCTGCACTCCATGGTTTGCAAACAGGAAACAGCACATGCAAGAGCTGTTTGTGGTCTGTTTGATCTGTATGTGCTACACAGCAAATATCCATCTCAACAAGAAGAGACAGGAAAGTATGTAAAGTTAATTTAATCACCTGGTCCGATGCCTACTTTGATGATGTCAGCGCCAGCCAGGATCAGCTCCTCCACCATCTCTCCTGTCACCACGTTTCCTGCCTGAGCAAAATAACAACAAATTAAAAAAAATGTTTTATTGATTACTCATCCAAGAAATGTGGACTTGTGAAATTTTCCCTTTTCAGCCCTGTATAGTGCAGTTTACAGGCAGGCATTTACATACCATTATAGTGTGAGAGGGGAACTTTTCCCTGACATCTTTGACGAAGTGAACAAAGTGTTCAGAGTAGCCATTGGCCACGTCTACGCAGATATACTGCAGCTCTGGCACCGCCGCCACAACGGCTGAAATCTTGTCAAAGTCCCCTTCCCCGGTCCCTGTGCTGATAGCTACACTCTGCCAGACAAACAGAGAAGAGAATGACATGTGTTACAATAAATACTACTCCCTGACATAAAGGGTTACATAATAATTCTTCAGTTGACACTTTGAGTACCTTCAGGCATTCGGGATTCTTTTTTGCAAACTCCGACCAGTCATCCACGGTGTAATGTTTGTGAATTGCAGTGAAGAGAGAGAACTAGTGGAAGAGAGAATAAAAAACAGAGCAATTGAGATATTTATGCAGAGACATGATGCACACACAGCAAAGTGTGGCAACTGAAAAATGGTTCACATCGTCAATGACATCTAATGGCCACTAGGGGCTGCTATTCTACCTGAGAGCATGGATGAATGAACAAAACAATAAATGAATATATGAGTAGGTTTGTTTTTTTTTTTATATCAAGATAGCTAAGATGATCTAAAAGGCTAAGAGGACCCTGAATTATGACATACAGCGGTTTGCGTCATTCGTTATGATTACAAGAACACAAAAAAGATGATACACACGCCACCAATACTTTTCTGTTCTATCTCCATCTATCTGAAGTTTTGCTTCTCACTTGTACAGAGGTGTGTTGGAAAATATAGTTGGACTATTGGGCGAGTATTTCAATGATTACCTACGTTGCAGCTTGTTCTTTTTTTCGAGGGAAGAGGGCCAATTTTTGTCATTTTATTTTGCACCTACCTCTGAAGAACAAGACTGAGTCACTGCTCCGCCATCATTTTAACCAAACTAGAGTTGGTGATTGTTGGACTGTAGACAAACCAACTGATTTGTTGAGTTTTCTTGTGCTTCTCTGGAGTCTGAATGAAGTGTATGAATATATCGACAATCACCGATTGTTGGGCTAACGGAGGCCAGTTGGAAAATCACTGGAGACCTTTGTTCAAGACCCTGCAGATGAACTCAAAAAGACAACCTGGACCACCAAGATCAAGTGGACAGATGATCATTTGCATGAGTATTTTTGTCACCTTACACTATGTCTTAGCAAAAAAAAAACCTATTGGCTAGAGTGGTGATACACAGCCTCCAGGCACTATACTATACAATAAGGCATGTTTGTTGCTATAGAAAAAAAAGTCAAACAGTGTAGTAGCTTATTTCAGGCGCCTTTACTTTCTGTAAACAGATCCTCCTTTAGAACGCCCACATCCACATGCTGGACAGGTTTGGAAAGTATTTCTAGCCAAAGTGGGAAGAGCTTGGGTACACTCCCGGTGAATGTTGGCACTGTGATAAAGCTTTGCAAGAGGGAAAGCTCAGAAAAACTCAGCTTTTGATATCAATACAACATGCACAGAGGATTGTATTGCTTTAAAAACGTGGCAAATCTCTCCTTTAAGTCCGGGCATCTAGGAAACATGAATGAAAAGGCGTGATCACCACTTGTTTTCATGTGGTCTTTCATGAAGTAAATAAGAAAAGTCTTGGCCTGTTCTCATTCATGAGCCTGCTATGTAATAAAGGGATTATAAGGCATTTTAGTGCTCACTGATTAGACTGAATTTAGGTTCACTCCACTCAGTATGAGAGAAAATAATAACTCTACGGAGCTGGATAATGAGTTATTTATGCACATCCCATGTGATGCATCCCCTACCGGATGCAAAGCCACAGCCATCTCAAAGGTCCCAACAGTGTCCATGTTTGCAGCGATGATGGGGATCCCTCTGTAGCTGCCCTTGGAGTTCCTGAAAATGAAGCTTCTCAGCAGGTCTACCTTCAGGAGGACAGAACAATAACAATAGCAGTGATGAACAGTGTGTTACTGCAGTCACAGGGCAGTAGGAGCCTTTATTTAACAGACGCAGCTTTGTGGCTTCAGGGTCATTGCTTGAATTCTTTAACCAGCTGGTAAGACGTGAATGAGGGCTAGAATGTTTCCCTGGACTCCCAAATGGGTGTGTGCTCACTCAAATGACCTTACCAGGGATGACTAAAAGGTTCAGATAATGGAAACATCTGTATTTAGGTCAGTCAGGTTTAATGTGGGGGAAAAAAAACTCCACATCTGTTACACCTACGTCGCTCCTTGACTTGAGTGTGCTCCGCTTGGGACGGAGGAGCACATCCTTGAAGTCCAGCTTGATGTCATTCTCAATGCGAGGCATTTTGGAAACAGGGCAGGTTGTGTAACAGAAAATAAAGTGAACTGGAGCAGTTGGTCCAATAATGTGGATCTGTGAAGGAGAGGGAGGTCAGAGTTAGGGTGCTGGCTTTTAGCTCAGTCTTTTCCCATTGTTACACCCCCTTGTCCACCCTTAATACACTCACATATGGTCAGCAAATGCCATTAGCTGAGTTACATCAGGCATGGCTCAAGTTAAGGTCTGACAGTAATTAAGGGCACACATCCGTCTCACATTCAAAGGATAGCTCAAAATTAGCCTGAACTGTAATTACAACTATGTGGGAATGTAATAAAGCTATCACAAGCTAGCTTTAAATATGTTTAAACGCTACTGAAAATGCTACTGCTAATGCTATTCACACTAAACCACACCAGACAGATCTGAACAGCGTTGCTTCTTTAGCCTCGGTGTCAAAATTCAAGGTTAGCTATGCTACGTCGGTTTAAAGCCTCACATTTTAATTAACTTGAAAAGCAGTGCTTACCTCAACACAAACTATACATTAGTAAATAACTGAGTTATCTTATATATTTAGCAAAATAAAGTACCTACCTTTAGGAAAGTGTGGTTGATTTTGCTCCGTGCCGCTGATTTTCCACCGGTGTGCGCGCGGGAAGCTTTACGGAGGCGGACACCAACTGACAGCCGCCTTGTAGTTTTTAAACGTCTTAAGCTAGTTGGCGGAGCGCGGAAAAAAACTACAAATGCAAAAGTCGCTTTAGGGCACGTCGCGCTGGTGTCGTAAGGTTTGTTTTCGATATTCAGGAAACAAGTGTCGGGTTGCTTTTGTTGTGGCGATACTCACGCCAGTGTAAGATAACTTTAAGGGCATATTTTATTCCTTTTATCCGACGGTAAATTGAGCGAACGCAAAGTCCGACATTAAGCCGAAGCGGAACCGTTGACATACAATCAAGGGGGCGGTGGGATTTACCGAGGAATACAGGAAACGACAGGGAATATCGAGTTTCCTCACAAAAAATACAGTATTATCATTATCTTATATCAAATTATTGAGCTAGTTAACGAATAATCATAATACTTACCCGCTTCGGATTATTTGGTAATAAGCAAATCAACAAATATGCTGATTAAAGTGAAGGTAAGGCAAACAAATACAACGATTAGCCCGGTTTAACAGTTAGCTAAACATTTGATTAGTTATCACTACTGAGTTGTGTCCAGTGTCATAATGTGCTCAACAGTGACCTGAAATGTCTTTAATCCCAGACACTCACAGGCAAAGAGATAGAGATTGACATAGAGCCCACAGATAAGGTATGTAAATGTCTTTTAACTCCTATAATATAATGAACGCTGATGTGAACCTGTCACTGAGTGTGTGTTAAAGCATGTTTTACATCCACTTCCCTTTCAGGTGGAGCGGATCAAAGAAAGGGTGGAGGAGAAAGAAGGGATCCCCCCGCAGCAGCAGAGGTTGATCTACAGTGGGAAACAGATGTAAGATTAAGATGCCTTTTATATCCACAGCCTTAATATTATGGATTATTTTATTGTCCATATATCTCATGCAAATCACAACACTAACAATGACTTGATCCTGGTAACAAATACTGCCTATAAAGCCCGATATAGCTAAATCCTCTGTGCCATATACATCCATTGATGTCAAAAAACACTTAAAACACATCAGTGAGCCAGACTGTTGCACTCATCTTTTTTCACCTAACTAATTCACTGCTTACTCTTTATGGTTTTAGTATTGCTTGTTACAAACTGCAGCATCCTGCCTTTTCAGTTTAGAATAAAGATCCCTTTTTAAATATTTATCTTAGAAGGATTTCTCCCTCCCCTTTGTCTTTATTCTCAGGAACGATGAGAAAACAGCAGCAGACTACAAAATCCAAGGAGGCTCTGTTCTCCATCTGGTGCTCGCCCTGCGAGGAGGACAGGCGCTGCGCTCTCCCAGAAGCCCATACTCCAAGCCTGCGTTGTAGCAGACACTTGGAAACATGCCTTAGCCTTTTGCAATGCCTACACCAAGCGGATGCAGCGAAGACACTTGGCCACCAGTTGTGGAGTCACCAGTGGCATTGTAAGCAACACAGAGCCGTTGATAGGAAGAGTTAGATCAGGTTCTACTTGTGGCAGCCACTTCACCTGCAGCCAGAAATGTGTTGGCTGCAAACACTTCCCCCACCTGAAACAATGCCATGGTGAGACACTCCACATGTTAAAAGCTGCCCTGGCCAATAAGGCAAAGTTACTTTCAGAATGAAACAAAGCTTTGGCTAAAGATTTATAATCCAGAGCTAATTTGGCTGCTTCTGAAAACTGCACTGTTCAGTTTTCAATCACTTTCTGTCTCTTTCTGTGGCTCTGCATGTAAGAATCTATCTTCGTTACAGAGATAATTGTAGCGTGAAGATGCTTCATGGAAGCTCATCCCTGGATTACAGTCTTTGCCTTCAGAGTTTAAGGGTTTACTTTTTCTGCCTCTTTCATGTTTTATTCAGTTATCAGAGGCTAATGGGTGTATCAGTATATCAAAGGTCACTTGTGAAGCATCCATTGCAAACCACACATTTGTTACATTTGCACGCACTTACCCATTATATCAGCATTTCTAAAGTGAGGTGGTATATGAGCTGACTTTGTCATCAGGAAGTTGAGGGGATGATAAATAGCGTGATGCTAAGACAGGACGCTTTCCAAGCTGCAGATCACTGTTTGTGCTTAACAATGAACAAAACTGGTTGGGATTTAGTGAGTCATTGCTGTTTTTCCAGCATTTTTTTAGGCACTAAGTGACGGTGTTTTGTAGCAACGTGTTGTTGTTTTTCCAGCTTGGATTGTGCTCCTAAAACATACTATTTTAAGCCAAAACATGATCTTTTCCGAACCACAAGGGAGTGATTTTTGTGCCTAAACATAACCTAATGTTAACCACAGTGTTGTTGAATCACAAAGTTATCCCCTACATAATAACGTGCAAATGTAACACAGCTGTGGTCAGCATAAATGTCGACTTTTTTTTTTTTTCTGACGATAGGGTTGTAGATGGACAACAGCGCAGTTAAAGGAATAGTTTGACATTTTAGGAAATACATGACTTTTTGACTGGAAGTTAGAAGAGAATAAGCGAAAATGTTGCTGTGTGTGTAGGAAAACTTCCCGCCACAACTTCTAAATCATGTTCACAGTTTGCTTTACACCTGCTTCATAAGTAGAGTGCCCATTCAGCAGAATAATGGTCTGTAATTGTATTAGAATTTAGTTTAGAGCAATTTGAGCGCATTTTACTTTTGCAAGAAGACAAGAAACATGGCAGCCACGGTGTAATCTGACATTGGCCTCAGTGTATATGGATATTGATGTTAAGTTTTGTTTGTGTGTTCAGAGACGTAAGCCCGCCCCATTTTAGTGTGTACAGAATCATGTGACATGGACCTACGCTGTCTGTAGAATAAACTTAAGTTTAAAAATGCCATTTTGTGTTCTTCATAAATACATTTGGAGATGTTTAAAACGGCTGTACAAAGGAGACGAGAACATTCTTATATATTTTTTTATTCTTGTCACACACTCACCACCAATATGTACATTTACAGTTTAACACAAAAATAGACTTAAGTTTGAGAGACCTCAAAATGGCTCTCGGGATGGTAGGTAGACTGCAAACTGCAACTCAAATTAGAGACCAATGTGTACACAAAATGATTTGGATATAACATTCTTATCAGGCAGAGTGTTGGAGTGCGATGATGTATTGCTTGGATTAGTAGTATGCATGACTGTTACAACATAGAAAACTTCACATTTCCCCCACATGGAAGGCTTGTTTTGGTCTGAATTAAAGCAAGACGTTGGAGGTTGCAGCTTGAAAGGGAACCTTGAGCAGCAGGGAAGTGAGTCAGAACAAAATCAGCATTGTTACACTTAAGATTTTAAACAGTTAACCAGGTGAAGCTCCAAGTCTGCACAGATCACATTGCCATATCACATGAAGTTGCAGCATTTGACTTCTGAGGTGGAAGCATTTTCAAGCCTCATTTATCTACAGTTACGGTCTTGCTGGGAAATGTGAAAGTTCATGTCAGAAAACTGAGGATGGTGTCTTGACGTAGGAAGAATTTAATCACATACTTTAAAACAGTCACACAGCAGGGTGAAGATAAAAACAGGGAGCATTTTCTTACATATATAAATGAGGCCCTGAATTACAAATTCAAACCTTAGTCAGTGGTTTTTATTTACTAAAAGACATTAGACAGACTGCCATGACATCTGTGTATGCTGTAAATACACAATAACCATACAGGCACAAAACACAATCATTGTACTTGTACAGACATCAAAGACACCCTGTTCACCTTAACACAAGAAACCTGCACAATACTGGCCAAACTTAAATGATACTGTCTTGATATAACAATTCACATGTCCTCTGTTTTTTTGGGATTGCTTATAAGATTGAGACTCCTGAGGAAATAAATATCTATAAGCACCAGTACATTTAGCACTAACAGACTGGATTTCAAAGAGGCAACCAGTTAAATGGGTTGAATTATCAAGGTTTGAAGGTTTCAGGCAGTGTATGTGCAGAAGGCAGTGGGGATGCCCTGAGACACCGATATATAAAGACAAGAGTACATAATGTGTGTTAATGTTTGCAGGTGTACTGTTACTTTAAAATACAGCATAGATACATAACTATAACCAGACGACACAGAATGGATTCATTCAGGGTTCAGTTTTTTTGCTGGTGTCTATACTAATATTGCACTAAAAATTCTTCTACTGAGTTTTATGAATCAAAAAAATAGCTGATTTTTTTTTTTTTTTTTTTTTTTTTTTTTAATGTAAAGCTCTAATTTCTACAATTTACGGAGCCCCTAAATGTCCCATCTTGTACATAGAAGGTAATAAAGCCTGTCTTGTGGGAACAAGTAATAATCTTGTGAGAAGAAATTATCTTGTGCACATAAGTTATTTATCATCAGAGACAACCTAATTACCTTGTAGGCACAAGTTATTTGTCTTGTGGGAACAAGTAAATAATCTTTACTTGTTCCCCAAGATAATTAACTTGTGCCCACAAGGTAATTAGGTTGTCCCCAATGATAAATAACTTGTTCCCAGAAGACAAATAACTTGTGCCTACAAGTTAGTTATCTTGTTTCCACAAGATAATTAACTTGTTCCCACAAGATTAATAACGTGCCCACAAGATAATTAACTCGTTCCCACAAATTAATTAACTTGTTCCCAGAAGATAATTCATTTTTTTCCTCAAGGGTAAATAACTTATGCTCACCACGTAATTATTTTTTTCCCACAAGATTAGTATCTTGTGAGTACAAGATAATTACTAGTTCCCACAAGATAATTAACTAGTTTCCACAAGTTAAAGGCTTGTGCCCACAAGTTAATGATTTTGTTCCCACAAAATTATTAACCTGTTCCCACAAGATGATTAACTTGTTCCTTCAAGGTAAATAACTTATGCTCACCAAATAATTAACTTGTTCCCACAAGTTTAATAACTTGTGCGCACAAGATAATTAACTCATTCCCTCAAATTAATTAACTTTTTCTCACAAGAATGATATCTTGTGAGTACAAGCTAATAACTAGTTCCCACAAGATAATTAACTTGTTCCCATAAGATAATTAACTTGTTCCCACAAGATAATCAACTTGTTCCCATAAGATAATTAACTTGTTTCCACAAGTTCTAAAAACTTGTGCACAGAAGTTAATGATCTTGTTCCCACAAGATAATTAACTCGTTCCCACAAATTAATTAACTTGTTCCCACAAGATAATTAACTTGTTCCCCCAAGGTATATATGCTCACCAAATAATGAACTTGCTCCCACAAGTTTAGTAACTTGTGTGCACAAGATAATTAACTTGTTCCCCCAAGGTATATATGCTCACCAAATAATGAACTCTTTACCACAAGTTTAATAACTTGTGCACACAAGGTAATTAACTTGTTCCCACAAATTAATTATTTTGTTCTCACAAATTAATTAACTTGTTCCCACGAGATAATAACTAGTTTCCACAAGATGAATAACTTGCGTGCAGAAGATAAAAAATGTCACCTTTCAGGACTTTAGGGGCTCGGCAATAACCTAAATAAAGAACAAAAACATTTAAACACAGCTAGATGGCAAGCTACAAAAATACTTTTTTTCGTAAAACATGTAAGACAATCAATGCCTCTTTAAAAAATAAAAAATCACACAGGCATTCAGATGTGTCGGTGTAGGGATTTGCACACAAACAATGCAAATGTGGTGGTGAACACTATCATGTCTTGCCTATGATGTTCTTTCATGTGTCTGTGCTGGACTTGCAGTTTTAACGGGTTAATTATCAGTGTAGTGTCCATACTAGTATACACTTTTTTATTGTTGTTTTTTTATTACTTCCATAAAATGTTAAACTATCCCGAAGTACGAGGATTTACTGTCAAAACAAAGCTGTAGTGACACAGTACAGACTATATTCTAATTAAGGCAATTAACAAGAACTGTGCACCATTTACCGATACAAACTACAACTCACACATCAGCTTTCAGGTGTACGCCTCCACAAGAGTAAAAAAATAGGCCCAGATGTATATGATGTTGAATAGAAAAAAAAATATCAACAAATCTAAAATTAACATATTAAAACTAGCATAACAACAAAGTCAAATGATATAAACAATTATCACAATTACAAAAGATAAAATATTTCGGAATCACAGTCACCTTTAAAAACAAAACACAGTACTTAGTGTACTTCACAACTTGAAATGACTTGATCTGAATCTGATTTTCTGCTTTGACGATCAAAAGTACAGCTTTGGTGTGTTGAAAGCAACATTTACAATGTCAAGAAAAACAAAACAAAGAAAAAGTTTGCGTAGCCATCACAGTACAATAAGAGTCTTTTGATAAAAATTTAAAAAAAAGATAACGCTCTTACAGTAGGAGTGTGCAGGGAGTGTGTGTCAGAAGAGAAGCAGGACGATGAGTGGTAAATGTTTTTGTTTAAGCATTCATGGAGGAGTTGGAAGGTGGTAGCCTTTCTTTATTGCACTTGTGAAGGACCCCAGACTGAAAAGTTTGGGGTCATATTACTCTAAATACCTCACGCTATATTTGGCACTTAAATTATTGATTGATATAAAACCAAATAAAAATATGAAAGACAAAGTCGGGGGGGGGGGGGGGGGGGGCACATGTGTTGATCAGTAAATCCACTACAGACTGTGGTGTATGTGCACCCATGTGTGCGTCTGCATATGTCTGTTTATTTTGGGGCAGGCGGTAGAGTAAGACTTTAGCAGTCCGCTGACTTGTGGTTGTCACTGTCCTCCTTGGACAGCGGAGACCTGGCCTCCTTCATTTCCTCTCCTTCATCTCCGTTCCCGTCACTAGATCCTGTGGCTGGATAAACCACCACGCAGAACTTCTGGCCCAGGTATGTCATTTTATCTGGAAGACAAGATAAAGAGTTTCAGGACATGGGCGGTAATGGGCTTTCAAATGACACAGTATGCATGTAACGTATGAAGAGAAAGTTTTTACTTGGATATGTAACTTTTTCTAGGACAAATAATTAAAATTCAATTAAGTGTCATACCAATAAATCACCGTTTTTAGTGTTGTAAGTGTTAAACGTGTTGAAAATGTTGACACCACTCTCTTGCTGCCTTAAAATGATATATTTCATGTTTCTCAAGAAGAGTCTATATGAACTATCCCCCATATTCACAGCCTCCGAAGAAACAATTTTCTGAAAGCGCAGACTTCACGAGTTGAGACGTGTTTGCTGACATTTTTAAAAGTAGCAAAGGACATGAATGTTAATTCTGCGGTACTTAAGTCATAGAGTTTTTCTGTGTAATTTCATAAAATGTGTGAGGCTTCATCTTTGACTAGCATTACATGAACCGCTTGCTAGCTTGCTAAACTGTTAGCCTCAGTAGCTCCTAGACACCAAAGGTTGCATCCATGTTGCCATTACCTAGCAGCAGTGGACTCATGTCTTAGCCTGTTGAACCCAAGCATATTGTGACAATTTCTAACTGAACGCAGCAATTCAGTATGGAGGGAGAGCCAGGAGGCAGTTAGCTTAGCTTAGCTTAGCTTAGCCTAGCATAAAGACTGGAAGCAGGGGGAAACAGCTAGCCTGGCTAGTTCAAATATATGCTAACCAGAAAGAATAGCTACACCGCGTAACTCCCTCTAAACCCCTAAATTGTTGTTTGTACATGTCTAGTTTAGTATTTACTAAGCAAAAGTACTAATGAGTTAGCTTTAGAGGTGGTGGCAGGCATTTTAAATCTTCAGAAAAAGTGCTAGGCTAGCTGTTTCCCCCTGCTTCAAGTCTTTATGCTAAGCTAAGCTAAGCTAAGCTAATTGTTCCCTGGTTCTTGCTCCATATTGAATATACAGACATGTAAGTGGTGTCAATCTTCTCATCTAACTCTTGGCAAGAAAGCAAATTAGTTTGAATTTATCTGGGCTCTTTGATGGGGACAATGCAAATTAACAAGTTTATAGTTATTGTTAACTTTCAACTCTTGTCCCTAGCTGGGCTTTTTATGTACAGTTTAATTAAAATATACAGATTTCAGTCATAAAACTACAATACACTACAAATATGGAAATACAATTAAATACACTTCACACAATAGATGTACACCATACACAAATACACCCTGGTAATGTAGCTTACAATACAACTAAAAAAGGGTACAGCTCTGTTTTGCTATTGACAGCTGTTTATTAGAAAACTGACCGTCCAAATTTACGATTTGGTATTTTAAAGTTGCTGTCTCAACAGGACACAGCCCAGGACATACCAACAAAGGCGTCAAAGCACTGTGGCTTATTGTCCCAGTAGACTCCCAGGAAATAGACGGGGACGCCGGTCAACATGATGGCCAGGCCGATGCCACACACCACAGGCTCGGAGTAAAGGGAGAAGATGAGCAAGAAGGCCCAGAAGATGAGGTAAATGACTGGCCAGATTAGGCTGATCTGTAAGAGAGAATAAAGACACAGTGTATTACACTCAAGTAGAGATGACCATTTGGTGGTTTGGATAATATTTCCACTTTTTGCATCCTTTATTTTTAATCTTTTGTGAATTTTTGTATGAAATGCACTTTAATGGCTGCAAAAACACAACACAAACACACCTTGATTGGTCGGTGAATGTCAGGCTGTTTAATACGCAGGACAATCTGCCCGGCGACAGTGACTCCGTAGAAGAGGTAGTTGATAAAGCCCACATAGTTGATGAGGGTGTACATATCACTGGTGCACAGCATAAGCAGGGTAGACAGGCACTGGGGAGGAAGACGGTAAGGGTAGTTAGAGACAGAAAGTGTGATAGTTTGTGGTTTGTCTGCAGCTTGAGGGTTTTTCTGAGTATCACGAGGGACGGAAACCAACTTGCCTGAAGGCGATAATATAGTGTAGAAGTGAGAGTGGTACTCACAGTGAAGAGCAGAGCAGGGATGGGAGTGCAGCGTTTCACATGAATCATAGCCAGCAGACTGGGGAGGTGGCCCTCTCTGGCTCCAGCAAAGAACAGTCTGAGAGAGACAGAGATACAAAGGAGTCAGTTAATTCATACACAGACATTATTTAAGTCTGCAGTACGTCCACATGTTATATGATGAAAATAAAAGACTAGAAAGTGTTAAGGAGATGTTTAATATGTCTGCTGCCATTAAGGGTTGTTGTGTTTCTTCTTTATTGTTCATTGCACGTTATTTTTTTCCCTATTATTAATACAGGCAAATAATACAAAGAACACAGAATGGTACTATGACAATATTATCTCACAAAAAAAGTAAAAAAGTAAACAGAAATTAAAAGACGAAATAAAATCAATAGGATCTTCAATAATTACAATAAATAGGTTAACAGTATTTAAAAGATTGAAATAAACATATGACAGGTGCAGCGTATTTGGAGTGTTATATAGACCCACTCTTAACTAGAGCATTTCTTTACCCCATTTCACGTTGTGTTGTGCTACATGGTAGACATTGGCTATGCATTTTTTGGGGGGAAAATTGAATTGAATGAACTGAATTGAATCAATTTAATTTAATTTAATTTAATTTAATTTAATTTATTTCATTTTATTATTATTTTAATTAATTTCATTTTATTTAGCTTCAAATATAAATATTTCAAAAATAATTATATTTATTATCTAGTGACAGTTTTAATCCAGAATCCCCGCATTTTGTTGATGTATATTTATTATTTATTAACTTTATTTTGAACATTTTCTTTCCTATCTTGTTAATCATCTCAACATCCCTTAGATTTATCTCATGATCCTGACACCCTAATTGAAAACCAGTGCACAAGATAATATTTACAGCATTTATTAGAGGCGCTGTGATGGCAGCTGGTGCATTGCCCACACATAGTATTGAAAGTTGTTACGAACTAACCGCGAAGAGGTGAAGAGGGAACCGTTGACTCCCCCGAAGGTGGAGAGAGCCACAGAGATGGGCATGATCCAGGACATGACTCCCAGCAGCTTCTCACCAAACGTCTGGGATGGAGGAGTGGGAGGATGGAGGTTAGAGGTTGGATGAGAGGGAGGGACAGGAGGCAGACACACAGGTGGGTGATTAGATGCTTATTTCATCATGTGTTCACTACTACAATGCAATGACTGAGGTACAAAACCGACACGTCTGACTCACTAGAGGGCGTCGTTCTACTATAGCAACATGTGTTTGAATGAAGTCACAGGATCACCCAGCGTCATTCTCTGAGATACTCACCACGGCAACGGCGTTTGAGGCGAGCAGCTCCTGGGGACTCATGGCTGTGACGTAGGCAATGTTGGCAAAGACGTAAACGAAGGTCACGAGGGGGATGGAGATGAAGATAGCACGGGGAAGGTTCCTGGAGATGATAGAAACAGCATTGTTTAAGAGAGGAAAGCTAAAGAGAAGGAGGTACATAGGGGGATTTAAAGAAGGAAATTAAAAATGGTACCTTAGGGGAGGTGAATTAATGGATACTGAGGTTTTTAAAATGAATGTGGGATTGTTAGAAAGACAGAAAAATGCAGAGGAAATTAAGAAATAAACCATTTTATTCTTCCAGAAATGTTTCTAGGTCAGGAGCAAGGCACTGGGAATGATGGTGAGAATTTATCCCATGCTAAGTTAAATAAATTCAGAGTGCTTTAAGAAAAAGGATTAAACTGGAAAGCTTAGTCAGTGTGCGACCGCTAATCACTGAAAAAGCTAAGAGCAGCTTCAAAGGCATACTTCACCCCCAAATGACCATTTCTACATCAGTTACTCACACTGTGTTATGTTGAATTTGTGAAGATAACTTTAATATGCCTCCACGCTGAACGAAGAATACAAATTCATGAATTCAGCCTAACGTGGAATAAGTAACTGATATGATCATAATAATGTTAAAGATCATTTGGGGGCTGAAGTATTCCTTTAAAAGCTTTATTCCTTTGGCAATGAGCCATTCAGTACTGTGGGAAAGGGGTTTTCAACAAAATATGACTAGAGCTATGACAAGCAGAATAAAGAGTCTTACACATAGGGGTCCACCAGCTCCTCCGTGACGTAGTTGAGGAAGTTCCACCCTCCGTAGGCGAAGGAGCCTTGTAGGAAGGCTAAGGCTATCAAACCCACATCATAGTCCTGGAAGGGCTCGAAGGCATTGGCCGGCTCCAACCAGTAGTACTGTCCTGCAGGAGGAGAAGATAATGCAGATTTAGTTTGGTGCTGCAGCTTTTTGTAAAGGAAAAATCCACCGTTTTCATCTTTTGTTGTTTCGAAATATCAACAATTTTTTTATCCTAATTATCCATCAAAATTGTCTCATTTATTTCGGGTTTTCTGTCCCTTACATAAGTAAGTCGGTGTGTTTCTGAGAATTTCTTTTGGGTTTCCTGATGTTGTTTTGCTGTAGGGGTAAACAAACTAAAGTTTTGGGCTTGTTGTGAAGGAAACCCAGCTGAAAACCATCATCGTATGCAATCAGCGTGTGTAAAACAAGTTGTAAAAGACATTCCCCCAAACCCTGTAATGTGACTTATTTGTAAAATCCACTGTGATCCCCAGAGCTCCCACTGGGAGATTATCAAACACTGTGTTTTCTGGGGGTAAATGTCTAAACCGTCCATCTTCTCCTTTGTCATTACATTTTTCCTGAAATCCCTTCTTGAGGCATGTTTTCAGAGAGCATTAAAGTATTTCTACTCTCACATACCATCCCTCATATATGACCCAAAGTCTCCCATCGAATCAGCCACTGGGCTCTTCATTTAACTTCAAACGCTCGCACAGAAATCCCCATTTTGTTTTTTCAGGGGCCTACTCTCTGTGGCCCCTGTAACAACTGGCCCTCAGCCATGTTGTGACAGCGAACCCGTACAGGCGTATTGATATTGGCAATGTGAGTTTAAACCAAAAGGGGCCCCTAGAAACTCGCTGACCCCTGCAGTGTCCATGTGGAGTCTATACTGTCCCACTTGGCCGAAGGTGCCCCCAGTGACCGCGAGTGTTTGACTTTTGTGACTTTCACACACAGGCACCAGAAAGAGGTGGAATGTACGGATGTATGCATTCAGGGAGCTTACCCTTGCAGATCTGCACAATGCCCATGATGATGATGAGGGCGAGGGCCAGGAGCTTGCCAGCGGTGAAGATGTCCTGCACCCTGGTGGCCCACCTCACACTGGAGCAGTTCACCCATGTCAGCAGCACTAGATGCACAAAAAACAACAGTAAAACAGAGTTAATGCTCATATTACTCCTTCAAATCCCGTTTTCAAATTGTGCTTCCTGTTCATGTAGCTCCGTATTTTTTAGACTGGAACTTTTTATTCTATATTTTTGTGTCAAAGTGACTAATGGGATCAACAAACTGGTTCAGCATTAAGTGACAGGGCTGAAGACGGCAGCCGTGAAGAGCATTTGTGCACGATCAATTTATGTCCACTAAAAGTGCTTGTTTTGCCACTGATAGGCTCAGATTATTATTATAAGTGTTTGACAACCTTACGGAAAGGATCCCAACAGAGATAGACCTTTTTGTTCAAGAGTAAGACCCTTTTTGTTTAACCAGACTCAGCTCCGAAATCACCATCGCCAAACCCACCAGACTCCATTGAAATAAACAGTCATTTTAGCGTGTATAGAAGCAGCATGTTTTCACATCAAACTGTGTGAATTAAGGGTTTATTTCAGCCAAACCCGAATTGGTGATTGTGTCTGTCAACTCTGATTGAAGTGTTTTTTACAAGGATAAAATTACTGTTTGTTTAAATGGAGTGTGGTGGGTTTGGTGATAGCAATTTTGGGACTGTTTCTGGTTAAACAAAAAGGTTCGTACCCTTTAACAAAAAGGTCTATCTCTGTAGGGATCATTTAAATAATATTGTAAGACACTTAAAGTAGCAATCTGAGCCAGTCAGTGGCAAAAACAAACACATTTAGTAGACATAAATTGACGGTGCACACATACACTTAATGGTTACATTGCAGCCTGTTTCACCTTGGATGGAATAATGTTCAGCAAAGGTTGGGAGATGATTACGTTATAGAGTGAAATTAGTAGATTTATGCGCTGACTGTTCTATTGGTCTTGTAAAGGAACTGTCACTGCATTGTTTTTAGTAGTCAAACTGATTATTTCCCAAGAGAAGAAGAAGAAGTTATGAAACTGGTTACTGACATGTATAAACTTGTAAGACACAAGAATTCAGGTCACAAGCGCTGCGTTTTTCTATGGATTTCGACGGAAAGTGACCTGATCTGAGGTCAGCGAGTAGAGAAAGATTAGAAGCTGCACACCTCAACATGTGTGACGTGGCTTAACATTTTAACACTGCCATGACCTTTGACTGTTGCTGCACCGCAATACTGAACTTCACCCATTATCACTAACAGCACACCTCATGTCTTACCTGTGGTAGTTTTCTTTCCATTGATATTTGATATTCACGGTTCAGTGATTCTAGTTCTAAGAGTAACTTTTAAAAATCATAACGATAGTCCCGTCCATGCAGCTTAGAACATGATGTAAATATTCCAGTCAATGGCCACGCTGATTTAATTGCTGCCCCCCCCGGCAAAAAGAATTAGAGGCCGATATCACTGTCTATAAGAGGTTGTGGCATGCTCATTTTTAAGCTTGTCTGAAGGCAGTGGTATTTCATAAAACTTGACAACCTAAGGCATTTCTTAGTACCAACCATATTGGCATAGTTTGTCAGTAAGGGGGCTAAAAAACGCTCCAAAATTAAGCCGAATTTTGGCGAGGGAACAGCTGGCATGGCCATTTACAAAAGGGTCTCTTGAACTCTCCGCTCAAGATATCTGATTAAAAAGGGGTTCTATGGGTACCTGTGACTCTCCCCTAAACTTGAGAATGCTAGTTCCCTATAAAATGTCCTGTTCCATAACAGTCAATGTACTTCTTCAAATTAAAGCTGCATGTTTACATAGTTTTAAACTAGCCCAAATACTTCAACAGCATAATCGTACTCCTGAAAATTAGTTATGGCTTTTGGTGTGCCACCCCAAGATTGTCTTTGCCCCATCTGGCCATCCTTATGAAAACTTTCTAGGGGTGCCACTGCACTCGTCTGACGTTAAAGAAGGGCAAAAAAAGCTGTGAAACATATATGGAAATGCTACTGAACTCACTTCAACTTGAGGCTGACCTAACACGGACAAAGATAATGGATTTGATCTGTACCACTGGGTACAACAGGCCAGTCGGTTCATGCCAGTAGGGTGCCATTAAATAACAGGCCTGTTTGACTCCATGGGATTAAGTTCATCACATTAAATAACTCTGAGCTGAGCCGCCACTGCAGGGAACAAAGACAGATGTACATGCACGGGTCTGTACTGATAGTGTAGATGTGCTGGCTTCAAATGAAGAGACACGCAGAGCTGGGGCTTCAGACTGGGTTTCTTTGTAGCTGTTTTAGGGAAGTTTATAGTGTTTTTAAGTTAGTGAGTGGGTGTTTTAAAGGGGGCAGATGGGGGGAAAGTTGTGGCTCAAACTTCCTGCAGTGTAACTACCAATCACTACAGCGGACAGAACAAGAGTTGTAGTGAGTGCGGCTGTTGCTACTCAACAAGAACCAAAAACACAGGAAATGAGAAGCCGAACAGATCAGCTTATGACTTGGTTTGTGTACTGCAGGCACAATGAGCTCAAATACAACTGAAGGCAGCCCTGGGTTAATACATCCTAAACCTCTTAACTCAGCAGTACACAAAGTTGTTTTAGGAACCAGATGATCTTTCGCCAGCGCACTGCGTTACAGTATCAACACATGTGTCCCCTCCTTCTCATTTTTGTCCATGTAAACACCTGAGGACAAATTCTCCGAACCACGGAGCCAAGGGGCCACTCAGCTGTCTGTAAGCTGAGTATACAAAATGTGTGTATGGAAACTTGCTGAGTTAACTTTGTTGGAAAACATGACTGAGTTATGACCTTGCACTCTGCCATCTGTAGGAAGAGACGAACCCCCGCATGTTTTTGAAACGGTACACCTTAAAAAACCTTTGCCATACCGGCCAGCGACTGGCAGTATCTGGTTTGGTCACTGAATCTGGACTGGATTTCTTGGTAAATATGTAATGTTATATCCTGAACACTATTACATAATATTGTGCAGGGGGACAAATTTAGGAAACTGCAGAAATCTAAACACAGAATCAGATAAACACATGCACGGTGTCAACAACAAGGCTGACATCAGAGTTGAGGGGAAACAGCTAACCTCTCACCCACTTTCCCCCTGAACAACAACAACAAAACACAGATAAATCATCTATAAAAAGGAAAGACTTTTTTCGCTGAAAGCAGCCAGACAACATCTGTCCAATGGACATCGTTCTACCGGCTCAACCAAAGCTGAAAACAAACCGGAGTTATGACTGCTGGCAGTTCTTGTCCAAACTGAACACATTTTGCTTCAGGCGTTGATGGAAGTGGGACAAGAAAGACAGGTAAATGTCTGCCAAGGTTGTACTTTATTGGGAATTCGTTATTACATCCGCCAAAGAGTTTGTCTGTCATCGGCAGAATGACTCAAAAGCATGCCAACAGATGTCAATAAAACTGGTAGAAAGTTATGTGCAATGGAGCATGTCACTTTGGGCGTGCATAGCAGCACCATGTGCCATATAATGAAGTATGTCAGGCGAGCATTAGAGGACATTCTCTGTTTTCGTTTCTTTAAGACACACCTATTGGAGTAAACCTCGAGGTCTTCCTGCAAATTTCTTTGCATGGGCAAAGGAAGAACCCATTAAAATGTATAGCTAGTCCAAATCAGGGAGTGGATGCACAAATCATTTTTTACTTTTGTTAACATTGCAAGATAGGGCATTTAGCCTTGGCGGAATAAATGCCATACATCTTAAAATCCAGTGGATGGTTGTAAAGTTTTAAAAAGACAGAATATAGCCAAATGTAGAAACACAAGTACCACGAAACTTGAATGGTAGCCTTCACATGTAGTTGCTCAAACTTCATACAGACATAAGTCCATATGGAGAAGTTGTTCTAATAGTTTTGTAAATATAATCCAGACATAAAAAGTGGTCAGGCTTGACCAGACTTTTGGCCTGGGTGCAGGTCTGAGCTCTCCAAGTGTCCTTCTAGCTGCTTGTGAAACACTTCTAGTAACTGCAGCCAGATGAAATCTGATGAGATGTTTTTGAGACATCCTAATCTGCTGACTGACCGACACAACTTCTTTAGCAGGGGTAGTTAAGTAGAGGATCTCTTGGTTCACCGAGTACAAACGTGTGTTTTTGTGCATGCCTTTGGTTAGTGAGATTTCCACTTTGTCAAGTGCAAACTGTGCAGCAAACTGAGCCCATCTGCCAGTAAACATCATGTCACAGGACATCCTTTCCAACTCTAGGAAAAAGAAAAAAAAAACCTTTGGAAATCAGTTTAAGGGAGATGAAATACTACTTTCGACAGAGGAACGCCGACCCTGACTTCTCACCTACTTTTAGAGAGACATGCAAAAACCAGTTTCCATTTATTTTTTGAGTGACGTTTTGTGTAAGAAATCTACATAAAGGACACAGCTGTTTTCCTTCTCTGACAAGCATTTAGCAATGACTTACAAGGATGACTGAAGGAATATTTGCACTCATATTTCCACTTATAATATCATCAGGTGATCTTAAAAATGAAGCCACAACCAAAGAGCCAAAAACTGCAGTTCCTCATATGGCCACTAGAGGCTGGCTCCAGAAGCGAGTCAATCCTCATGGACCCCCATGTTAAAAAGCCCATATTTACAGCAGAAGTAAACATGTTTACAGCCTGGTACAAAAAGAGTTTTGGCGTCAATGGCTAATTTCTCCGTTTATGACAACTGTACGGGGGATGAATTTTTATATAACTCACCGTTTACATTTTATCGAGGCTTAAAGTTATACATAATTAAGTGTGTGGCTGCTTTGAATGGTCGTCATCCATTAACGGGTCACGCCACGCCAACAACATTGGTTAGGTAACATAAAATGGCGTAACCCCAAATTAAGTAGGCATAGCCATAGCTATTTAATAGTTAGCTAATTGTAACGTTTTGGTTGTTTTAAAAAATCAGTGGTTTTAGGCCTGTTTTTCGCAAGCAAAAATTAGCATTAGCATTCTTACAGCTAACCATATCTGCAAAGGCACCGTGCTAACGAAGCAAGTAGCTAGTGTAAGGGTTATCTCCACACTCTTGTCCAAATATGGTCACTTCTGGCTCCAAAAATCCAAGATGGCATTGTCCAAAATGCCAAACTCAAGGATTCCGCAAACCACTGGCTGACGTCACAGTGGCTACATCCATTATTTTAAACAGCCCATGCTACAGTATGGCAGTATATTGAATCTTAACCCCCATGTAATGATACGTATCGCCAGATTCCTGCCAATACACAGCCTTAGCATCAACAGAGACCAGTCTTGTTTCGTAATCCTCCACAAGGTTTACTTCGCAGTAACCCACTAACACACATATATACACACATACAATACACACACTCTTCTCCAGTGCCCATGCCTCTATCTGAAGGCTGCCTGCAGTATTTGGCTAGTGTGTGTGAACTTTGTTAAGGGATCCAAACCAACCACTGTCATGTTGGCGGCAACACATCTATCCATTTGTCTTCACAGATTCACTAGCGATGCAACACTCCTCTAGCTGCTTTGATATATGATAATAAATGACCTCTGATGGAGGGTTAAATAACATGGGAGCTTCAGAGAAAAAGGGGGAAAACTGGGACATGAACTGGGTAAATCAAGACATCACTCAATCTGTGACAGCTTTAAATAACTTGGAAATTATAGACAGCTTTGATGTTGTAACTGCGACCAACAGAGTGAATGCTGCTGCAGTGGAACATGTGCTTTAATGTTAAATACTTTGCACTTCTCAGTATGTGTGCTATTTTACATGTTGTCCTGCAACTAGTGTCTCAATCCTGAACTGTCTTGTAACTGTGTCACAATTCGTGAAGCCTGTCTCAACAAGCACACTCAAAACAGAACACTAAGTGCCTTTTGCTCTATTTCTTTAGGCTACCAGTGCTCTTTTATCTTTATATTATCAAAACTGAATCTGTGTGAAGTCTGAGCTGTTAGCGGGCTCACCAGGAAAGTGCATTTTTGAAGGGGAATGAATCCTGCGTCCCTACGTCTATCAGTTTGTTTCAACATATCCATAAAAACTTGAACGATGCTGTAGTTGTTATTAGAAGACATTTTGCAAGATCAGATATTTGGCGGAAAGCAAATTTAATACGTTAACAAGATTGTAAATGCTACACAAAATGTTTATTTGCCCAGATTTTTCAATAATTCTTAAACACTTGATTATTTTTCTTCTTCAAGCTTCTAAATGAAATACCCCAACAATGGCTGAACTGTTCCCATGAACATTTTGTCGCTGTCCCGTGAATCTTCTCATCGACTTCTCAGCAAGAAAGCAAATAAGCATGTTTCCCAAAATGTCAAACTGTTCCTTTCATGTGCCTTTCTCGCCCTGTCTCTTGTATTTACCTCAGACACATCTGTCAGAGTGTTGCCGTATCGTGCTGAGTTGCCAAACATTTAAGTCAAAAACAAGGGAGACCAGTTTTTCTTGAGGGAAATACAGTTGAAGCAAAAGATTAGGCAAAACAGACAGCTCTAGCAGACGCGTGGGTTAAATTTCAGTCACTGTTTAAGATTATGTTAAATCCCTGTGATCAATTTTCCGTCAGTGATAATGACACACGGCTGACAGATACAGCTCGCCCCCAATACTGGTTATACAAGTATTGCACATAGCAGGGACTGTGTATTTATCTACTTCTCTGGCCTAGTTTGGGAAATACAGCTTGTCAACTCTGTGATAAGTCAACAGTTAACTGCCGAGAATATGTTTGAGCAGTTATGTTCGTCTATGTTATTTTCGTTATTCTTTAGTTAATGGCATTGAACATCACCCGGGTCTGGCAGGAGCTGGCTAGCAGTGGTCAGCATTTGACCCGGTGCCCCAACCAAACATCATCATAGTTAAAAATGCTGAACAATGCCTGTGTACCAGGGTGACCTGGGGGGGCACTAGATGGCGGCCACCATGTTTTCGCAGCAACACTGACGATGTTACCAGCTGTAATTGCAAACAAACGGCTCGGCTAGCTAACTCCTACTCAACGCAAGTGGTGTGCAGTGCAGAGCAGCCAAAGCTAACCAGTGAGGATTGGAGGGTTGGCAGAAACTAGCATCCCTAAACTCAACCATTGAGTCCAGTGGTGTAGTGGAGGGTATACGCAATCATATGGGGTATACCCTCCTGTGTTTCTGGCTGCCAAAAAGCCATTGGAATATATAGGACAGTATACCCACTTCCTCCTCAGTAACCTGCCCATCTTCCTAGTAGTGCACCCAACTCATCAACTGCCACTACACCACTGATTGCTTGAGGCAAGTTTACTAGTTGGCTTGCAGAGCCTTGCTGTTGTGCGTTACAAAACATGTGAGCGACAACAATTGCACGTGTTTATGTCTAGACGTCTGTATTACTCACAGAGGCAGACAGCAGCCAGCAGACGAAGGCCATTCTCCGGCGGGAAGCAGGTGGGGAAGAGAGGCTGCAGCACGTAGTTGGAAAACGTCAGCGCGATCACGGCCTGGTTGGTCGGGTAGATGACCAGCACGGCGATCCACAGACGCAGGAACCTGGGACAAAAAGGAGGGACAAACGGTTACAAACATAGAAGCATGGGAGAAACAGTGGGGTGTCAGGAGCACACACACAGGATGGGGCCGAACAGGCGGAAACACACCACAAAGGCACATGGCACACATCCTTCCATTTACAGATTCCCATTAAAAACAGGCTATTTTTGGTGGAAGGCGACACAAATGTTAACTCTAATTCTTAGGCAAATCTAAGTAACTTTTTAATCTACCTCTAATGCCCTTTTTAATGTTACATTGAAACAGTAAGTCAGTTAAGTTATTTATAGATTGTACAGTGCATTAATCACGCTGGTTCCAGCCTCTGAAATGTGAGGATTTGCTCCTTTTTTGCTGAGTTTGTCATTTAAAATGGAACGTCTTAGTGTTTGTCAGATAAGTAAGCTATTTGTGAATTTCACCTTGCACTTTTTTTGCTGTTTTGTGAGATTTTAAAGGCTAAATCCAAAGAAAAAAACACTTGACAATACAAATCATAACTCCTCGCAGCCATCAAGACAGAGCACAAGGGGAAACCCCGTGCTGATACAGCATGCGGCACCAATATGGCAGCACATTGCTGACATTAGTGTGTTCGAAACTGACAGGATGAGTCACAGACGACACTGACGCAAGGCTCGTCGGTAGTGACCCTTTTTAGTCACTGCAGCTTCACAAATACAGGGTGAGAAAATGGGGGAGGGAGTGAGATGAGAGGAGGGAGAGCACGAGGGTTTAACTGAGTGAAGCAGGAGAAACTGGGCAAGTGGTTTTTCTATGAAATTCCCTGAAAGCTTATGGAGGGATCATTACACCCGACTGCGTTAACAGGATTGTGTCTTGCTGGAATGTGTGTGTGTTTAATGTAAAAATGTACATTAATGCTAGCTGGAACATCTATGTGGACACCCGTAGACGTTGGACTTACATGTTTGCTTGATACATTTTGTACAGCTTTACAACACTAGTTACTACTTAGATTTTAAACACTCTATAAGTCTTCCAAATGGGGGACAAACAGACGATATGCTTGCATTTTATTTAGCTTTACATAGCTGTGACTCCCTGCAACCTGTGGCATCTGTTGTGTATTCAGGGGCGCAGCCAGATGTTGTAGACACTGGGGGCTCAGCCCAAACCTAGGAGGGTCTAGGGGCATACTTTCCTAGGGAGATGATTTTCCCATTTACTGCAGCTGAATGTACTAGCTGTACTTTTACACCTGTCACCTAAAAAGAGCCAACAATCGTCTGATTTTAGCTTGGTAGGAATTTGGCATTAACAGCATTATTAAGAGAAGTAACAGAACTTTTGCTTCATTGATTCGGAGGTAGATTCAGAGAGACTGAGGGAAAATAATGCAAGGTTAAAGGGGTTTTAAAATCTTTAAAGATTGACGACCTTGAGAAAAATTTGTTTGCTCCCCTGCTCCTTGTTTTTGAAACCTTGTCCATTGAAATCATGTGTGTGCGTACAACTTTACGAGCTGTTCCCCTTTTTTCCACCAGCTAAGGTAATGTAAGCATTTCTGTTACTGCAGTCGTTGACCTTTACAGTATGCATAACCGATCCCCTCCACGCCCACGCACACACGGGGATAAAAGGAGCAGGACAACAAAAACAAACACCCCTTGAACATGGTTTATTTATCCTAGACGGAGGGCACAGGGAAACAGTGTGGCCCCAACGCTTCAAACCCGACTACAAAGTCCCCGGATGTAAAAGCTCATTGATGTGTATTGATAGCTACTGTACAAAAGGGACAAAAACAATCATTGGCTGTTTTGTCTGCGTGAATTCCTCTCCCAAAATACCCCGATAGTATGTATCCTTGTGAAAAAAACAATGGTCTACTCTGTGTTTACAGTCTGGGCAAAGGCACAGTGTGTGTGAAATTAATGCTAACAAACGATATTGTTCTTCTTAGAAATTAACCTTGTGTGGTTCCCAGCATTTACTGTAAGTTCTTTAAAGGTGAATAACTGTAAGAAGGTCGGGTGACAGAGACGTAAAACCACACAGCAGCCCGACTTCTGGACATTTTTGAGTCATTTTGGCTGTTTGTGAAACTACTGTTGAAACATATCGCTTCAGGACCCCCTGCTTTGGATCAAGATGTCTGACCTACATGAGCAGGCTCATCCACCAGGATAAAGAGGGGAATCTAGACATGTTGGTATGTTCACCTAAATCCATATCAAATTAACTTTAATTGTTTGGGAGGCCCCTTTTTCTAAAAAACTGGGTCATATACTTAAAGGTCCAGTGTGTAGGATTTACCGGGTTATATTGGCAGAAATGGAATATAACATAAAAAGTATGTTTTCTTTAGTGTATAGTCACCTGAAAATAAGAGTCATTGTGTTTTTGTTACCTTAGAATGAGTCGTTTATATCTACTTAAAAGACAGTTCTGTTGACCTTGGGATTTATCCAACTTCTATGGCTTAGAGGCTTATGGTAAAAAAAAATGTTCCTTTAAAAGTCAGATTTTGCCGGTAAAAAAAATCTCACGACTGGGTGCTTTAGAACAAATCTCCAAGCCAACCTTAAACCAACAACAGCAAAAAATTGTAGTGATAAAATTTCTAAATGTCAAAAAAATCCCTGAAAAGCCACCAACCCACCCACTGTACTTTCCACTCCTGAACAAGCCTCCTCTTTCTTATAAACTTCTTATTACTGATATACATCAGTCTGCTTTGATGCATCCTGCATACTGACTCAAATCACACCTTCAAATGTCATGAAAATGCTCCTGAACGCCTCTCTGATTGTTAATAAGTAGACAACTGAATGCCTCACCCAGCCAGCCCTCCGAAGATGTCTTTGACGTAGGAGTAGTCTCCCCCTGACTTGGGGATGGTGACGCCCAGCTCGGCGTAGCACAACGCCCCGATGGCTGTGATGACGCCCGTGATGATCCAGACGATCAGGGCCACGCCCACAGAGCTGGCGTTCTCCAACACTCCCTTGGGACTGACGAAGATACCTGAGCCGATAATGTTACCTGGTGGAGGGAGAGGAGAGAGTGTCAGGTGTCAGTGCAGAATTTAAAACAGGTTGTTGTCAGCTTTGTATGAGAGGCTGCAGTGTTTACCTATGTGAATAAGCAAAGCATTTTTTTTATGGGTTTGTTGGAGGCATTTAAAGGGGCATTCCACCATTTTTCCACATAGAAATTAGTTTAGCTGTCATGGGAGGTACAACTCAAACTGAGAAAATAAGTTGTATAATATCTGTTGTATCTCTGGATGAGCTTTGTGCAGTCTTGGGCTTGAAAGCCACTGGCAGAGAGTCAAAAAATCCGCCATCTAGTTGCATTATGAGAAGTGTAGGATCTAGTATTTTGGAGCTTGACTCATATTCGGAAATAAAAGCCAATGCATCTTTCTTACTGAAGGAATGCAATACTAAATCCAAGACCCTGGGGGCATGAGAGTTTTTGGGGAGATAGCAAGTCAACAGTACATGTCGCGTACAAGTGTTATACATCGTCTGAAAGCTTTGAATCTGAAGATTAATTTGAGATACATCTCAGCACAGTGTCAAATTTATCTAGTCATAAATGTGTAACACAACACAAACAGTAATGTACAAGTAACAAATGTGCAGGTTTTATTTGTGTCTCAGCAGTCGTGATGGTGAGAAACTTGGCATCCAAGAGACAACAAGACTCTATAACGTCACTGCATCCGACTGTTAGGCAACAAGACAAACCAGCTAAAACCACAAACTGCCAATAAACTAATGAGGTACAGCCTGTTAATCAGAGTATGCTAACTGCACAGTTTGAGCAGTGATGCAGCAGCTGAGCCATCAGGCAAAGTGGGAAGCTGTAATCTGCTGACTTAGCACAGCTATGAGGAGATGGAGCAAGACAGAGAATGGGGTGAAAGAGTGCAAAGAGGAAGGAGGAGGGATGAGAGGTAGATGCAGAGGGGGGAGAATAATGCCCTGACAGGTTCAATGAGCATCAGAGTACCGGGCACTTTACACAGGAGCTGAAAGATGGCGGGACGGGCGTTTGGGGTTCTGGTGCGACGTTAAAGAAGCCGATTCACTCCTGTCTGACGAGGCTACGACAGAGCCGAGGTCAAGAGCCTCCGATCAGATTCGGCTGACTGTGCTTGAACCCAGCGGCCAATAAAAAGGCGTCAGGGTCAAAGGTTTTAAATCATAACTGAATGATAGGGTGAGATTATAGGCATTTACAGTACAAAAGTCAAAGGTGTGAATGGTCTGTCACATCGTGCCTGTAGAGTTTTTGTGCTACAACTGCCAGTGAACTACAATTTATAACCTGCAGCTATATATATAACTACATGTGTCGTGTAACAGTGTAGTCGTGGTGATTTACATCTTTTATTATGTAAAAAAGAAATGGAAATATTTGCTGATTTTGGCTTCTTAAATGGATGATTTGCAGTTTTTCTTAGTTTAATACGCTTGTAATTTTAATACCGTTGGTGTTTTTAGCAATTAGAAATACAAATCTGGATTTTTTGCATCTTTAGGAGCTCTAAAATTCTTGATTTATAAAAATCAAAGAAGCATCTTTTCATGTATGTACTTGTGATGAGGGGTCAGAAAGAGTCACTTTAAGGGGTCTAAACATACACTAAACTATGAAAAACTCAACAGATTAGGCCATAATAGAAAAAAAATCATTGTTAGCTGCAGACAAACAAACCGAAATGTAGATACTGCTTACTCAGAGCAGTTAAACCTATAAGAACATCTGAACATGTGCCAAACTGTGTCCTCGCCTGAAAGCATGAGGGCATGCAAATCAGCTAACAGACTCCATATGCATCACGTGCGAGTGCAGCTGCTCATTTATGTAACCCAGTTGCAGGTAAAAGGTAAAAAGATGACAAACAGACCATCCCAACCCTGATTAGCTTGACATCTTTATGGCAGCAGTGGTCTTCACTGCATGACCTTTGACATCCAGGGGGTAAAAGGCAGCTATGTGTTGACTCAGCACTTTCCTCTGTTGCAAACTCACTGATATGCTACTGCAACATAAAGTCTGCAGATAAAGGGAACGTGCCAGTTCTGGTTTGAATGAGTAGATATTTAGAGTTTTATGTGAGGGCGACAAGCGGGTGCTTTTGAGCAAACGTGCACGCTCACATGTTGCGTGCTCGTGTCATGTGCATCACTGGACTCTAGGGGTTGTGAGACATGCTGACTTATGTGGAATCTTGTCAGGTTTCCTGTTCTTGTGGTCACTTTTTACATCCTTTTGTCTCCAAAGAGGCCAAGAGGGAACATGACATTTTTCTTTTATAAAAACATGCTGTTGCTAAACTCTCTCTTGACCTAAATCTCAGGCTAAGTGCACACTTGTTTAAACTTTAAAGCTACAGGTAACTTGTATGAGATAAACTTTTTGTCACGTTTTCTAAATCTGTTGTTATGTTCTAAAAGAAGTACATGAGATGGATAATCTGCAAAAAAATCAGGTCCCTTCTCCTCTCCTACTGCCTAGGGCTGCCACGATTAGTCAACTAATTGATGACTAATCGTTTATTAAAATAATCTGTGACTATTTTAGTAGTCGACTAATCGGTTTGAGTCATTTTTCATAGAAAAGTACTATAAAAGTACCCCAAAATACTCTTACTGCAGCTTCTTACGTTCAGATATTGGCAGCTTTACACATTCTCCCATGACGGTGAACTAAAACCCTTCGGCGTGAGTATGAAACAAGACATTAAATGACGTAATTTTGAGGTTTGGGCGAGACAGACCGACATTTTTCAACATTTTAACACATTTTTTGATGAAATGATTAGTCGACTAATCGAAGAAATAATCGACAGATTAGTCGACGATGAAAATAATCGTTAGTGGCAGCCTTACTACGGCCTCTAATGGCATTCACTAGAATCTATTGCAGCGCACGGAAACAACCAATCAGAGCCAAGGAGTCCCAACTGTGGCTGATAATCACGTCAATCGCTGCTTGTTTGCTGTCAAATTGTCAAACTAGGCAGCACCGATCAAATATGAATCAAGATTCTGTTACTGCATTGCCTATATCACCTCTATTTAATGTACTGTTTAGCTGTAAGATGAGAAAGCTTGTGGCCCGGCTGCCATGTTGGAAACAGTCGGCAATAAATTCTTATTTCATTTATTGGTGAGTAAATATAGTAACAGTTTCAGCAACTATGAAAAAAGTTACCGACTGTAGCTTTAAGAAGCAGTGGATAAAAAGTCTCTTGAGGCAGCGTGCATCACTTTGTCATATTTCCGGATCTTTTTACAAATCTCGGCAGGCCTCAGCCTCTTTTAGCACAGGATATTTTGATATTCTCCTTTGTTATCAGATTGTTGTTTCACTCAGGAAGAGGCTTGGTCTTGGACATGCTCTCTGAACACATTACAGTTCCTCTTGGGTTGTGTTTGATGTTACTGACAGCAGCAGCTCCACTTAACACAATTTTTCTTTCACAGCCTTAGACAACTCTTAATTCTGATTTTGTGGCTTATTTTGTATAATGTGTCGTTTATTATTCAGGCTACTATTTGGGCAAATGACAGCCATTTTCATTTTTATTTCATCTGCCAATTATTTTCTGAATTAATCAATTAAAACATTGGTCTAAAAGATGTCAGAAAGTAGTGAAAAATGGAGACACACTAGGTTTGGTCCCCAACATCTAAATATTCAACAGTCAATATTGTTTTCAATGGCTGAAGACATTCATCTGCACTTAGAAATTAAACAACGAAGTTCCAGTTTTTATATTTTAAATGTTTTCTGTTTAACATTAGTAATTTTCTCATGTCCATTTCTCACATTTATGTCAGGTAATGCTCAATAAATACTGCATAATTTTTAGACGTTTTTGTGTTTTTAGGAGTATAACTACTTGCAATTTAAATGGAAATGTGTTAATAAAATTGAAAAAACAAAACATATTTTGGTCCAAATAGCATCATTTAAGAATTTGAAGAAGACAATCCAAATCCTGGTGAGCTTGGATTTTCTTTTAGAATATATTTGGTATATTTTTCTGTAAAAAATTTCATCACAAAAATCACATATCCACTGTTAAAGCAAGTCCTATGCTGTGTCTCAAATCGCGTACTTGTGTACTTACACTTAATATTTTGAGTGCATAAGTGCGTTCACGCTGAGTAGTATGGAAAAATGCAGTGCATTATGAGTACCCGGATGGTGCACTCAAAACGGTTCAAAAGTTGCCCTCAATGGTCGCCATCTTGGCCACTTTTCAAACTGTAAATAACGGCCGAGGACTGTGCGACCGTGAACGTCGCTGCATTGTACAAATAAGAACAATAACGCGAATGCTAATGCTAGTTTGCTAACTAGCTAATTTGCAGTCGTCATTTCCGGTGAGTGCACAACGGCCGTGTTTGGTTTGAGACAACACTGCCCTGTCGAAATCTGCGCACTACGTCAATGAGTACAAAGTGCACATAGTATACTACATGGAAGTGTACGCACAGAAGTATAAGATTTGAGACACAGCACTAGTTTCCTATTATTTTTTGAGTCACTCTAATGCACCATCTGACCTGGCATCTTGGGGACCTTTAATTGAACACAGGTGGGCTGAATTGAGTGTGGAGTGCAGAAGGCGCCACAGGGTTACAGTCTTTAACTTTATTCCTTCCAAAAAAGTTTAAAAATAGCCGCCAACAGATGCCATAACGGTGCTATGAGATACAAAATTTTACATTTGGTTACCATCATAAATATCAAGATCCAATCTGAATGGTGAGACACAGAGCCAATGAGAGAAATTAATTGTTGTGTTATTATTAGCGCCGAATATTAACAAGCATGTGTGTTTGTGTAGCATTATGATATAACTCTGATCAGCCTTTGTAAAGCCCTCTAAGATTAGTTCTTGCATTTCCACCAGGCGTTAAATCCCTGTTCAAACAGCCACCAAGCTGAGGCAACCTGCTGCTTGGCCCTCAGCCAGACACTCTCAGACCCTGCAGGCCCATTTCCCCAGTGTGCGTGTGTGTGAGTTATTATAACACCAAAGCAATTTATAACACTGCAGCAATTCATGAGAAAAAGGGGGGGTTTGATGTCATCATGACTTCTGGGTTTAGATGACAAAAAGCTACTGTGATGGCGTAAAAACTGAGCTCAATGTTTAATCAAAGTGATGTGAATTTGTGCAACAATTACAAAACACATAGATTGGAGTCCAGCTCAGACATGGCTAAGCCAGGCAAGCTTATAAAACAACTTTATCAGGGCGGGGCCATCTTCCAGGTGGCCAGAAGTTCACTTCTAATCCAAATTCCCGGTTCTGTAGGATTCAGGATCCGTGTGTGTGTGATAAATGCCTGTATCGTACAAGAGGCCATAAAACCATTTGATGTCCTCGTGTGCTCGGCTTTTTCATGGAAACCCAGCGGGGCATGTTCACAACGAGAGGATCAGACGAGTCACCTGACCTCACGTCTCGCTCGCACATGACAATGTGAGCCCAGCGAGCATGAATGAGTGACTTGGTCAAGGACGAAAACCCATGCTGAGAACAGTCTGGTGACTACGTTGAGGTGTATGGACTCTGGACGGCTGTAAAAAAAATCTTCTAAGAGGGCATGAGAGGCTTAACGCTGCCAAGCAAGTCGGCTGATGAATGGAGAGCGATAATAAGATGTTTTATTAATTAAATTATCTACATGTCGCTGTATAGATACACTCAAGGGTGGGGCTGCAGATAGAAAATGCTGGCAGCATGCACAATGATTACTTGCTTGTAGTTTGTGAGTTTTTCTTTTTCAATGGTGTTTTCTAGATTTTAGAGCTTGGTCATTGCTTTGGAAAGGTGTGAAAACATTATTCTATCAATAAAAATGTGTGTTAATTGAGTTTAAAGTTGGTTTAGCCTGACTTCTACTGTGCTAGAAATGGGACCCTCTCAGTAAAACCTCAAGGATTTAAGGAGGACTGTATGTTACAAAGGGAGAAAGGAAAAAAGCCTTCTCATCAACACTTGAATACCAAGGTTCCTCTTCATCTCTCCATGTCTCTGTCTCTCCTTATCCTCCCTTTTTTCCCAGCTTCTGTCTGTCTCTCTCTCGGGAATTCCTGTGTTCACACACACTCTCACTCACTCTCCCTTCTCTCCTCCCGTTACCGTGGAAACGCATGGGTGAATGAGTCATCCCCTCCCCTCTCTTCATCCCGCCAAGGTCATCATGGAGACCACACACTCTCACCTGGACAGCCCTGCATTTGTATCGATCGACCTGTTGTTGGATGGTGTTATCTTCACTTGTTTGTTGTATCGAATGGCAATGACCACTCTCTGCGTTTCTGTCAGTTACCCCCATCACTATACACGTAAGGTCATGAATACAATGTTTGCATAATTACTCACCCTGTGTTACATTGAATCTGAGAAGAAGTGGAGGAGGAATCCAAAAATGGAGAAAATTCCTGATGAATTGAACTAATAGGGGGCCGCGTTTAACAGCAGCTAAACTATATCAAAACATCAGTTTACAAACTCTCACACAACTCGTGCAGTATAATCCAAGTCTCATTTATCCAGGTGTAACCTCAGAACTTCCCAAACATTTGCATTTTTAAAACTGAACTAAGAGTGAAATTTTATCTATGCTATCTCCAAAGCCAGACTCCATTGATAAAAACAGTAATTTTACCTCGCTGAACATGGGAGCTGCTGGTCTACCTCTGCCTTGATTAGTTAGTTAGTTTGTGTTATTGTGTGACTTTGGTGAATCTGAACTAACCGTTTAAAACACCGAAGTCTCACAATAACACAGAGAAAGTAACTGATGTAGGCAGAGGTAGACCAGCAGCTCCCGTGTTCAGCAAGGTAAAATCAAAGTTTTTGTCAATGGAGTCTGGCTTTAAACGGAGCACTGACAAGTTCCATGTTGAAGGCTGTCTGTTTGGGGAGTACTGAGCATATGACTGGATAAATGAGACTTGGATCATGCTGCGTGAGTTATGTGAGAGTTTGTGAACAGATTTTTTTTTATCTACTTTTGCTTTTTTTGAATGACGACCCCGATGGCTTCAATCTAACAAAAAAAAACTCCCCTTTTTGGATTCTTCGTTCACTGTGGAGGCATGCAAGAGAAACAGTTTCCTTCACAAATTCAACATAACACAGGGTGCATTTCCTTTAGGTTAAGTGATTGTACTTTTACCATAAATCTGAATAATAAAGACAGCAAACATTCTGATAGGTTATTGATGATTAGTGATAGTATTGTATAGTATAAGACTATAAATTAGAGCTGAAACAATCAGTTGATTCAGTGGGTTACTCCAACAATTTAGTGCTAATGCTTTAGCTATAGTAGTTCCACCCTGGATCCTACATTTCCCACAGTGCAAATCAATTATGATCCCTGATGACATCATGAGGGTTATTTTCTCAGACTTTAAAGAGCTCCTTCCAGAGCTGCATTAGTAATAAAACAACTGTTTTCACAGGATGAGTTGTACTGCCCATGACGAGTAAACTGAGCTTAATTTGTAAAATCAGCAAGTGCCCCTTTAAAGTTGTATCTTCCTTCTGTATTTAGTATTTTATGTCAAATAAAAGAGCTACAGGCAGATTTCTAACTGTCCACGTGTTGCCAGCCTGCCATCTCCCTGAATGGACCCAATCCTCTGAGCATCAGAGATGAGTGAGCTCACTGGCCAGGCTACAAAGAAATGATGAAATCTGACGACTGATTAAAGACTGCAAGGGGGGAATGAAAGCATGAGGACTGATAGAGATCTGAGAGCATATACTTATCACACAGCGCGCAGAGAGTGCGCACAAGCTAAACATTAAACTACTCTCTGTGAAAATGTTGGTGTGGTGCAGGAGACATGCCCGACTCCTGTGCCAGGATGCAACATCCTTATCCTGAGACACCCACACCTTTGTCATAAACTTTAATTGGTGGCTGGATAGTGGAGTCTGATCCCTGTGCAGCTCCTGTCTCTGTCTTTTTAGTTCTTACACTCAAACACAGTTTTCACACTTTCTCAGACGCACACATCAACTATTAATAGGCAGTATGGGTGCACTATAGAGGGGAAGTCTATGTGGGGTGACATAGACAACGAGTTGCTCGTACAGAAATGACAGTAGAGCAGACTTACCAACTATGATACCGCAGGCGCTCACAAGCCCAATTTCCTTCTTGAGCGCCACTCCGCCTCCTGACTCCTCACCGGCAGCATCCTTGACAGAGCCCGACGTGCTGCTCCGTTGTCTTGCACCGTCCGTCATTGTGGATGTCTGGACTACCTGCTTCTTTTGGTTTTTTTGTCTTCTTTCCCACCTCACAGCCCCGTGCGTTCGCCTCACCTCGAGCTCAAGCGTCTCCTGTGTGCGTAAAACGTGCCGCACAGGAAAGTTGTTGCGCTGTCAGCAACCTGTGACAGTGAGGCTTATTACCCTGAGCAAATACAGTTAATAAAAGGCAAAAAATAAGTGCTGGCTGTTGGAAATCTTGTGCTATATGTCAATGTCCCGCTGCAAAATCCTCACCGCAGCTGCAGCTGTAATTTCTTCAAGATTTAACCAAGCAAAACGCCTCTTGTGCTGGTGCCTTGCCGGTGCCACAGGTGGTGCTACAGGTCACAATAAAGTCCGGTGATCGAGCAAAAAGCGCATATTCCAGTGGCAATCCTTATAAAGTCATAAAAGGAAATAACTCCTTTGTGTCTGATGTGAACAGCAACAAAAACAATCTCAAAACCAACAAAGCGCTTTCACTGGTTCCTTGTTCCTGGTGTGAGCTGAAGACACAAAAGCATCCTCTCTGCGCGCAACCATAAGCTGCTCCAGAGGAAAGTCGTTCAGGTCTGCGCCGTAAACACCCGAGTTGTGTGTTTGACTTGGATAGGAGAGGTTGTAGTTGAGTAAATATACATGGTCTCCTTCATATAAGTACAGTGGCACCGCCTCCTCCCCCTCCCTGCCTCCACCTACTCCGGCTTGTTTTTCCTCCTTGTGCCTCTCCAGGACCCTCCCATCGCCCTCCCTCCGCACCGATCAGCTGTTCCTCCAAATTCCCTCCTGCTACTGCTGCTGCTGCTGCTGCACTGTACACCTTAAACCCCCCAAACAAGGCAGCTCATGTGTGCAAAAACAAACCACGTTTAGGCTGCAATACCTTCCTTTCCCTGTCTCACACTAACCACTTCCTCTTACAGTTTTTTGTCTCACGCGTGCACAGAGGCGCTCACTCATTCACACTTTATTATTCAAGATGCAGCTCAAGCCGGGGTCTATTTTTAGTCCCAAGATGTCACTCTACGTGATGCAAAGACCGCTGGTGTGTTCCCATCCTGCATGCACAATAACTCTCACCCTGACCTGAGCTGTTAGTAGCAGGTTGTTCTTCCAAACCATCTGCCAAAACCAACCTCACTTGAAGCCTGATATTGCATGCTGTCAAAACACAAAACAGATTTGACCCTTCTACCTCTTTTTTTCTCGCCATTGTTGAACATTGTGTGCATGCTGGTGATGGGCGGATTGATTCTTTTCACAGTATTGGTTCCTTTGAGTTGATACATGTATGTAGGCTACTGAACCTTTTGAGTTTTGCAAATTATATAGCGCATTTTCTTTGTAGCGTCCATGTTGTTTCCACATCAGGGTTGAAAATTAGCACCAGACAAATGCCAGGAAAATTTTGAGTCGCTGATAGATTTTGGAATCCACCAGCCACAGTGACAGGTGGACAAAATTTCCGTCCCTTTCCTACATTGCAACTTAAAGCTCGCGTATACACCGAAGTTGGAAGAACCACCATTCAAGGAGTTCGTAAATACACCATTTTTCTGGCAGGGGTCTCAACTCAAGTCTGATTTAATCAGTCCTCTCTGGCTGCTCTACATTACAACTCATTAGGGATTCATGAGCACTCGGACGTTCATCATGTCGACTCGATACAAAACAGACTCCAAAAAGAGTCGTTCAAAAAGATTTGTTCGTTCATAATCGCTCATCACTACTGCATGCAAATGTTTCACTCCATGCAGACGATACCCAGGTGTGTCTGATATTATCTTCCTCATGTGTCCTCAGGCATTTTTGTGTCCACTGTTCATGCTATGAGCAGCTTCTGAATGCTTGTCAGAAATGATGTGATAATTTGTTTAGGATTGGTCGAAACAAATCTGTCTTTCGGAAAAGCTTCAGTGCCAAAATGTCTTTCCCTTTAAATTGGGATATGTAGTGAAAGAGGATAAATTGTTTCCTCAGTCTAAAATAGTGCTGAGACAGCGAACAGTTCAATCAGTACATACATTTTTTGTGTCCATATATAACATATTAATTGCATTTTTTGCTGTCTTTTGTTTGACTTTCGCATGATACAACCAAATAATAGGCTAAATTAATGCACTGTATTGACATAATTTTATCTATTTGTTTAGTTAACCTTTGTTTAACCAGGTGACTTCCACTGTGATTAGGAATCTCTTTTTCAAGGAGGACCTGGCCATGATAGGCAACAGCATACATACAAACACATAGAAACACAAGTAATACAAAAAGGGAAGAAGAAAGGATGTAAAAATGATGTAAAAGGAACTCGCAACTCAAAAGAGAAGTTTTAAAAAGTTTGTTTTTGTGACCTGGTAGATTAGAAACATTGACGTTTGAAAGAGTCTACCTTTAATTCTTTTATTCTGGATTTAAAAGCATTTAACAAGATGAATTCTTTGAGTTTCATGTCTCTACAGTGCCCTTTTCCTAATTTCTCTACTGGCATTTGGAACAGAAAGCATAATGAGAAAAAATAGTAATGACCTTTCTTTAAAACAAACATTATAACTCATGTATGGTCTACTTTTTTTTTTATAAGAACTGCCATTTTGTGTGTGGAATTCTGCATGAACATTGGTCTTTCCGTCAGAGCACTGATTTACTCCGTACTGTATGTAATCTGTTTCACAGAACAACAACATGACTGCCATGTCAAGCACTGACAGTCCATTTAACTTTGCTTGTCACTTTCTATGTCACCACTGGACCCAGATTACAGCAGTTACAAACTGACTGAGTGTTGTGCTCAAGGACGCTCCAGCTGCACAGATGCTCGCAGAGGCCTTGAACCTGAGTCCGTCAGTTAACATCCAACACGTTTTCGCCTTATCAACTCCTTCTGCGATCTCATAGGAAACCTCAGATTCACCTGAGAGACCCCGGCACTTCCCCAACAACTGCTGACTCACGATAGTCCACTCAGAACAAAAGGCAGTTGCATAACTTAAGCTTCTAATCTCTGCAAAACTGAGCGAGCCGGTGTTGTGCTCTGCTGAGTTGGCAGAACAACAAGGTCACCTGAATCACCTTGACAGACTCTGACTACACTAAAATACCACTCTCATGCTTGTGTCACTTCAGTGCTGTGGAATTGAGCCATACCTCTTCCACCTCTGACCCACATCTTTGTCTTGTTCCCTGCATGACATAAGTCACTGGAAATGCTTGGTGCTGTGGAGTAAACTGTAAATGTACCTGGGCAGTGAAGCAGGAAGGGGTACACACTGCTCACTCACAGCACACATGCTTCACCATTAGGAAACAGGTCAGTGGGCCAGTTTGTTGACATTTTGTTCGTGTGCAGACCCAGTGCGAGGCATTTTTCAATAGGTCAGCAAGTACAACTGAGTTCTGGTGTCTTTTTGTGGTGGATATGAGGGTCAAAACTTCCTGTAAAAGCTTCCCCTTACTGTGATGCGGTCACTCTAACCACATGCCTCTCTTAAAGGGAACTGTATTTTTCAACCTGGACCCAATTTTCCATGTTTTTGTGTCTAAGCTACTATTATAAGTGTCTGACAGTATTATGGAAGGGATCCATACAGAGATAGACCTTTTTGTTTGACCAGAAACAGCCCAGGACCTGCTTTCGCCAAATCCACCAGACTCCATTCAAAAATTTAGCAATTTAATCATTGTAAAACACTTCATTCAAAGTCAACCTAAACAAAGTAACCCCCCAAAAAAGCTGTCTTGATTCGTCGTTTTACTGTTTGAACCATCACTAACTCTGGTTTGGTTAAAATAAACCCTTAATTTACTCAGTTAGATGTGAAAACATGCTCACTCTATCCACGCTAAAATCACTGTTTATTTAAATGGAGTCTGGTGGGTTTGGCGATAGCGATTTCGGGGCTGTTTCTGGTTAAACAAAAAGGTGTTTAGCTGTATGAATCCTTTCCATGATATTGTTGAACACCTAGATGATAATCTAAGCCTGTCAGTGCTAAACACAAGCACAACTGCTCGAGGTGGTTGGACCAGTTTCAAAAATTGTCTCCATTAATCACTCAGACACAAAAACGTGGGAAATGAGGTCCCAGGTTGAAAACCACAGACTCTCCCTTTAAACCACATTCATGTTGATATTTATGTCCCAGACTTTTCCCTAATCATTGCGTCTGTCTTATGAAATAATGTAGTTTCACCCTTTCCGGCTTGGACCAGTATTTTAGTTTGACATCCTTAAAGAGACAGCTGACATGATGAGAGTCCCTGCCTTGATCACAGCTACATCAAAGTCTATAAACCTTGCAAATAAAAGGCATTTCTACATGTAAATGTTGATCACCTCTTAATTTAAAGGTGTAATCTTGTCTTTTTTCTGCTGTATTAAATCATTAATGTTGTCTTCTTTCACCTGATGTCAGGACATTATCACCATTCTCAGCTCATCAATACACCCAGTGGAAGGCTTTGTTTTCAGATATAACTAATGACCCTTATTGTTTTGGTTCTGATAGAGTTAATAGTTTTGGTGCTCCCTGATCATCTTCCTCACACACTGATTAAATCCAAACAGCCTCCATTTGGCATTGTTTGCTTGATTAGATTGCATTATCTGTAACTACAGCAGGAAAAAGGAAGGACTCTGGTCAAATAATTCCAAGGTTATAGCTTTAGGAAACGGACCACATTTTTTTGTGTGAACATGGAAAAGTGAGATTAGATGGGTAAAACTAAATATTTAATGTGTTCATTTATGTGTTGGCCAAAAGTTGCAAAATGTGAAATCTCTCAAGTCCAAAAATACTCCTTACTCCATGTGTTAGTTAAAAAATGTTGACCCCGTTAACCAAACACTTAACACTGTAACCACTCAAGGCATATTCGCTCAAGTCCTCTAAAAGTGCTTGGTTTTGTCACTGACAGGCTCAGATAGTTTTTTTAAGTGTCTGACATTATAGAAAGGATCCCTACAGAGAAAGACCTTTTTGTTAAAGAGTCAGATCCATTTTGTTTAACCAGAAACAGCCCTGACATCGTCATCACCAAACACACCAGACTCCATTGAAATAAACAGTGATTTTAGCGTGTATAGAGCCAACATATTTTCACATCTAACTGGGTGAATTAAAGGCTTATTTCAAACGAAACCAGAGTTGGTGATTGATGGAACCATGGAAGATGATCCAAGACAGTTTTTGTGAGTTTTATTTTGTTTCCATAAACTCTGAATGGCATTTGTTTTATGATAATAAAATTACTGTTTATTTAAATGGAGTTTGGTGTGTTTGGTGATGACGATGTCAGGGCTGTTTCTGGTTTAAAGGATCTTAGTCTAACAAAAACACCTATCTCTGTAGGGATCCTTTCCATAAGTTGCCAGACACTCAGAATAACAATTTGAGCCTGTCAGTGGCAAAAACAAACTCTTTTAGTGGACATAAATTGACGATGCAAACATGTCCCACATGGTCACATTGCAGCTCGTCTCTCGCTCAGTATTGGACCAGTTTTTAAATTTCTATTCCCATTCGTCACTTTGACACAAACATATGGTGAAATAAGGCTCAGTTTGAAAAATACCAAACCTTCCTGTCAATACATGTCAGTATTTCGTAATATTCCACTGGTTTTATTCATCATGCTGCCTGTAAGCACTTAACAGCTTGAAGGAGGGGGTCGGTATTTGCAGAGGTCACAGGTATTCCCATCAATAAATGGCTTGTGTTCAGCTGGATGTGTGTGTGTGTAAGCTTCTGTATGTGTGTGTGTATTTGATTAGCTTACTGGACCATTTGAGCAAAGAGATAAGACTCTGGGGTTGCGTGCTAAAACCCTGGAGACATGGACAAAGAGCAGGGTGCAAAGAAAAAGATGGACAGAGAGGGCGAAGCCAAAGCATGAATCATCTTACTGTATGTTGAATGGACGCTGCTGTCAGAGAGTTTTAGGACGGTTGATGACTCAGTGGTGTCTCTGTACACCAGGATAGTGGATTTGAAATGAAGCAACAACTGAGGTTAAAGTGCTGACTTCCAGTTTTACTATGAAGGTGTTTAGATGAACAGTAAGCCAGCAGCATGACTAGAGTCTGTTGGTCGGCTGGTCCACCATTTTGGTGTAAAATATCTCAACAAATACTGGATGTATTGCAGAGAAATTCTGCACAGACATTCATGATCACCACGTTTTAGTCCAGTGACTTTCGGGATCTTCTGCTGCTCTAGGGCCACCATGAGGAAGATATTTGCGGTCATGAGGGCTGGGAAACACATCAATATTGTATTGATATTGTGATAAAAGACTAGATATTGTCTTTGATTTTATCCTAAGTGTTTTAATTTCCTGGTTTTAAAGGCTGCTTTATAGTAAATTGATGGAATTTTCTGAACTTACCTGTCTGTTCTAGCTGCTCTAATATTTACCCACTTAGGCCCCAGTCACTCTGAAAGCATTTCAACAGCTGGTGGCGGCTTTTTGTATGTGTTTTTAATGAGAATAACACCTCGCATTTCTGCGATCTAGGCACCTGGTGTTTTTGCAGGAGTGCTCTGAACTCCTCGAGTTGAAAAAACTTCAACTCAGAGCGGAAAAACGCCCCACGTCATCTGTTTTTTGTCATCTTTTTCCCATTGTCCAATCGGATGATTTGAGAGGCGGCCCCTCTGTGGTGGTCACGACAACTATTTTACAGCTGGTAAACAATACAGGAGAAACTGGTGGTAGGATGTCCAGAGTTTTATGGCCCAATGATAGACAGCAGGTTGTCAATTTGCCCCTGAGTCATCCTAAAATATTCCTGGAAACTGCCATCATGGAGGAGAAGCTCCTGGACCAACTGGAGGGAGCAGCAAGAGGATAAATCCCCCAGAGTCCAGACGGTGGTGGTGGCTGATGACTCTGAGGCTGCTGACTGCTGAGGCGTATGAGGCTAATGAATCCGTAAAGACTGGGAGGTGATGGGGAGATGGAGGGTGGGCATGACTGCAGCAAGAAACAACTTCAGCAAAGAACCACCTAGAGATACTGAGTGAGCTTGTGTGCAAGGAGTGAATGGCAGGGTGAAAAAGAAACTTACAGCCTGAGCATGAAAAGTATTGTCTTCCTGACTGAGCTTTCACTAGAGCTTCATTTTAAATCCAGTGTGCTAGAGTATAAATCCAAAACTGTCCTCAGTGCTGGTTCAGGAGCAACTCATTCTGTGTCTGAAGACATCTGCCGTGTTTGAGCAAGACGCTCCATGAGTCAAAATTAATGTCATGTGGGGAAATCCTAAGGAAAACAAACTGTGGTGAAGAATATGACGGAAAGTGATTTTCAGACAGCGGAGGAGTGGTGTGTGGTTTGAACTTCACATGCATGTCCTGAGTCAGCTGTTAGTGGGAGTTTATCACTGTGGTAAAGCTGACCCTGGGCCTTTAGTCTGATAGCGGTGCACATTTATGCATAGCTGTGTGTGGGGGATGTGTGCACGGGACACAAACAATACCTGTACTCACGTACACAATCACACACTATAGTATACAGTTGTTATATGCAGTTTGGTTGTTTCAAATACAATGACAATGTGAGGGTTGTATGATTTAAATCACTTAAATTGGAGTTACGATGTCTCCAGAAGGCAGATTCAATAATCAGATACACCTCTCTAGCCCTTCATTCGGTCCTCATCTCTCACACACATTCCACCTTTCCATCACATGGAGGTTGATGTAATCGCCTGAAACGTATGCACACACACACATACGTAGCATGCGTCCACGCACACACACACACTAACTGCTTTCTTGGCAAGTGACAGATCGGGGTGGTGAAAGGCATGGAGATTCTCCAGATAAGGCGGTGTTAATGAGTAACCCTGCTGTTCCAAGTTGTTTGCTGCTCAGTGGCTGGAAAATTGGAACAATAACATGCAAACACAGAGGTAATGGCTGTGGTGCCAGGCAGGCAGGCCACAGGGAAATGCAGGTCTCCAACCAGGACTGGACCAAAGCACCAACAGTAATGGCTGGTTTACCAGAGTTGTGTCCAGAAGCCTCTAAAAGCAGTATCTATGTTATGTGTGGTGCAAAAAAACCCACCTGCAGACCTGTTATGAGACATAGAGTATTCAAGCTGTAGACATCAAAATGTATCAAGCACGAGACTAAACTTGCAGCCCAGTCGACAGCATAAAATATTGGCATTAACCACAGATATGTTACATTCGTACATTTCACATAATGTAGTTCAGATAAAATGAGCTGAGTTTCTTATCAGGAGGATGAGGGGATGAGGGGATGATGGATGGTGTGACACCACAGCGAGATTTCAGCAGCAGACAGCATCCGACACTGTTTAAGACCAAATAAAGCGGGTATGTTTTATGAGAGGTCAGGACATTTCCAGCCGTGTTTGTAGCGTCAAAAGCAGGTGTTTTTTTAATGAAAGTTTGGGAAGCTAGCTGCTAGCAAAGCTGTGTTTGTAGTGAAAAAATCGGATCTTTTTAAAAGAGAGTTCGGAACATTTCCAGCCGTGTTTGTAGCGTCAAAAGCAGGTGTTTTTATAATGAAAGTTTGGGAAGCTAGCTGCTAGCAAAGCTGTGTTTGTAGTGAAAAAATTGGATCTTTTTAAATGAGAGTCGGGAACGTTTCCAGCCGTGTTTGTTGCAACAAAAGTGGATATTTTTAAACAAGTGTTTGGGACATTTCCAGCCATGTTTGGACAACAAAAGCAGGTATTTTTGAGGACAGTTCAGGGCATGGCCAGCTGTATTTGTAGTGACAAAAGTAGGTACCTTTTAACAGAGTTTTGGGACACTTCCAGTTATGCTGTTAGTGACAAATGTGGGTATTTTTTTATGCAAGGTCAGGACATTTCCAGTGATGTTTGTAGCGACGAAAGCAGGTATTTGTTTATGAAGGTTTGGGAAATTGCCAACTGTGTTTGTAGTGAAAAAATCAGATATTTTTTAATTTGAGTTTGGAACATTTTCGGCAAGAGAGAGTATTTTAAAACAAGTGTTGGGGACATTTCCAACCATGTTAGTAGTGTCAAAAGTGAGCATTTCTTAACAAGAGTTCAGGACAATTCCATTCATGTTTGTGCAACAAAAGCAGGTATTTTTGAGGACAGTTCAGGGCATGTACAGCCGTGTTTGTAGTGACAAAATCAGATATTTTTTAGTGGCCAAAGAGGGTATTTTTTAACAAGAGTTCAGGACATATCCAGCCATGTTTATGGTGACAGTCATTTATTTGTAGCGACAAAAGTGGGTATTTATTAACACAAGTTCAGGACATCTCAAGCTGTGTTCGTAGCGACAAAAGCAACATTTCTTAATAAGAGTTTCAGACATTTCTGGCTGTATTTGTAGTGACACAAGCGAGTGTTTTTTAACAAGAGTTTGGGACATTTTCAGCCATATTTGGAAAGAGATGCAATGAAAATAAGAAACCACATGTCACTGGTGGTAAATTAAGATACTTTTATTTCCTGTCAGGATCTGGAAATTACAGATTTTCTTTTTACTGACAAAACATAACAATGATCTGAACAATAAGAGATATTTTTTAAAGAAATAGTTGCATTTTGTTACTTTCAGACAGAGCCAGGCTAACTGTTTCCACTCATTACCAGACTTTATGCTAAGCTAACTAGCTGCTGGCTGTAGTGTAATCGCTGGACATGCATGAATGAATGCTCAATAGCCGGAAGAACCGGATGTTCCTGTATTCTGGTCCTGCAGTCAAATATATTCATTGAATCAGTACATCAAAGTAACATTCCAATCTCTGCATGCCTGACAAGATAATGGCAAGAGCAAGACTATACATCACATAAAGGCCTCTTCTGCTCATCTAAATTCAGTTTTAGGTGTAGCAGGGTGCAGCTGACAGCGACATGAGTTTGATGTACTGATTCAATAAATGTAATAAATGCAGGAATCCTTCGACAGGCTATTGCTCCTCTTAGATTATCTGCAAAAGAAATACTTTATATGCAACTCTTTTTTATGATGTTTGTAAAGTCGAAGATGTTATTCTCACCCTCTGTGATACAACAAAAGTTAATTTTTGAGTCTCCATAGTGACCATGTGATGAAATCTGAGATTAAGTCAAAAAAAAATTTTCATTCTGTCTCACTCTGGTCAGATGCAGCAGAAGCCGATTAAAAGAGAGATGAAAGAAGATAGATTACCACTGGTAAAAAACTACAATGACACACCACCAAATTCTTTCAGGAGAAACCTGGGGTGGAATTTATGCTGATATCCCTCCTGATAAATTGACAGTACAGAACCTGGAAGTGGGCCAGAGTCATCTCACTAATGCACTGAGCTTGTCTGCTCACTGCTTACTGAACACTCTCAAACAGGACATTCCTTTTCCAACATGTTGGTACATCTGGGTTCTCTTTTACCTTAGTATGCAGTGTATTTGTAATGTTATTGAATCAGAAAGTGACACAAATGCACATTGATTGAATGGGTCATGTTTATTTCAAACATGTAAGTAGCAAATAAACAAAATAACTTTGGAAATTTTAAACCTGTACCTTATTTTCCAATGTTTTTGTGTCTAATAGACAAATGAAGACAACAGTTGTTGAAATTGGTCCAAGACTGAGTAACAGTGTGAAACAGACTCCAATGTAACCAATCAGGGCATTTGTGCACCGTCAATTTACGTCCACTAAAAGTGCTTGTTTTGCCACTGACAGGCTCAGATTGTTGTTATAAGTGTTTGACAATATTATAGAAAGGATCCCTACAGAGATAGACCTTTTTGTTAAAGAGTAAGACCCTTTTTGTTTAACCAGTCCCAGCTCCGAACTCACCATTGTCAAACCTGTCAATTTACCTCCTCTAAAGTGCTTGTTTTGTCACTGACAGTAGCAAATGTCTGACAACATTATGGAAAGGATCACTACAGAGATAGACCTTCATGTAAAGGAGTAAAATCCTTTTTATTTAACCAAAAACAGCCCTGAAATTGTTATCACCAAACTTACCATATTCCATTTAAATTTAAAACAGTCATTTTAGCATGTATAGAGCCAGCATATTTTCACATCCAACTGGGTGAAGTAAGTGTTTATTTCAACCAAACCAGAGTTGGTGATTGTTGAAACAGTGAAAAGATGAATCAATATTACTTTTTGGTTCAGCGATAGCAATTTTGAGCTTTCTGGTTAAATACAAAGGATCTTACTCTTTCAATTAAAGGTCTATCTCTGTAGGGATCATTTCCATAATGTTGTCAGACACTTAGAGTAACAATCCAAGCCTGTCAGTCGCAAAAACCTAGGCACAAAAATATGGGCAAATAGGATCCAGATTGGAAAATACTGAAGTAACTCTTTAGTGGAACTGTAATCTTTAATATTGTAGGGATCCTTTCCATAATGTTGTCAGACACTATTAATAATATTCTGAGCCTGTCAGTGGCAAAAAAGCAGTAATGTAACTATTAAGTCCTGCTGATAGAAAATGCGTTGAAATCCTTTAATTCACCAATTAGTGCATACACATTCTGATAGTATGGACATACTAACAAATACAAAAACAAACAAAGAAAGGAAACAATTGATTTACAGATGTTACTGATTAACAAAACATAAAAGAGCTCTTAGATTAGCAACACAAGACAGTGTGTGAGGCAAAGAAGGGAAAAACCAAAAAGGAGGAAAAAGAAACAAATTGATTTTGTTGTCTAATATGAAGGCCTTTGAAGGATTTCTTTGAACTGTCCCTGTTTTGGTGAAGCGTGAAAGAATAGATGAAATGTGTTTTTCCTCCACGTATGGCCAAAATGCACTTTTTATTATTCATGGCACATATGACAGCCATCTTTCTGATGGAACTAGGTGATTTTTTTTTAAATAATAAACATCACCAGGGAGGAATCAAACAAAAATTTTACTTGAAAAGTAAATAAGTTTTGGACGGTCCCTATTGTCAAACTTCTTTTTTAATGTATTGATGCTTTTAATGTCCCACAGTTTAGCTATTCAGATCAAATGTTGTTCTGTTAAACAGAGTGTTTGATTTGAGGAAATCATGTGATACAGCAGTGCAAACAGCTGTTAATTACATGCATATTTAATCACTGAGGTGTTGCTTATCCATTATGAAAATCTAATGAAAGGGTCAGAGCTATTGTTAGACTGTGATGGTTTTAATGGGATGAGATAAGTCGTTAATGGCGGGGCATTTTGCATTTCTTTCGGGATAAGATTAGGATTTTGTCTCCTCTTAAAGCTTGTTTTGCTGCCTGTATTTAGTCTCCTTGATTGAATACAGTTCCCTCTGGTTACAGTAAATCCAATTCTCCACCTGTACACGCCTATTCAGGTTCTCGCTAAACAGGTTGCAGATTTGCAGACAAAAAAATGCTCTGCGAAAAATGATCCTGTCGGTAATTTGATTACAGTTGGGTGGATGGGAACAAAGCGCTAAGCCCTGTGCGTTGGCATGGGCCAATCATCCAGGGGCACAAATATGAACCAGCTAAAGGATGATATCAGGAGGAGGAGAAAGAGGTGGAGGAGGAGGTGTGACCCTTACGTCATAATCAAAAAAAGCTGATCTTTTTTAATGCCAAACACGCAAACAATTCTTTGTACTGTTCTAAACATCTCCAGCTGTCCTCCAGCATGAAACATGTAATTTGGCCTTGCTTAACATTACATTTTATATTTAAATAATGCTACTTCATGAGATTAAAGCGCTGATTTGTTTGTTCACTTTAAGCCTGTGTACATACACTGTAGACACATGTTTTTATCAGCATGTTTTCAGGCATATCAGCACTTTGCATACAAACACCAAATAAGGAGCAGAGCGATGACGCCGGCACGTCACCGCCCACCGTTTTCCAAGAACTCTCCTTGTCTTCCAATCCCCAAGGAAGCACATGTTCATTCAGGGACATGTGGGCTCGTAATATGACATACTGTTTATTCATATCCATATATCTTTAAACATCTATTTACAGAAACATAAGATGGGGTTGCACAACACGGGGAATGAGGGGGAAGGTGAAGAAAGACAGACCGAGATGGAGGTGTGAGAGGAGGAGTGTGCAGAGAGACAGAGGGAGGTCAGGGGGAGGAAAATGTTTGGAGAGGGGAGAAGTTTGTGACCTCTGCAAGAAAGAGAGGAATGTGTGAATTTACAGCAAGAGTTGGAGAAAATGCTGTGGAGGGAAGAGAGGAGAAAGAGGTGCTAGGAAGAAGGGATTGAAGAGGAGAAGAAGGAGGAGGAGGGGGAGTGGCGAAGGGGGCGTGTGAGCATGGGAGTGGTGATGGTAACTCGAGCCTTGTGTTTACCATTTCCCCCGAAACATATGAGGATAATAGGACAATGTGTTCGAGAGCACATGCTGTTATCACGACCCAAACAAACTTGTTGAATGTGTAACCTGTAAACACAGGAAATTAAATATGATCTTTGTTACTGAGTGTCCATGAGATGTAGAGAAGATGTGGAGGATGATTTGATATGGTTGTTTTTCTGTGTATAAAGATCAGTTTTCAAATCATCCAATCTTATTTTTCGTCACTGAAGACAACATCCTGTTCTTGTAAACAACTGAAATGACCATTTGAAGTCTGTATTACAAGGAGCATGTCAGTGGTTTTGCATGTTTTCGACAATTCCAATCAGATCAAACAACCCATTATGCAAAAATTGCAGTTGTTTTACTTCTTCAGGGATTTTGGTGGTTTTCATTCATTTCTATATGTTATGAAAATGCAACACATTCTCACTCCGACCTCGTCACGTATTGGCATTTGGTCATGGACTTTCAACATCCACATATGACATGCAAGGTCCCTGGGTACGTTAGTTGTTGACGTTCTGGGACTCCGTGTCAAGTTCTGCCTGTTACACACATTGTCTTCTTTCAAAATACACTTCTGTTTTCACAGGAAATTTAACGTTTACATACAGTCTCTTTCAAAGCAACGCAAATTCACGGTTTATGGTTGGGTTTCGGCAACAAAAACACGTGACTAGGTTTCGGCAACTAACACACATGGTTGGATTTAGGAAAAAAGAACAGGGTTTGGCTTTAGAATCTTATGGGAAGCGAACAATGTTCCCCCGGGTAAAGGTTGGTGTTTGTTGGACCCATCCACCTAACTTGGACATTCGCCACCTTAACTTTTGCTCTTGACACGTTGTATTTCCCCCTGACACCGCTGGGCACCATTAAACTATAACAGCGACCAACCCATATAATGATGATGTTAAAGGACGGTGATTTTCGTCTGTGTCTGACGCCGCAAGTCACTGCCTAAGTACCAGATTTCGACGACTGCAGAGTGAGACCAGGTTGGAAAATCAGTGAACAGGCTCTTGAAACTTGCTTAAAGCTGCATTAATCAGTATATAATAGAAAGTCAGTTACACACAGTCACAGTTTCAAACACATGGTTAAGTTGTGAAACCATGGGTGTTTTATTAGACCTGGAAAGTGGATCCCAAGATAGCAACTACTGTATTAAGTCCAATGACAATTACTCGCCTTGAGAATAGTTCTCAAAGTTCTTATCTTCTGGGTTTACTTACATGGCCCACTAAATGTGCACAGTAATGTTTCTCCTGCTGGCCCCACCCTCATGTTCCAGTTCGGCATACAGACTTTGGCGATGGCGATGGTGATGACATCAAAGATTTTGAAATCACTTTTCTTGGCTAGAAGGAACTTTTACCAATATAAAACCTCCATGGATCAAAGGTTTATACCAGAAAGAGTCATAATTGACCTTGTTTGCAGTTCGAGGTGTCCTGTCTACAACTTTATAGACGTCTCGTTTACAATGTGGTCTATGGGGAAAATGCTTTTATGGTCGCAAGGGATTTTTTTTCTCTGCACTATCGCAAGAGGCCACTTTGAAAAACTGAAAGCAATGCTGAGCGGTGTTCCTTGGGGCCTGTGTGAAACAGCTGCAGTTTGGTTGGGCTCAAGGAAAGATCATGGTTTCAGTTAAAATAAGTACTATGAGACGTAAGTGTCATCACAAAGTCATGTGATGTACAGTTTCGTGAAGTACATAAAGTTAAAATCGTTAAACACTGACTTTGGTTTCACACAGGACAGCCTCCTGGGTGAACGTCCTGTGTGTGTTTGACCAATCCACCATCCTTAAGTGATCTTTCTAACTTTTTATACCTATTATGCATATTATGTTTCCATGGTGCTGGCTTGTAATTTTAACACCTTATGTGCCACCACCACCATGTAATGTGTTGGTAAGAGGTTGTGGTCATTTCATGTATAGGTGAGAGACCGGGCTGATAGACTGACAATGTGTAATGTGAAAGAAGTTACTGACAATCCAACTCTGCACTTCCCCTCAGCTCTACTAGGCATTTTAGCATCTTCCAGCTCAGTTTTTTTGGTTTTATAACCCACACCTTTACTGTTTTGGTTCACTCTCACCACTGTCACCCACATTTTCAGCCACAGGCAACAAAGACAAACAAAATTAGTGACTACCTAGTGAACACAGTGGAGCATTTTGCAGCTCCAGGGTCAGGTATTTCCTTCAGGAGCTGGTGGAGACCAAAACAGAGGTAAAAGCAATTAATGTGTGCTTTGCTTCATGTCTGCTGGATGTCTACTTGGCAACTGCTTGCCAACAATTCACCATGGTGAGTAAAAAAAAATCGATTAATGCAACTTTAAGTTGTGTAATCCATCATAGCGACCAACATCATCTGCTTTGACTTTTGTCAAATGTACATTATTGATATGAGGTAATGGCAGCTGCAGGCCGCATTGGACAGAGTCATTTGCTCTAAACAGGAAATGCCCTCTAAAATTAAAGCACAGCATATTAAAGGTCACAGAATCTAATGTCAGCTGTGACGTCTGCAGCCTGTGTTGTTTTTGTTGTTGCCCTCATTTAGTACATACTGATTTTGTTTTGTGTTTCAGCTATTACATGATTAGTTTAATCATTAATAAAGATGATGATCAGTGTGAGGGCTGCTGCTTTAAGAGTTCCTGAGTTGTTGCTGTTTATTGTCTATGTTTGCCTGCTTGGGAAATTCCCTTCTCGTGAATTTCTAGTATCCTGACAAACTTTGTTTTGCTCAGTCAGTGAATAAAACCTTCTGTAAGATGTCAGAAAATAACGACCCATGTCCATGATCTCTGATCTGCTCGTGTACATCTGCGCTTCAGAACTGGAGCCAGCCTGAACATGTCTGCCTCTTGTTTTGTTGCCCTTCTTGCAGAGTCCCGCCTCCAAGCTGCACAACAGCTGACACACTCTATGGTAAGGTTTCTTACTTGGCTCTTCGTTTACTAAGACTGTTAATATAACCGATGACTTTTCAAATCATCATTCCCATCATGGCGGTGTCACACTGGATAAAAGAACATCAGACTGCTACTTTATCCAGCTGTAGTGTAAACAGTTCAATCAAATTATTATGCCTAGAAATAACTGTATACATATTAAGTTTAGGTAGTAACAAAACAGAATATATAATAAAAAACATCCTCCAAACTGAGACAGATTTAGTCTAACTCTGTGTATCTCACTCCTTATTCACTCTACAAACTACCAGCAGACAGCCCTGAAGAATAACATAGGATTTGATATGTACAGTAATCCTGATCAACTGAGCCAGCAGCTGAGTGTGTTTGTGTTCTTTGGGATCCTCAGAAACAACCCCATAAACACGACTTCCTCTCTCAGGGTGAGGAGGAGGAGGAGGAGGAGTGAGAATGACTAGACCAGATAAAAACTGAGATCAGGGTGTTTTTCGCATGAGGCAGCACATAGAGTATCCTCTTTTTCACGAGTGCATGTGTATGTCGGTGTGTGTGTGTGTGTGTGTGTGTGTGTGTGTGTGTGTGTGTGTGTGCACATTTCTCGTATTATTTTCCTCTTCCCCCCCTCGGTCCAGCCCCTCCTTGACTGTCAGCGCAGCCTGTACGAGGCTGTTTTTATGGAAGTCTGGCTGAATCCAGTTCACACTGCCTCGAGAAATGACCTCCTCATCTTACTCTCTCTCACTCCTCCCTGCCTCCCCCCTCCATCCATCTCCCCCGGTTCTGCTCTCATTGTTTTGTTCTCCTCTTTTTTCCTCCCTTTGTCTTCTGTCTCCTTTCTTTCTTTCTTTCTTTCTTTCTTTCTTTCTTTCTTTCTTTCTTTCTCCTTCACCCGCTTCCTCTCATTTCATTGAGAAAGAAAGAAAGAAACATAGCGATAAAGTTAAAACTGCTGTGTAAAGCTTTGATTTTTGTATTCAGACATGTATTGTAAAAGCTTTTTGTGCAGATGTGTGTGTCCAGAGTTCAATGCTGGATTAACAATCAGGCAGCTAACAGTGCCCCAGACCCTAACAGACACCTAAATGTTGTCTGTGGCAATTATTTTGTGGAAATTTTATTCATTAGGAAGTTGCCTGACTAAAGCACAAATAAAAACAGAAATGATAAATGCCTGACGGTGATCTTGAGACCATGTCTCATCGTTGGATTCAAATCCTAGTTTCACTACCTCTAATCAGGGCTGTGTGCAACTCAGTCGTCAGAGACAATGTTGGCGTCATACATGTCTCCAAACCACTGATATGTTAGATTTGATGTTACTACGTTGCAGATACGTTGACACTTCATGTTTCAACAGTGCTGTGGTTAACACATGGTTAGTTTAGGCACTGTAAGGGACCGAGCTGGCAGACAAGAGGAGACTCAGGTGGTTTTCACCTTTTATTTTACCCAAATACTGCAAAAAAAAGGTACAAATAACAAAATATATAACTAAAGTTCTAGGCCCATAAAAGAGGTCAAATAAACAGAACTCAACTGAAGTGACCTTAACACCACCAACAGACCTTACAAAGTGGACACAATGGGGAACATATATACTGGCTGATCAGACCATTAAGACACAAGAGGGATGACAGACAGACAAACACTACCAACTAAGCAATAAATAACAAAACAGAATAATTCCCCAAAAAAGGTTAACTCAACTAAATTAACCAATCCAAAAATACCAAAACTAAATTTTTAATAAAGAGAAACAAACAATATAACTAAACGGAAAAATAAACAGTTTCTCCCTATGAGGTAGCAGGAATTGGTACGGCCCAATTGGCCACTTCCTGTATTTAACAGTTTCAGTTCCTGGGGCACATCCTTTGCTTGGACGTGGCCAGATGTCCTTCAGGAGCAGCACCTCCACACTGGTAACTCAAGAAATGAAAACACTCTCTTGTGCCACCGAGGGACAGACCTTAATGCAGCTGTGTGGCTGCAAGTGCGGCCATCACAGGCACCACAACTGATTGATTAAAGTTAGTCAAAGATCATATTTTGGCTGAAAGTACCAGTTTGTGGGGGCACAATACTAGTGATAAAACAAAAGCTTTTTGCGCCACTATGCTACAAAACACTGAAGTTTGAAGCCTAAAAAGCAGCTGAAAAAGAAAAACAACAAAAAAGCAATGGTTAGTACAAAAACACCAATGTTTGGAGCCCAAAATGCCCCTGAAATACAATAACAACAACAAAAAAGGTTCTCAAAAACGTCATGTCACGTTTGGGGTTCAAAAAGCTGCCAAAAAACAAAACAAAACAAACACAATGGTTCGCTAAAAAAACACCCATGTTTTGAGCATAAAAAGAAAAGAATGGTTTGCTAAAAACAAAACAAAACAAACACCTGTGTTAGGGGCCTAAAAAGCCACTGAAAAACAACACCAACAAAAAACAATGGTTCTCGAAAACGCCATGTTATGTTTGGGGCTTAAAAAGCTGCCGAAAAAACAAACAACCCCTCCCTCAAAAAAAAAAAAAAAAACAATGGTTAGTACAAAAACACCAATGTTTGGAGCCCAAAATGCCACTGAAATACAACAACAAAAAGGTTCTCGAAAACGTCACGTCACGCTTGGGGCTTAAAAAGAAAACAATGGTTTGCTAAAAAAAAAAAACACACCTGTGTAAGAGGCTTAAAAAGCCACTGAAAAACAAACAAAAAGAAGAAAAAAATGGTTCGCTACAAAAAACACCCACGTTTGGAGCCTAAAATGCCACTGAAAAACGACAAAAAAAACAAAAAAGATAATGGTTCTCGAAAACGTCATGTCACATTTAGGGCTTAAAAAAACGCTAAAAAACACCCGTTTGGTTCCTAAAAAGCCGCTGAACCCCCCCCCCCCAAAAAACAAACAAAAAAACAATGGTTTGCTAAAAGCCGTCGAAGCTGCTGAAAATAAAAAAACAAAACAAACAAAAATCAACCCAAAAAACCACAATGGTTTGCAAACAACCCTCCATGTTAGGGGCCTAAAAAGCCAATGAACAACAAACAAACAAATACCCCAATGGTTTGCTACAAAAACACACATACATTTGGAGCCTAAAAACCCGCTGAAAAAAAAAAAAGAAGAAAAAAAACAACAGTTCCGCTGAAAAACACTCATGTTTGGAGCCTAAATATTCAATGGAAACAGAGCAATGACTCATTGTTGGTACTCAACAGTCATCTGCAGTAGTCTACATTTGGCGGCCATTTTGCTGTAGGTGACACGTCATCATCCCCTCCTCCCCTGTGAACAACGTCAGCTCATCACTTTAGAAATGTTGATACAAAACGTATGAAACGTGCAAATGTAACATTTTCTTCTGGTCACTGCGCTCGCAATATGGAAAAAATCAAATATGATATTTTTAAACGAATACCTCAATATTAATATTGATGGTAGTAAAAAAAGAATCACCTCATGGTTGGATCATTTCAGTGATTCTGACTGTGTTTACAAAGCCTTCATCAGAGCGTACGTGACAGAGGTGAGCTCTCTTTTTACAGGACATGTTATTGACTCAGTCAGCTGAGGAAGATGTTGAGATGAAGTTTAAAACTCTGGAAAAGGCTAAAAATTTGACCTTATTTTGAGTGTCAGCACATTTCACAGTATGGGGTGAGGTTGAGAGGAACTGTTGACGTGCTGACTGCCCGCATTTGTTCGCTTCTGTGTGTGTGTGTGTGTGTGTGTGTGTGTGTGTGTGTGTGTGTGTGTGTGTGTGTGTGTGTGTGTGTGTGTGTGTGTGTGTGTGTGTGTGTGTGTGTGTGTGTGTGTGTGTGTACTATATGATCTATCACTTATATGAAGGTGTAGAATCTGACACCTTTCCTCTTTGTGTACCATTCCCACGATGATGCTTCCTTTCAGCCTCCAACAGCCCTCCTAGTGTGTGTGTGTGTGTGTGTATGTGCATGCATATATCTCTTTTTGTATGAGTACACAATCACCCAGCAGTTAAGGACAAAGCTGGCGAGGTGCCTTGAGGCCAAGCGAGTGACTCTTATTCATTTCAGCGGCCTGCAGGAGCTCCATGGCTGGTGTGTGAATGTGAGGCGAAGAGCCACTGAAAATTAAAGGTTAAAGAACATGCCTGCACACATGAGTGCCTGGTGTGAATGCAAATATGGTCACATTTACATGTTTTAATTAGGTCTCAGGTTTGGTTTGGTGTGATGGCTGAGTGATTGATTGCTTGCTGCGGGTAAAGCATGACGTCAATGATTGGATATTTGTAGATGTGGAACAATTTTTAGTGGCGAGACATGAGGCAGAAATAAATCCACTTTTTATAAAATCTGTGTATTGACTGATTGTAACCTTGGTGGCTACCAAAGCCCGACATGTTCTGCACTCTGAGTTCTTCAGGAGGATCACCTGATTGTGATGTTACAGCTACATATCTAGCTGTATATATATAGATAGATTGGGATGTGTGGGGTTATTCAGTAGTGGACGATAAATCTGGGAGTGTGTGCGGTCGATTTTCCGCCTCAAGGACGTCATTTCCTTACAGGCTGGTTGGTCTTATAAAATATTTACTGTGTGTGAGAGTGCAAACCAGGCTATAAATAGTCTTAACTGAACATAAAGCCATTTGTTTCGCCACCGCCATCTGACACAGCTTTATATCTCACCCACAAAAGCACACTGAGATAAATTCATGCACAGCTTCACTCACAGATAAGATGCACGCTGCATTCTGATCATGCAAACGTATTGATATTCTGCATGACTGTGCAGGAGCACACACACACATGACAAGCTGCAGTCTGTCTCCATGCCAAGCCTGACCATTCACATCTGTCTGTGGAGATTTATTAATGAGACCAACTATCAAGCTACAAGATAAATCCAAGCTGTTACCAATCTGCAGAGCCTGCAGGAACAGATTCATGAGTGTAACTGCTCACACTAATTTCTCCAGCTGTTTTGGCGGGTCCAGAGTGCTTGAGAATTAACATTTTGCCTAAACGCTTCAAAAGGAAGAGCACATATCCTGTTATGCTCTCATTTTGTTTGTCATTAATCAATCAATGCTCCCTTCATTTGTCCCCAGAGGACAATTAGCTGCGCAGCGCCGAAACTGAAGAATAGTATTAAAGAGGAAGCACATAAATAAGGTGAAAAGAGGTTCTCTGGGCTGAGTTGTGTTTTTCTGATCAAGGACAACAAACCTCAAAGGTAAAAAAAAAAGGACCAGACAGACTGATTTAATCACAGCCTTTAACTGTGTTGTATGGATACAAAGTAAAATTGGAAAAACAACAAAACAATTTAAGGATAATTGAATCCTAATTTACTGGATCAGCCCAAATCCAATTATTCTTGTGCTCCTAGAAGCTGCAGTTAAGCTCAGTGTTTTGGACCCATGACGATAAAAGCCTGAATCTGACCTGTGGAAAAGCTACCTGAAATCGATGTCCATAAAAGGAAGAGATCTGATCCTAATGGATGATCTCATAGCAGGTTAGGGTACACACACAAAGATACACAAATATGAGACCTACGCAACTCGTCCTCATACCTTAACGTCAGAATAGGTTTGCCAGTGTCTCCCAAAACAACATATATGACAGTTGGAGAGTACCAGCGACAGGCATGTGTACTCATGTTGTGAAATCGTTGCAGTTTGGGCACCAGAACGACTTGGTTAGATAGTTTTGGTGATCATCATAAAAAAAAGTGTCTGTTACGTAACCTCTGTTGAATTAGCATTGTAGCCTCACAGCAAGAGGGTTCCTGGTTCAAACCCAGGGTGGTGGAGCCCTTCTGTGAGGAGTTTGCATGTTCTCCCCGTGTCAGCGTGGGTTTTCTCCAGGTACTCCAGCTTCCTCCCACAGTCCAAAGACATGCAGGTTAACTGGTGACTCTAAATTGTCCGTAGGTGTGAATGTGAGTGTGAATGGTTGTCTGCCTCTATGTGTCAGCCCTGTGATAGTTTGGCGACCTCTCCAGGGTGAACCCTGCCTCTCACCCAATGTCAGCTGGGATAGACTCCAGCACACCGTGCCCCCTAACAGGAAGACAAATTACGAAAATGAAAAATTGTAAACTTTTCAAAACCATTAGGGCACCCATTAGCTCACCTGGTAGAGCTGGTGCCCCATGTACAAAGGGCTATTTCCTTGCTGCAGTGGCTGTGGGTCCTAGTCCAAGCCCCCTCTCCCCCCTTCACGCTATATCTGTTCTAACAAGTGAAGGCAAAAAACCCTAAAAAACATCTTTTAAAAAAACCAAAACAAACAAACAACAACAATGAAACCTTTATGAAAAACATCACAAAACACAAAATCATGATACTCGAGTGTATTGATATATTTTTATATCCTTATTCACAGGACGGTAAGTCCTATTTTTGTTGTTTAAGTTCACCTATGTTACTTAAGTTACATACGTGACGTTAGTTAAGTAGTTTATGTGCGCTAATTTACTTACATTTGTTGAAATTACGCTAACTTGTGGTTTCAAAGAGACATAAACAGCGGTTCCCTGGCTGAAAGTCCTGTGTTTGGTTGACCCATCCATCCACCCCGACCTCATAGAGTGTGCCAGTAAACCCGGAACTCCGTTAGCGCTTTTAGCACTTCCGGTTCTCTCGTCTAAAAGTCAGTACGTTTTTTGAATGGGATTTTAGTAAAATGCGTCAAATAAGGTCTGTGGTTAACAAAAGCTTAAGTGAGTTTCAGGTTTTGTTCTATGACATAAAACACGTCAGTAAATACCCTACTTGTGAATTTTGAAGCTTTTACGTGTCGTAAAAAAGGCGGTTGCTAACAAGTTGCTCAATACGACTACAAACCCTGTCGGGGACATTAAACGTCATCACCCCCGAACAGGCGAGAGTGCTGGCAGTCTGCCATTACAGCTTCTTATTTAGCTTAAACAGTCCGATTTCCCCATTATACAATGTTTTTAAAATAAAGCGGCTGAAATCAATTGAAAGCTTAGTGGCGGTGACGTAAAGAGTCATGTGAGCGTGGAGTAGTCATGTAGTCCGTTAAAGCCTAACGTTAGCTTTTTACTTCTGGCGATCGCATTTAAGCTTCAAATGCGGTATGAAAGGTGTTCATATGTGAAGATTATCTCGCTGAACAAAACCTGTAAGTATCATAAACTTGTGTTAGCCACAGAGCTTATTTTCTGACTTAATCCAAAACGCAATGCAAAAATCACATTCACTTTCTCTTCCAGGAACCAGCACGATGCTAAACTTCCGGGTTTTGACGTCAGCCCTGGAACACTATTCCTACATGGATTTTGTCGCTCTTAAGTCACCTATCTTCCTCCTTCGCTGCAGCCATAATGACTATGGCCATAAGAGGTCGCTGCCAAACAATAAATGTAAATATGAGTCATAATAGGTGTTTACACAGACATCCTATAAAGCTGTTTTTTGGGAGACATTGGTTTAATAGTAATTTATGTCTGTCCTTTCTAACAATTTTTAAGAGGACTGCACATAATAAACAATGAAAACAAGGCATTGCATTTAAAAGGAAACAAAACTATAGACTGAAAAGGTGCAGACTGAAGCTTTAGCTGATTATGCCTGCTCTTTTAACTTAGCATATTCTCTTAAGTAGCTCCTTCCCTGCTAGGTTTACATGATACAAAAACGCAGAAGAAAACAAAACCCGAAACATCTACAAAAAACAAACCAAGAAGAGAAACAGGACCTGCAACAGCACAATGGGATCCTACCAGACTGAATCTTACTGTCAGGTGTCAGACACAAAGGACCTTGCATACACTGAAAATCAGTTCAGCTCCTGCACATTGTCAGACTTTGATTTGCGGATTAATTACCATTCCTTATATGTTAGTCATTCATGAACTTCCACAGTTTATATACCCCATTTATAGATACCCAACTCAGCAGGGAGCAGGGACATTGCAGAGGTGTCACAGCCACAGACGTGCAGAGTCCTAACTCTTCCAAAATTGTCCTCTGACAAGCTGCTGAGCTGATTTATAAAACTACCAAGCAGAGCAAAACGTGACGTCTGGTGTTCAGCAGATGTGATGCTGTCATGTGCACTCAGTCTTACTTCCCCCTTTGGTGAATACTCCCTTTACTGCACATATGCTCACCCACAGACAGACAGACAGACAGACAGACACCCACTCACAGCCACATTACATTACAGGAAATCATTCCCCTAACTCACTACAACACTAGGTTGTCGAACAACAAACACTAAACAGAACTTGATGAGTCAGCTTAACTGAAAAAATATGCTGACATTATTTTTTTTGTGAGCCATTTTATCTGCTAAAACTAAACAGATGAACCCAAATATTTTAATTCATTTAACTCCAGCAGAACATAGAGCTATTGTGTTCTTTACATATGCAACAAGTATTACTGTTTAATAATCATACTATAAATTATTGTATATATAAAAAAACAACAGGCTACACATATTCATAGATTAAGGAGACAGATTTCCTCAATCCAAAGTATTTTTATATGGATAATAATCATAATAATCATAATAATTATTATTATGATGATGATTATTAATTTAACAATACATATTTTATTTTTCATTTATTTAATGTTATTTTTTATTTTATCTTATTTAATTTCATTTAATTTATTTTATTTCTGTTTTATCTTATTTTATTTTAATCTATTTGAATCTATTTTATTTTTATCTTATTTTATTTTATTTTAATCTATTTTAATTTATTTTATTTTTATTTCATTTTATTTTATTTTAATCTATTTGAATCTATTTTATTTTTATCTTATTTTATTATCTATTTCAATCTATTTTATTTTTATTCATTTTATTTTATTTTATTCTTTTTTTTCTTTTAAAATCCCTATTTGACTCTAAATTTACTTCTTTAGGATAAAAGGACAGCAACATGTGATGTGTCACAAACATACTTTTAAAAAGTGAACATTGTATATCAACATGGAACATGGACATTGTATATTACATCTCAACAGCACATAAAATAGTAAAGGTAGCTCCGACCTCAACCAGCTACAACATCATTACAATAATAATAATCAAGTAATAAATAAACAGAATTTTAACACACTTTTAAAGTGTCTTTTTTTTTTTTTTTTTTTTTTTTACATAATGAGCACTTTATTTCACTTAAGTGCATCTTCTGTCATTACTTTTACTTTAAAGACACTCAGTAGTCCATACTTTAATAATGTTAGAGGATGTAAAAGAGGCATATTATAAGAATGCTCTGCTTTTTAGATCCTGATGTGGGTCAGTTTGTAAGTGAGAAGTAATCCACAGTGGCATGCATGTTTTAATTACATAAGTGCACAGATGGATTACTGAAGCGGCCTACCAGGCACGGGCCCAGGATCCCAAAGTGTCAGGGGGGGCGTTCACCTGCAAAATAACACTCAAATGAACACCTACTGACCAAAAGGAGACTCAAAGTGACCACAAACAGATGCAAAGGAACTGCAAAGAGGCACACAATAAATATAAAAATGGGCATAACAACCACAAAGAGACATGCAACCACAAAAAAGATGCATAACGACCACAAAGTCTGTGTGTCTTCCTCCTGTGTTGCAGAGCTGATAGGGCATTTTGCATATCATTACTCAGGGGCCCTTTGTTTCATTATCTGCTCGTGCATAATTTAAAGGTTGATCACTTTTCCCATTATTGGTTAATGGTTAAAATCCATGCTCTCATTGCCATCCCTCACACGTGCAGTATTTATATCAGTGCGACATCTAGCGGCCGCAGTGTGTCACAGCACCCTCGACACACCTGTGTTGTAATGACGTGCCGCCGCCTGCAGAGGGCAGTGTAACATTAATCTATAACACCCTGTGTGGCCAGTGGAGAAACAGCCTCTTTTAAGAGTTAACGGTAAGTGAGCCTTTAATTTAGCTTTACAGTTAAGAGACATGGATAAAATTACCAAAACGGTGAGGTTTCTTAATACGTAGCTCATTTAAGTCACTGGCAGTTAAACAGGCTTTGTAGAGTTCACATTAGCCTGGCGCTGCTAAGCTAATTAACTAATTAAGACAGTTAAGCTAGCTAACAATGCGGTGAGCGGGCTCGTTAAAAAGAGAAAGCTTTGTTGTTTCTGGTCTTTGGTGGCTCCTTTTGGTTGTTTTAAACACTCTGTAACATTTCCAAATGTTGACATTAGCCTTGAATACCATTAAAAAGTATTTCCCTCTCAGGCTAAATTACCCTGCAAAGGCAATTTCAGTTTTATCAGTAAGCTAGCAGGCACTAAAAGCTAGTAACGGCTCCTCATTTGATGAAATTGGTCGTTTTTTGGTTGTTTCTAAGCAAAACAGGGACATTAAAAACTAACAGTGAAGCAAAGCCGACTATAAATACAAGTATAAGACAACAGGAGTGTATAATTTTACTTTGAAAGTTTCACAGTTCGACAAAAGTAGACCTGAAAGCTGTTAATGACTTCAAATAGTGTTCACCTGTTGGTCTTGTTGCAAGTGCTCATGGGAAATGGAGTTCACAGGCACAGTTCCATGATCCAGATACATGGAAAGCTCCACAGACACACAAACTGAGGATAAATCAATACAAAAAGTTATCTGGAAATTAAAATAAGTTAGTTTTTATTGATTAATTTGTATTTTCATCTTTCTATTTATATATCTGTCCATAAAAAGGACATAAAATCATGAAAATTGTCTATCAGATTTTCCCAGAAACAGCAGCACCCAGTTGTTCAACAAATTCAATCTAGATCAGAGGGATCCAGATTTGGAAATGCCATGTTCTTCTAACAAGGATTTAAAGCAGCATCGGATTGAATCACCCTGGTCCAGATAGAAACGATTCAAGATTACCAAATCCGAATGGGAACTACATATCACAATGTAGGCTATGAAGCTGTGTAAAGAACAAATAGAATAAAATAATGGGAGTTTTTTTCATTTTAAGAGACAGAAAACAATACGGGGGATCAATTTGTTAGACACTACTTTTGACTGTGTCACTGTAAAGAATGTTAAGTGATAAATTAAAGCTAAAATTAGGTCATTTTTGTTTGAGATTGACAGCTATTTGAGGGTTTTATTTTATGGCGACACTATCCTATATTTTACTGGAAGGCTTAACAGATATCGTAGCGTGTACTTCATCTATTAACACTGTAACAGTTAAATAAATTAAGTGCAAAATTTGAATAAATGTATGTATATCTGACTGGTTTTAAAGTTTGCATTTTGCTCCCGAAAGCCACCCTGAATCCATCCTTCTGCTGGGATCAGGATAATCCTGATTTTTGGGGGGGATCAAAGGTATCCCAATCTGATGAAAACGTTTTGAATGACAAACCAAAACCTGAGTATATAATCTTTTTCAAAATTTGATCCAATCACACAGCTGAATTTTAATCACATCTTCAACTGTCTTGATTTGTCTGACTAAAATCCCAAATCCACAATATATTTACGATGATATAAAACAGACAAAAGAAGCAATTCTCACATTTAAGAAGCTGAAACCAGTGGAGTTGTGCTTAATAAATGTCCTAAATGGTTACACAGTGATCAAAATTATTGTACTGGAAGTAATAAAACATCAGTTAAACTCAACTTAATACTTAACTTAAAACTAATCCACTTGAATAATGGAGTAAAATTTATGGATTCAATCCAAAGGTATTTTATTCTCTGATCTGACAAAGGAAAAATATTTATCCTGATTTTAAATCAAACTGAGCTGTGCAGGAATGTTTTGGAAATGTTATCCCCCTGCTGAGATATGTGCTTCATCCTTTAGGCCAGAAATGCCAGGAAATATGAGGAATGTGTTGTCACCTGCAGCCACTGTATCTGCTGCTCCAGCCCCGCTGTCAGAGGATGACAGACAGGTGAGAGAACACGTGTGAGTGTGTAAATAAAGACACTCTCATTTGACATCCTTCTCTGTCGTGGAACTGTCTTGACCTGAGTGTTTTTGTTTTTACAGGGGAAGAAGATAGAGAAGAAGAGCGTGGAAGAAAAGAGAGGTGAGTGTCTTACTAGCTGAGGTTTAGTGTCTGACCTCCTGTTATTGTGTAACATAATTTAATCTTGATGGGGATCGAGCATTTTAGCCACTCTACCAGTGGCCAGATAGTATTTTTGTCAAAGTGCGTGTGATGAGGGGACAGCGTCAGCATCCTCAGAGTGCAAACCACAGTAAGAACTATAATCAGATCCTCTGACTTGCACTTTTACCGTCAGTGTCTTTTTGTGCTCTGTCCAATATGTCTTCGCTCAGTGTGCGTCTGTGGACATTTGCAAACCGAATGTGTGACTCTTTGCACATATCTGTCATCGCGTGTGCTTCCCACAGATGCTTAAAAAATGTCTTTATTTTGGTTTTTGAAAGTCACTGTCTAAAAAAAGGGGCCTTAAATTGTCTGGAATTTAAGAAAGGCAGACATTAAATTTGATCTGCGGCAGACTGACTGAGCAAACGTCTGCTTATTTGTTCTGTCCTTTCTGTATTTTGTTTAATTTTATATCTCTCAACAATGACAGTTTCCACTGCTTTATTTGGATTTTAAATGGTTTAGACTGCTAAATTAGTGGCTACACGTCTTGTGATGCCTAGCTGCAGATTTTAACGGGTAAGTTTGGTATTTTTCAACCTGGACTCTATGGGCCCAGGTTTTAGAGTCTACGTGACCAATGGGAACAACATTCTTTTGCATTGGTTGAATATTGAGCAAGAGGGCTGCAACAGGCAGTGGCCAAACAGACAATTTACGTTCACAATTTACGTGTTTTTGCTACTGACAGGCACAGATTGTTACTGTAAGTGTCTGACAACATTATAGAAAGGATCCCAACAGAGATAGACCTTTTGTCAAAGAGTCAGATACTTTTTGTTTAACTGGAAAGAACCCTGAAATCGCTATTGCCAAATTAACTGGTGGCAATATTGGGGCTGTTTCTACGTTGAACAAACACTTACTCTTTAACAAAAAGGGTCTATCTCTGTTGGGATCCTTTCTAGGCTTGTCACGATACCAGAATTTCAGTAGTCGATACCAATACCAGTGAATTTCCACGATTCTCAATACTCATTTGATACCACGATATACCACGACTCACATGTGAGTGATTGACAGTGGCAACGTGTGTGTCGGCTTTGTCGAGTGCAGCACGATGCTGGTATATGACGGCAAAAACACGAGGACCCCAACACTTAAGAGGCACATGACCAAGGCTTGCCATGGAAAGAAAGACGAGAGGCAGCCTTCAGTGTCCACGTTTGTATCCTTAAAAAAAAGTCGGGTTTAAACCAGGCTCGGGTTCGTAATTACAGTTAAAGGGACGGGACGGGCTCGGACAGAACATGCACGGGCTCGGGTGGGGTCGGGCTGGATTTTTTGGGCCCGATCTAAGCTCTAGCACTTATAGAAGCCATTGTTTCTAGCAAAGACGATGGAGAACAGGCATTCTTCTTCGGCGCTCGTCCTCGGCACAGACTGACGCGTGTATACTGCCCCCATCAGTTCCGACAGGAATCGACACGGCAAAGTTGCTCAGGGCAAAAAAACAAGTACCGACATATTTTTTGTGTGTTGGCATCGACTTGGTACCAAAGTATCGGTTCTCATGACAAACCTAATCCTTTCCCTAATTTCGTCAGACACTTGGAATATCAGTCTGAGCCTGTCAGTGGCAAAAACAAGCACTTTGAGTGGACGTAAATTGACGGTACGTTGCAGCCTGTTTCATAGCTGCCAGCCACAGCGCTTTTTTCAGTACTGGACTAATTTCAAAAATTGTTGTCCAAGTAGGGTTCAGGTCAGAAAAAACGCAAGTTATCCTTTAACGCTGAGGAAGAAGAAAGTGTTTCTGTTTTACTACTCAAAAGTTGAAGATAAAAAAGCCTTCAGAGTCTTTTTTTGACCTTTTTTGTCATGAAAATTGTATTTTTTATCTGTAAAACATCACAGAACTAATTATACCTGTACTCAAAATGTGTGAATATCTTTACTGAAGTCTTGTACAGCACATATAGGCCATACTTCCATACAGATTTTACTTGAATATTCAGTGTGACCAACACACAACCCCCCCATCAACACGTACTCACAAGCCTCCTTTCCATCCACCAACCCCCTGTCTCCCTTGGGACCCCCATGAAAGTCTGGTGAGGGGTCTCCAGTGCCAGTAAGCAGGAAGTCACAGCTGTGCTCATCCCCCTTTCAGCATGTGTGAGAGCAAGGGTGTGTGTTTTTTGTGTCTCTGTGTGGATCTGGGTCAATGTGTGTGTGTGTGTTTTAGTCTTTATATTTCTGTGTTTGTGTCTCAGTCAGTTTATCTGGCCAGTATGACGCTACTTTCTATTCCCACCTCTTTGGTGCAGAAGTTTCCAGAGCCGTTAAATGAGAGAGACAGAGAAAGGCTGGCTTATACAGGCTAATAAACACTGTGTGTGCCTGAGCTGTGTGTCATTGTGGCTAATGGACTGACTGCACTGGACTGCTCTGGTGGAAACACACACACTCACACACATGCACACCCTCTGACAACTTTCTACTTTTTTATTGTTTCTGTCACCTCCTCTTGCTCTTAACTTCTATATGTCTTTACTTTCTCTTTTTAATTGCTTTTTTTATATTTGTTTGTTTCTGTCTTTCTCTACACTGTATTACCAAAAGTATGCACACACTCTTGTCCACATAGCTTGGGTCTCAGGCTGTTTTTTAGTAGTTTATGCTGGATGTTTTATGACCTGATAAGAGCTGAAAAATTAGTAAATCATCTGTAAATTAATCTCTAATTATTTTGATAATTTGTCAATCGTTGAAGTCATTTTTTTTCTCCTACTGTATGATTGTAAATTTAATTTCTTTGGGTTTTGGTCTGTTTCTTGAACAAAACAAGACATTTGAAGACATTACCTTCAGCTCTGGGACATGTAGATGGACTTTTTCACGACACACAACAGTAAATGAGACAGATAATCTGTGAAGAAAATCACGTTCCTCCAAATCCTTGTAGTGCCTCTAATTGCATTTGCTAGAATCTACTGCAACTTTTGGAAACAACTAATCAGAGCTGAGGAGTCTCTGACGCAGCTGTCACTCATGTCTATCGCTCCATTGCGGTCAAACTGTCAAACTAGGCAGCGCTGATCAAATATGAATCAAAATTCTGTCACTGCATTGTCCATCTTTCACCTCGGTAGTTTTCAGACACATATTTTAGTGTACTGAGTAGCTGTAAAATGAGAACGTCTGTGACCTGTGTGCCATGTTGGAGACAGCCAAGCAAAACAAAGCACCACCCACTCGGTGTCTTGGCTCAGATTGGTTGTTTGCCCTCAGCCATGTTAATGCAGATACTGATGCATAGAAGCACCTTTTGCGGTTATATGATACGCACTTGGAGGCGGCAGTTGTTGATGTAACGGGCAACAGCTGAAGTCGTCAAATACCACCACTTTGTCAGTTGATGTCCACGTTAGACACCAACGCACAAAGGCACCTTTTCGTGGCAGTAAGGCACCGGCCAGTGGCAGTTTGTGATGTTGCCTGCCACTACATAGTATAAAGAGCAAGAAAGACGCTATAGGTTGGGTGGGACAGGTGGTGGATAGGTCAAACAAAAACCAAAAGGTAATGAAGTTTTTTCATTAACAATGATGTATGTCACATGATGTATGTCACGTTACGTTACATGATATACATGTACTTCTTTTAAGCCAATCCATGGTGTTTTTTTTCCCTGACTTGACCACTTGCTTTTTTTGCCCAAGCATAAGAAAATAAATAAGGTGCTTTAGATGTTGTAAGTTCATTTTGAAAAAGACTGTATGCATGTAACAGACAGAAGCTACATTTTTTTGTGAAATCTGAAGTGTATTTTGAAAACACACAGTGCATGGCACAAGCCTAAGTTGACTCACTGTCCCATAACGTCCAACACTGATGCAGGAAGGTCCCTAGTTGTCATATTTTGATGCTTAGGTCCACTGACAAGGCGGCGGTATTTTAAAAAGATCTCATCAGCTAGGTTCCAAGATCTTGTGGAAACCCTTCCCTAAATGATGGAGGCAGCAGATTAACATGCATAGTTTTTAGAATAAAATATTGTAAAGTCACATAGTTGTCACACTTAGATGTCCACATACTTTTGGCCATCTAGTGTATCTCACTTTTCCCTCTGGTCCCTGTCTCCATCTCCCTCACTTCTTTATTTTCTGTCCCTTGTCCCCCTGTCTCCTTCTCTGACTCTTTCTTCTTCAGGAGCCTCTGCAGCTCCTTGTGAAGCCAGCTCTTTGCTGTAAATCTCAGGCCTTTGGTTTAATAGGCACAGTGTGCCTCTGTAACACCGGCTGCCTTTGTTTTGGTTACAGATAAAATCACTGAAGGAAAACACGGCAGCAGAGAGAGAAGGAGAAAGAGGGAGAGGCTATAAGAGACCAAAAAGATGTAGAAAAACAGCACAGTGAAAGAGTGTGTGTGAATCCCTGTGGAGCAGGAAGAAGTAGACAAATCCAAAGAGTGGAAAGGGCAGTTCTTCCCTCCTCTTTTTTATTTCTTGAACAAGATACAAAAAGAGAGAGAGAGAGAGAGGGGAGGAGTAAGTGATAGCTGCTGAAAGAGTGATGATTTGACAAAGCACGTACCCAGAGCAGACTTAACTACTTCCTAACTCTGAAGGACAGATCGAGATTTCAGACCTTCCTCCGAATGCTGCCAAACTCTGCATCTGTCTGATATTAAATCTAGTCTGAGTCTTTAATCTGACTTATCTTCTTGCCCTCTCCCTCCTTCATCCCGCCTTTCATTCTCACTCTGTTTGATCTCATGGTGATGTTACCTTAGGTGCACGGTGTGGACATGTGGAGTTGATCACAGCGAGTGTTGGTGATGTGTTTTTTTTAAGGGGGGGAGGGGGGGTGGGGGGTAAATGTTGACAAGTTGACAAGCAAGGCGCTGCACTGACATCGAACCTCACTCCACTGTCATGACGAGAGAGACAGACTGAGAGAAGGGGGTGGGGGTGAGAGACACAGAAAGAGATAGGGAGAGAGGGGGAGGTGAGAGAAAAGGAGGAGGAGAGATGAAGAGGGAAAAAAATGACTTCACGGCCACGACTGGACTGCCCCCTTTTTTCCCCTCAGCCTCTCTCTGTCTCTCAACTTTTTTCCTCCGTCCTCCTCCGTGTGTTTTTTTAAATGATTTGGGGAGAAGAGGGGAACAAGCATTCAGAGCTTGGCTGACGGTGCAGGCAGGAGCGTCACAGAGAAAAAAACACAGGAGCCTGAGGGGCAGCACATCGGGACTGAGGAGGACTGAAGAGGCTTGGGGGGTTTTTGGATCTGATGCACTGGCTTGAAGATTGACTTTCAGTCAGAAGAGGCAGGAAGAAGGGGAGAGAAATGACTTATAGATTCATATAGACTTTGAACAAGCTTTAAACAGCACATACACACATACAGACTGTAGAGAAAGCAAGGAAAAAGCCACATATACAGTTTTATTTTTGTGGAAAAGACAGGAAGGCAAATATCTTGTGAGCAAGCTTAAACATTTTTCCAGACGGGACCGGAGTTTTCTTCCACTGGAGAGAGAAAGAAGCAGATGAACAGAGGCACATTTTGAATGAAAAGAAGACTCCTCATCTTCATTCAGCAATGCTCTTGAGGAACTCTGCACTGAACTGTTGCTGTCTGCTATGTTCCTGGACGCTGACACAGGCATAGGACACATTTAAATCCACTGAACTCCTCTTGAGAAGAGGATCCACGCTGTCTTTTTTTTTTTGTCTTCTGTAAAAGTCCTTCTTCAGTGCAGGTGTTGTGCTGACTCTCACGATGTTTTCTCAAAGGTACTCTTTAACGCCATCATGGACTTCTTGCCTTTTGGTGTTGTGCATCCTGGATGTATGGACCACAGCTTGGCCGGCTGCCCAGCAATCCCAACCCCAGCAGCAGTCCCGCCGGTCCAGGCAGATGCCACCTCTAACCTCCTCCTCGTCAGCCGGCAACCTGTCAGAGAGCGCCGAGAGCAAAGTGGAGCGTCTCGGCCAAGCGTTCAAGCGAAATGTCCGTGAGCTACGGGAGAAGAGCTCCTGCTTGGACCTGGTCTTCCTGGTGGATGAGTCATCCAGCGTGGGGGCCAACAACTTCCTGAGCGAGCTGAGGTTTGTGCGCAAGATGCTGTCCGACTTTCCCGTTGCTCCTGAGGACACGCGGGTGGCGTTGATCACCTTTTCGTCCAAGACCCATGTAGTGACAAGGGTGGACCACATCTCAGCGCCCAAGTCCCACCAGCACAAGTGTTCCCTGTTCAACCAGGAGATCCCGGCCATCAATTACAGAGGAGGGGGCACCTACACGAAAGGAGCATTCCAGAGGGCAGCGGTGAGTGTCATGTGTCTAAGTGTGTCCTTGCATTTTATAAATGAACCCAAGCTTGCTTTTCAGAAACCTCTGCTATATGTGTGACTGCTCAGTGTCTGTATATGTGTGTGTGTTTGTGCAGCCTGCTGTCTGTGCAGGGAGTAATTGCGGCTTAGTAAGGTTGATGTTAATGAGGCCCTGCATGGCCTCGCTGTTGCTGCTCTTGCTTCTTCTAAATTACACACCAGCAGATAGTGAGGGGAAGCCGCTTGCCGCCTAATTGTTCAGGAGTTTCCAGTGATAAAAATACCATTAAGTGGCAGCACACACACAGATGCATGCACCTACCAACCCAAGCTTACAAAAGATGAACTGTATGCATGTAACACTGAGCAATAGGTTCAGAAAAGAGCAGCAGCTGGCAAGACATAGTTGGTTTGTGAATCATCATGAATTTGTAGTAGAGGCAGGGAATTTGGGGGGGTTACGCAGGGTTACATGGGGTCAATATGTGAGCTTGTTTATGGTTTGTTGATTTGAGCTGCCTGACATCCAGCCGCGCACAGTCACACTCAAACACACACACGCACCGAGGACATATGGCACAGTTCATCCATCAAGTCCAAACAGCCCAGCTGTAAAAGCTGTGTTGGTGGTATAGGGGCTGTTTCTGTATGAACACACACACCTCTGCTCATGCTTCAGATCTGCCCTCAGTTAGGAGCTTTGAGAGCATTTTTAAAGTACACACAGGGCCGGATTCAGGTGCTTTTGGGGTCTGCAAACTTGCTTAGAGATACTGCATGTTATTTTACAGTCTGCTGACAGTTGTTGCATCCACACAGATGGAAGAACATCATGGCTGGGTGACAAAAATGCAAAATAGATGTTATGACTGGGTGCACTGAAGGCAGAAAATCTCTTTAACACTGATGCAATCATGTGATAGATGTAAGATAGCTAAGCTTGTGGCTGTGCAGTGGTTCAGTGTTAAAAAGGTTGTGAAAGTGCGACAAAGACGATACCCGCAGTGATCATCATAAGGCAAATAAGCCGAAAATACTGAGATGCTGAATGACTGAACGTCCAATCAAGACATCCTGTTTTGGTTCAAACACAGTCACAAAATGAAAGCGGTGCCGGCGTTTGCGTCGTGGGTGTCCGGGCAACTTTGAACTTCAAACAAATAATAAACAATGACACACTAGCGACATAAACCATGGTCTCCTGGATGGAAGTCATGTGTTCGCCCCATTTATCCACCACAACTTCCTCTCCATGTGGACTTTGTCACTCTTTACACTATCACACCTGACTTCTGGCGGAAAGCCCTGAAGGGTACTTGTTCTTCCATGTGCGATCAAAGACAGATTAAGAAAGACTTCTCACTACACTACAGACTTTAAACAATGAGACAGGAATTTAATTTACATGTAGATATACATATACGGCATTAACATGTTTTTTTTTTTTTCATATTTTAAAAATAGGCATCAAGTAATTAGGGATTGGAATAGATAAGATTTTAGTGATAGCAGTGCCATTATTGATTCTGCTTATCGATCCGATTCTTTATCCATTCTCTTATCAAATCCTGATCCATTTTCTTGTCAAAGACATGGCATTCCTAGTATTTAAGCCGATGTTGCATAGAAAGATGTTTCATGATCACATGCTGGCATCGATAAAAGTAAATGATAACCTCAGAGGCACATGATTCCCATGGATTGGACAATTTGGAGCCAGCTCTCATCTGGAGTTCAACTTGCTTCCCATTCCTATGAGAAATACTAGTCTTTTGGACAATATGGACATCTGATCACAACCAACCAAATAAATGGTCAATAAGATATTGTTGTATTAAAAAAACAAAAAGGAAAGAAGAACATGCATTAGCATTTTTTGTAGCAATATTATGATTTTGCAAGAGAGGGTCTGACTGCGCAAGTTTTGGGTGTGTAAACAGCATCAGTATCTGGCCGTCCTCCTCATGAGTGTGTTGCATTTTTTGGCATCGACTGCAACCATTTTTGGCCAGGGACACAGCGTCACTGTCCAACCAGTACTTGCTGGGTTTCTAATATTGTATCAATGTTTTTAAAGGGTGTAGTTCTCAATACATGTCTATGAACTTACTTTGTCATTAGGAGGTGAAGGGGATGGTGATGGTGGGTTGTGTGACACCAGTGCAGGCCACAGTTCGAGACCAAGAGAGAACAAACCTGGTTGTTTGGTGATTCAGTGGTGATTGTGCCACCAAAGCAACATTACCACGTTGCACTTTTTGTCAACCATTTTTAGCCTGGGACACAACGTCACCGTCTAACCAGTGTTTGCTAAGAGCCATCGGTTTCAATAATAATACATGCAGAAAATTATCACCATAAAACCCAAATCACTTTGATGCTGCAGCACTAACTTTCCATGAACGCACTGTAGACAATAAAATCAGCCTAGTTTTATAGACAGAGAGGTAGGCAAGCTGAGCTCTGGCAGGTTTACCTCTTCAATCCATCCCTGTTTAAAGCTAATAGCCTTGGACCGTATACTCCGGCTTAGTGCTGAAAGCTTGGCCCTCAGGACAGGTTTTCACCCTCCTCTTAGTTAAGTGCTGATAAGGAGACTGCTGGCTGCATCCCAGCTGCTAAAGACCACAACAATACCAAGAAAAGGCTTTCTGGGGGAACTTCAGGGCCTTTATCACTATTCACAAACACTCAGAATGTTTTGGGTGATTTATCAAGTGATGTAGTATTCTCCATCAGCCAAAGATGGCTTTAGAAGAAAAGTAGGGCGTACTGCTGCTCAGGCTCTTAAGTCTGCTTCCAAACATTGTTATTGATTCAAGGTCTGATTAATATAAAAGCTTAAATTTCATTCTGTTATTCTCTTATCATAGCCAACGAACTCTGCTGTATTTCTTTTCAGTATGGCATCTGCATGGTGAAAGTCCGTAGGCTGTCTTAAGCGACGTATGAGTAATGGGAGAGCTACGTGCAGCCTACACAGAGCTGAGATTTTTTTTGGAAAGACAGATGAGCCTAGCAGATACCGACCAAGATGCAACCGGTGCTCCAGAAAGCACCCCAACACCTGACAGATTCAGTCTGACATTTACTGTGTCTTGACATGATCAGGGAAGTGATGTTAAGAAAAACAGGCCTGCGTGTGATTTATCGCCTGATCTCTGCGTTATTTTATCATCTGTCTGAATCTGACTGGAAAGAGAAAAAAGGGGCGTTTGTCGTCTCTTTCCATTAGCTGCATACAGGATGGGTCTGCTAACACTAATCTACAAAGCGCATATCCGCCTGTCATCATGCACCGACTGAACTGTAGGCCCACTGTGTCAAATTGGAAATTTTGCGGTGTGTGCGAGTGCATGTAATTAGTGATTTTTGCCCGTACACGTGCCATCATGTGTTGTGCTCCTGTGTATCCATCTGAGGCTTCAAGGGAAAATTAGGGGTGTGTGTGAATGTGTGCATCTGTGTAAAAGAAAGAGAGACAGTGAAAGCAAGAGAGAGAGAGAGAGGGGGATAATTGATAATTGCAGTATAATAATAATAATGCCATATTTTATTCCTTTGGCTGGTCTTGGCTGTTCTAAGTGCTGTAGAAAGCTGGGATCCATTAAGAGAGACATTTTTCCACCAGCCGTGCATGTAGAGACAGGGCTCTCCTCCAGCACTCTTCATCTCTGTCTCACTCTGTCTCTCTACTGTCTGTCTGTCTGTCTGTCTGTCTGTCTGCTGTCTCTCTTTTCACCTAATACATCAAAGGTCTGAAGCATCAACGCATGTAGGCTCCAATGTAAAGTCTCATTCAGGGGTGTCTGATTTTTTTCTCACTTTGTTTATGCAAATATTGTATTCAGTGTTAAACTATAATAATATATTTACAGACAGAGTGAAGGGGGCGGGGGTATATGATAATATGATAGTACAATGTGTAGAATATACAGAACGAGCAAGCAGTGTTTATATCTGTGTAGTTAGTAAAATGAGATAACATAAGCAGGTTATAGCTTATATAAGTCACATTCTCGAGATGTCATATCCGACCACATCCAAAGGCAAATCTGTTAAGAGTTATTCCAAATGGTTTACCTCTAAGGTGTGGCAAGACACCTACCTGCCATAGGAAGTGGTGAGATGCAATTAATTAGAGAAATTTGACTCTCTGACAGCCTTTCCTTGAAGGCATTCATGGTTTTACATGCAAGTTTACACTTGAAATTTAATCAAAGAGGCTGATACAACTGCCAGCCCACGGGCCAACTCTGGTCTGCTGATTAATTCTGTTCACAAATCAATCTAAATTAAAACCCGAAGAGGAAAAAAATCATGTAAATAACAGACATTTTGCCACAATTGCTCCTGTGCTATTGGTCTAGTTGCCTCTTAGCCTTACAACCTGCCAGTGGGTTTGAAAGAAACAATATTTTTTACCACAGTACCTCAATATCAATACTGTGATGATATTGTAGGGTTGCCTATTGGTGCATTCACAAAATATTCACACAATGAGATTTGATAAACAATCAACGGTCATGTAAATATAAGGCAAATAATAGAATAGCTGAGCTCAGAAAATTACGTCACTTTACTGTAATGCAGCCTTTAAAGCCAGGAAAAGACAACACTTACGATATCACGATATCCAAAATCTGAGACGATATCTAGTCTCATACAATTACATTGATTAATATTGATATATTGCCAAGCACTGTTAGAAAGGCGTGTTTTCTTTTTAAAAATTTGCCAAAGTTACACCATTTATTATCGCCAGAAACTGTTAGAAATTGTAATCATTGTCTGATTTTCAAGTTTCCAACTGTCCTTGAATGCATCATGTGTGACAAATGCTTCTGTCAGGAAATGTAACCAAAATTATACTGAAAATAGTGATATTTAATCAAAATCACTTTATTTTACATCCCTTATTTATGATTTTGGCAAAAATAACCCATATTTATGAACCACATCCTGTAAAGAACATTCTGTGCTCCTCAGCACAACTCGGAAACCACAAATAATTCTGCTGAGACCAACAGTCATGTGACAGAAATTAAGTGAAACTATGATTGAACTGCAGGCTGTTTACACGGAGAGGAGAGGACAAGACAGGTTGTTAAAAATGCAGTAAAAGTATTGAGAATTTGGCAGTGTTTTGTGTTGAGTGAATGGAATTATAGCTCAGGTAAATGTGCGTCCCCTGGGCCTTTAGCTTTCTGAAAATGTGGCCCTGTAAACAGTTTAGTTGAATAGCCCTGTAATCGAAGACAGCTTCAGAGCGAAGTTCAAATCATGCATCCTTTTTTGCACCTGGCCAGTCGTTGCGTAAAGTGTCAGATTGTCAGTTTGTTGGGAGCACACTGAGAGTTGGACTGTTTTTTTGAAGCAGTGCCATTGAGGTGCGGATACAAAGTGTGCACTCAAAGTATTGGAAGTTTGATACCCAGCCTTTTCCTCCTTTACTTTACTGACATAAACCAGCACATCATTCTGTGCCTGTGTGTTTGATGTGACGTAGATGAAAGTAAATGTCACACACTATGAGTTTATTAAGAGCGCAGCACTCTGTCATAATAATTCACAGTGCCTCATTTCAGGATCTGTCTCTCCTCAACCTCACATTTGACATGATAACCTTGTAGCTGATGACATCACTCACCGCGCTGTAGTTTTCCAGCACTTTCATGACCTTCCTACAAAGAAGCTGATTGATGACTTTCAGCCAATGTTTTCAGGCTCCTGAGGAATAACTACTGTACTGTACCTGAGACAGAAGTAGTTCACATCACCCCCTCCAAACTGAATCATATTCCTCTCCTCTCCACTTACTGTAATTGCCCTGAAAAAGTCAATCCATTTTCCTGCTCTTTTTTAGCTCTCCTTTAATTTATTTTCCATGCGTTTGCCTTTTACATGACCAAATATCTTCAAGGCAATATGGCTCAAAGCCTTTCATTTTATTCTATTGGTTGCTAGTAATCTTGTTGATCCAGGAATTATGGCTTTTTCCATTGTTGTGTTTATTATAGCTTGCTTTGGATACGAGTGTCAGCTATAAAAATACAGAGAAAGAAAAGACTGTATCTGTAATAGCCAGTTAAAAATCCCCGCCATCACTTGTTTTATGTCTCATCATCTGTCTTCATCCTGTAGATTCGCCTCTGGGTTGCCATGTGTTGCCAGATAAAAACCCCCTCTTGCTCTCTGCAGGCGGGCCAGGCTTTGGCAAAGAATTGCAGGCACTAAACTGGACTTGGCGGCTGTGCTGTGTCAGTCGGCCCTCACAGTTGCATAAGACACAGACAGATGGGCAGCGTGTGAAGAGGGATGACGAGAGAAAAGGAGTGGGAGAGAGATGGAAGAATGAAAGGAAAAAAGTAGAAGAAAGAGGGGAAAAAGCCCTGGATCAGGGAACTGATAGAAAGAATGTGGCTCTTTCTGGTGGTTATTCACAGTAATGTTTTTACCTGACTGTTAGTGTCTCTGCCCGGTTAGGCTCTGCCTGAGTCTGCTTCAGAACAGACTTTAGAGCAGTTTACAGGCGTTAGCCACGCAATAAAAGGGAGCTTTCTGCTCAGCCAGACAGTGTGTTTCTGGGACTGAAATCTGTATAAGTTGGACTAGCAGGTGGGATATTTTCCTGAAGTAGTTTTGTCATCAGGAGGTTGAAGGGATGCTGGATGCCCTGACACCTACATGAGACACCTGCAAAGTTGCAGACCAATGCAGTCCACTGTTTTGGACCAACAATCAACAAAACTGGTTGTTTTTTTGTGAGTCATTACTGCGTTTTCAGCAGCTTTTTGCCACCAAATGTGGTGTTTTGAGGTGACCTGTCACTGTGTTTCCAGCTGGGATAGACTCATAAAAAGCAGTTGTTTTTCACCAAGCCATTGCTACGTTTCAAGTGGCTTTTGTGCCATCAAACTTGGGGTGTTTTTTTAGCAACCTGTCACTATATTTCCAGGAGCTTTAGTGCCCTAAAAATTGGGTTTGTATTCGTTAACCATTGCTGTGTTTTCCACAGCTTTTGTGCCACCAAACGTAGCTTTTTTAGCGACCTGTCACGTTTCCAGCAGCTTGGTTGTTGGTTGTTTCTTAGCAACCCATCACTGTGTCTAGTGGCTATTGTGCCACCAAAATTGTGGTTTTTTTAGCAACCCATCACTATGTTTCCAGTGGCAACTGTGCCATCAGATGTAGGTGTTTTTTTAGTAACCTGTCACTACATTTCTAGGGGCTTTTTGCCCCCAAAATTGGGTTTGTATTAGTTACCTATTGCTGTGTTTTCAACAACTTTTGCGCCATCAAACGTGAGTTTTTTAGCGACCTGTCATGTTTCCATTAGCTTTCATGCCACCAAATTTTGGTGTTTCTCGTGACCTGTCAATACATTTCCAGCGGGGTTTGGCACCCAAACTTTAGTGTGTTTTAGCAACCCACCGCTGTGTTTCTAGCGGCTATTGTGCCACCAACATTGGATGTTTTTTTACGACCCATCACTACATTTCCACTGGATTTTGTGCTGTCAAACTTTAATGTTTTGTAGCAACCTGTCGCTACATGTCCAGCATCACCCACTAAATGTGGGTGTTTTAAGCCACCCATTGCTACATTTCCAGTGGCTTTTGTGCCATCAAACATGGGTGTTTTAAGCCAAAACATAACCTTTTCCTAACCATAACCAAGTGTTTTTTGTGCCTAAACATAAAAACATGTTAACCACAGCGTTGTTGAAATGTAGAGATAGGTAAAGTTTCAGTGTATCTGCTACATATTTACGTACAAATGTAACGTATTTGTAGTTAGCAGAAACATACAGTTCCAACATTTATTCTGGACATAGGTTTGGATTCTCCCAATGACCCTTAATGTGCCCAACTCACAAGGAGAAGGCACACATGTTCACCCTCAATATTAACACAGTTTATAGACCAGCTGGATGTCTTTACATGGTTGTCATCATATAATTCAGAGAGGTCATGTCATAGACTGTAAACTGGAGTGCGTGCGTGAGAATGTATGTGCTTGCATTTATAGACATTGGGCTTGTGTCCTCAACACGGAGCTCTGGACTTGTAAATCCAACCACAGACTCACAAACTCATTTTTATCTTGCATGATTTAAGTCCTGCAGACTTTATTTCGAATTCAGTGTCTTGCTGACTTCCAAATCTTGCAAACAAGTACATTCATTTAAATAGTTGTAGTAGATGTAAAATGAAGCATAATGCAGCTACAAGTTCTGGTTTTCACCTTGTATTATTCAGAGAGATTTTTTGCTGCATTGTTAAGGAGTAAGTTGACAGCTTTTTGAGTGTAACCGCTGTGTTTTTCCAGTAAGAACTTGATTCAAAGCCCACATTATCCAGCAAAATGTATAAATAGGCCAAGTTGATGTTTCGGAGAAGGAGAAATGTCAATCACACTTCATACAGTGCTACTTGAGATGATGACTTTCTTTATTGAGCTTTGCCAGACCACGGTAAGCGAAACAAATATTGAAGGCTGGCTTTATGAGGCCCCCCGTGTCATTCCAGTGGGTCAACGCCATTTCTTCCATTCCTCCCATTCTCATGCTTTTCCATCATGCGCTCCCCCTAGAGCCGCAGACCTCCCCAGCAGAGTGTCAGGCAGGGGAACTTCACTCTCGTCAGCTTTGACGCATCGCAGCCAAAATATGCAGTATTATTTTACAAAACATCGTCTATTAGATTAAATGAGGCTTGTGTAAGTTGCTTATGTTTGGCCTGTGGAGATGTACTGTAGAGTTTCTGTACATTCTTGGCCTCTCTGAAGTGCACACGCACACACTCACACTTGATGTTAATGTTTGGGTGTCTGAGCCTTTCGTCTGAACTTCTAAATAACCGGTAATGAGATGTAGAGTGCAGCAAATTAAGGTGGGAAATGAACACCATCCATCACCTGAATGCTGGAAAATTTTGTCTACGGCGGGTGATTTTCAGGGGCCTTTTCAATTCTAGAAAATATATTTGCTTACTGGAGCATTTTTTTATTTTCTTGGCTGAGTCACAGGGGAAATTTTAAGCAAGCCAGTGAATTCTCTCCAGCACTAAATTCTTGCTAAACTCTCACTATGAGGAGGTGGAAGTGACACTGTAGAGAGATAACAAGGAGCTCTAAGAGAATAAACTTATTTCCCCTTCATACCTCCCTAAAATAGAAGCAAGTGTTGTGCTGAAGAAAAGAGAAGACGACTACAGTTGCAGTGGAAGAGCCGATGCAATCGAGTGCCCACTGTAACAAATGAAAGCAAGGTGCATCTCTTTGATCCACTCCCCAAGGCTGGACTCAGCCATGATAAGATGATAAGAAAAGTCTCTGTTTCCTGTCTGTGCAACTGCCACTTCCCGCCATCTCACCCTTAATCATTTCCTCCCCCTCAGTCCGTCTGCTTCGTCCTGTTCTGCCTTCTCCTTCTCAGTGTCAGAGGGTCTCCGGCAGGGTTAGATGAGTCAGAAGTCAGAAGGATGGAGGAGACTGGCTGCCTCACCTACCAGCCAGATAAGACTGAGGCCAGACAGGATAGTCCGCAGACACCAGACAGCAGATTTAAAATTCTGCAGTCTGCACTGGGATCTGGGTCACTACCATTACTGTTTATAGCACCTCATATATCTGTGAAATGATTAATCAGAACTGTAAAGTGAGGCTTTAAAATAACACACATTGCTCTATGTCCCAAAACAAGATAAGATGTAGGAGGAGCAATACTCGTAGTAATCTCAGTTTTGCTTTTAAAGCTAAAACATTAAACTTAAAGCAGGTGCAAACTACTCTTGTAGTGGGTTTGCATAAATATTATGTTTTATATGTTGAAGTGCTGAAGTTGGATAGCAGTGGCATTGACACAACTCGATAGCAGTCTCAGCAGCAGAGTACGTAGTGTCTCCAACTAGAGTAAATCTAAATGGATAGAAATTGCAAGCTTAAACTTTAAACCTTGTCATAATAGCAAAATAAGTGATACAGTTTTACAGTTCGTGATTTCCTTCTCTTTGCAAAAAATCCTTAATGATTGAGTTGTTTTTTCCCACCTGGACCTTTATGTTCTGCCATATGCCCTCTAATCATCACGCTGTAACCTGTGACAGGCTGTTATAATACCACAACTGTCGCACATTCACATATATGTAGGTTGTTTGTTGAGCTGCAAGCGGCACATTGGTTTACATTACCAAAGGTTTATGACAAAATCACTTGATGACACCAACTCCCATGTGCGCACGGGTGAGAGGAGAGGGAGAGACGCTGTGCTGCTGCCAGAGGAGCCACTGACTGAGTTCCCTCTGAGCGGTAACTCACTACAAGAGTCTGAGAAGTCCGGGGCTGTTCATAAAACATTCAGGACGCCACAGTTTATTCCACACTACTGCTGCTCCTCTTTTTGGAACCACTGCGTAGTCTGTAATACTTTTGTTTTCAGGCATGCTTCTTGTTGCCGTGGGTAACAGTATAACGTCATATGTCAAGAAGCTGAAATATTGCGAGCGTCACGATATGAATTTTTTATATCATATTAAAAAATATACCGGTATTATCATGACACCCCTATTTCTACTAAACTACACCCACCAACCATATCACAGCACAGAAGGAAGCGTACATCTACTCATGGACAAGAGGTTCATGTTCATGACAGTGTGAGAAAATAGTTCCTACGTAAAACTGCTAACAACAAGGTGGGTGGATTAGTTTGAGTAGTTGGGTCATGATTTCTGGAATGAGTCATTGCGGTTGTGTATTTCAAATGTGTCTTTTTGCCGCTTTGAGCACCACAAGCTGGGTGCCGTCTAGATCCATTTGGGGAGTGAACTGTCTCTTTAAGTTTTAAACCTTGTCAGAAGCTTAATATGGTATTTATTAACTCACAAGGGTTTTTTCCTTTTCCAGTTGTTTGATTTGAATCATTTTAGAAGCCTGAAGGGATAAAACAATCCAGTGTTTCACAAGAAAAGGCAATCATTGGAGAAAGTCTGAAAAGTAGATTATTTTGTGTAGCAGAATATGTTTCTTTCCTATCTGTAATCATCATGTAACCCTGAAGATTTATTTTGTGACTCATTTTAGGAATTTTGACCCCCAGGTTGGAAACCACTGAGCGAGATCAAAAGCAGCTAAAATAGAGGTTTGCAGTTTTCTCTTCTCTTCTCTTCTCTTCTCTTCTCTTCTCTTCTCTACTCTACTGGCTCACAAACTCGATTTGATTCTTGTAGTTCTGTTTCTTCTGTTTAGTTTTATAATGAGACTTCATCGCACAGTATATTGGTTTTGGAGAGTAGGTGCTACCTGCGAGCGGTCAGTTGATGTTGATTATGATATGTTTCAAATGTAATTCTGTTTCAAGTAGATACCCTTATTGAACTCCTATTGAACTAAATATCAAAACACGATCTACTCTCATGGGCTGAAATCTGAATCTTTTAACTAGAAGATTTTTTACCTCACAGTGATCTAATTTTCAAATAGTGCATAAGTCCACTCCTTATGCACACTTTACTGGGTGCTTACCTGGCGTGTATGCTCAGGGTGTAGTTGGAAAGTTATTCAGACACTGTCACGGTGATCGAGACCATAGACTCAACACGACTGTGTGCTTAAGAGTGTGTGTGTGTGTGTGTGTGTGTGCGTGTGTGTGTGTGTGTATGTGTGTGTCTGTTTTGGGTTTGGGAGGAAGAAATGCTTTAGTCTGGGCCTCTTCACACTGAATCATTTTGACAGAAATATTCTCCATTTTCTTCTTTCATAACTTTGTCCATCAACCTCAAATATGCTTCACTGAGGCACATTTTTCTCACAAAATGCTTTGACAGAGCTGTTTTTTTCCCGTTTTGTCATCATTAATACCTCTGTTTAGAACAGAAACTGTTGGCTTTTACTAAGCTATAACATTTTGATCAAATCATTCCTCTTCTTAACTGTTTAACTATTAAGCTTTGCTGCTTTTCGTTGTCTTTTATGATAGCAAATTAAGTATCTTTATGTTAGTCAAACAAGCTCTAAAAAGCCACAGTACACTACTTGCCCAGCACCAAATGGCAGATGGTGAATATGGTCAAGCATTTAGCAGCTTAACAGACAGATATTTCTCAGGAGTTGGTAGAGAAAACAAGAAGGGTCTAGCTGCAGAGCCCCAGGCCTAAGCGCCAACTCCTTTCGTCGGACTCTTAACGGTCAAGAGCTTGGAGAAGGAGTGAATTGTGTACATTGGAGACAATCACTGGGATACGATAGCATGCCTTTGTAAGTTTGAATAAGCCAAACAGCCTCTATCAATAACAACAATCTAAAAAATACATCCGTAATATTTTGATATAGCTGTAACTTATAGTTTGGCAAGGCAACGTTAAACAGCAAATAACTTGTACTAACCCCATGAGTTAGCTAGCTATGCTGATGTTTTATAGACTGTTTCACTGGAATTGCATTGCTAGGCAACAGCTTGGGAACTTGTTTACTTCCTGCCAGCTGATGTCATTCGCTTACAGTGCAAAATATCCCAACAGAAAATGCAAATGGTATGTTCAGAAATACTTACTCAGAACACACTTTGGCACAAACTGGACGGTTTGTAAATTCAGAGCGCTGTTGGAATGCACCATTCGATTCAAACACATTCTTGGAGCAGCAGAGCTTACTCCAGGTATTCTTTCTGGGTAGGCGGAGCATCAGAGCGCCAAGCAGATTGAACTGAACTGTTGTAGAAATACAATGCTCTACTACTTTGAACATTAGTGCTTTCATTTTAGTGAAGAGCATGAGATTGGATTTACAAACTCACCCAAAGGGACCTTTTAGAACGTTTCTGTTGTCAAGTTTGAAGTGGCCCATACATCAATGTTAGCATGTAGCCTAAATGTGAAACCAAATGTGATCAGTCAGCTTATAATAGGCCTAATATTCATCATTTTGTGATGTTTGTTACTTATACAGTGACATTGACATGATACAATGTGTTAAAAGCATTCAGTCGGCTACTTTATCTTATAACAGTAAGCACAATAAAAAAAACACTGCGCAGTTTAATACAGTGGCGTGTAAACGTTATGTATTGATCAGGAAGCATGATAACGCACATGGTTTTCCACCTTAACACATGCCATAACATGTGATTTTCCACCAATGGTCCTGGTGATGGAGGTTGGCCCAAGCCTGGAGCTCTTCATTGAGACTCTGTTGAGGAAAACAGAGCTAAAAGAGAGTGAATGTTGGACTTTCTCTTGTTCACTGGAAACAAGACTCCAAATAAGTGATAATGTTGCTCCATAACTGCTGGATTGTAATTCAGTCAGTTATTGCTGGTTTAAACATAAATGTTTGCATAACTAACTATCCATGACTTCAACATGCGTACTGTCTGCCCTGTAAAGTGCTTAAGCTGCACTCTATCTCACTGTGTCTAATTGAAGAGACAATATTTGTCTTTATTACTTAATGGTGGCCTGTGCACTCCTGTTCCTTCTCTCGTCACACTCTGCTCACCCCTGCCCTCCTCTCTGAAATGGATACCGAATATTTTCCAGAAACAGGGGCCTACTTTCCGACCTCTGAATGTCTAGAAGGACCCCGAGGCCTCCTCCTTCACCATTATCTCACACAAACACAGACGCACTGTGTCACACGCGAGCTGGCCTGATGTAACTGACCTCGGATGAAAAGCAGTAAAACGACTGAAATCACACTTGACCATGATCTCATTTAGATCAATATTCAAAGCATGAATGCTTTCTGAATAGAGCTGTTTTTCATCAAATTATTCAAATAAGGGGAATCTGGAATTATTGCATTCATGAAGAAATGATCAACAGATGTGTTTCAACTGATACCTCTGTCCTTCTGCAGCTGTCACCATGTGTTGAGTACTTTGAACCTGTCTGTCACATGTGTGGAGAAGCGTTGACAGACAGTCAGGTAGGGCAGAGATATGCATGCTGAGAGGTCAGCAATGGTCATAGCAACGGGGGCATCTGCAGCTCACTATAGTGCAGAAGAAACCTGCAAGAGGCTGAAGGTGGCCAAATATGTGCAACTTGTCACAAAACTGGATGCTTACAGAGATTTCTTTGAAGATGTCCCAGCTGCTGGGAATGCGGCAGTCTCTTATCTTTCTAGTTAGACACAGCCTGACATCTACTATGGAAGTATTTAAAAAGGTCTTGAAAAGGCAGATTATCTTGTCTTTGAATGAGCCATTTTGTCAACCAAGAGCTGGAGCCAAGCAACAATCTCTAAAAAGCACCACAGTTTGTTTCAATCTTTTTGTTCTGAACCACTTTGTAATAGATTTTCCGAACGCTGGATATCTCATTTGGAACCAAACCCCTCAATTTGACAGCACGAGACATTTTTTTCGAAGCCCAATCCAAGGTCACCAGTTTCCTCAAACAACCCTCCAAGCATCCTGGTCCCATCTGTATCCACTACAGCAGCAGTAGACTTGGCAGTGTAAGACCAGACTATATCCTTCCTCGTCTTCTTTAGATCTTTCTTCAGGAGATCAGCAGTCTTAGTCCTCCAGGAACCACTGAGTCCAACACAAATTTAGGAAAACCCAAGTTCAGATTTCACATCCACCTCATTGCCAAGAAAAGTCCTGGTGTTGATCTGTTAGGGGGAACGAAAGCAAGCTGATACGATTAGGTTTCACACAATACCACCTCATTTTTACCACTTCAGTCTTTGGGTGGTTGTGGATAAACACAGTTTGGAGGAATGCACTTGAATACACACATACATACAGTACATTCATCAACCTGTGTAAGTAAGTGTAGAACACCCCTTTAAAAAACTGATGCATGTTGAATAGATCCCCTTGAAGGAGCTAGCAGCTGTTGGTGGCTTTGAATAGATTTGAAATGGATGAAGAGGATCTAAGGACTCCTTGACACCTGCCTTGTTTGGTCCGAACCAAAATTACAGGTGTGAAACCTCCCCCTGGACAATGGTCCGGACCAAACAGCTGAACCTTTGTCTGACAAAAAGAGGCAGTCTTGTTACGGATCAAACTGAACCACGGTTTGTTTCCTGGTGTGAAAGCATTTTTTTTTTTGACAGTGAGTGTCCTCGGAGCAGACAGGTGTTGGTGATACAAGCGGAGGAGAAATTAGCAGTAAAGTTGTCAAGCTGTAGTAAATGTAAAGTGCAGGTTTCCTTGTCCACGAGCAACGCAACAAAACAAAAACAGCTACAGTAGCATGTGGGGAGAAGAGGAGACAAAATCATAAAGAGTCAGTTGCAAAAACCCACAAAAACAAAGATATTTTTCAGTTCATTTTTGAGAGGATGAGAGAGGGTATATGAGGGGATCGAAGAGCCCTTCTTCAAACCAATCAAAATGTTACTCAAATTAAAATGTACCAACCAGGAAGAGAATTTAAATGACCACAAAGAGACACAAACAGACCACAAAGAGGTGCAAAGGAACTGCAAAGTCTGTGTATCTTGCTCCTATGTAAGAGAGGTGGTGGGGCCTTTTGCATATCTGTGCCCAGGGGCCCATCGTCTCATAATCCACCCATGCATGTAGGTAATGACGACAGGATGTGGGTATGTCGTGGATAGGTCCTTAGTGCACTGGCACTAAATTTCAATGTGAAACCACAACTGACTGTATCAAATATATACAATATAACAAAAATGCGCACCATGGTTTGGACTTTGAGCTGTAAAAAGGCCCTAAATCTGACTTTTTTGGAAGAGAAATGCATGTGTGCATCCATATGTATGTCATCTGTGTGTTTTTAGAAAATCTGAACAGCTTGAAAAGTTTTGCTGTCTGTCTACTGTCGGATCAGGTTTTTCGTTCAGTTGTTCTAAACTTTGCTGAAAGGTTGTAAATTACTGCAGTTATCGCTGATAAAGTACTTGGCTTCTGCAGAAGCTGCCGAGGTTGTAGTTGACGTCTTTTCAAATGCTGTTGATTCTCCTTGTCTCAGTTTTCCTCAGTACCAGGTGATCTGTCCATCTGTCTTCTTGACTTCTTTCTGTGTGCAGTTTGTCTCTGCTTATCCCTCTGCGTCACGCCTAGTTTTCCTCCCTCGAGGGTATGCTCCAGCGTTATTCAGTAGACATCAGTGTATACAGTATGTGCTGGTTTGGATGTGGTGGAGAGTGTCCCACTTGGCCTCGGGCTAAAGCTGCTGCGGTCAAATAACTGGGCTTTGCTCCGGCCAAAACCAGCGACTCCAGTTAGAGAAAGAATTAGAAAATAAAAATGAGGTGATTGAGGCCAGTGGAAACAACAGAGAGCGTGTCTGTCTGTAATGTGAGCGTGTGCCCAAGGAAGTTAATGCAAATGTATTTATGGACTGATCCCACATTGTTTCTCCTGATAGATTCTGATATGTTAAGTCGGGGCTTTGTCCAAGTACTTATCCAATACCAATTCCATTCCTGTATTTCCACAATCCTGTGTAAGGTGCTGTGGCATGAATTTATAACTACACATCACTTCTAAACTAAAATACAGAAGTTCATACACCAATGTCCTTTTTAGGCTTTTGCTGATTTTACATGAATAGTTTTATGCATAATTTCATAACAGAAATTGTATTGATGCATCAGTGGTTTAATGGTGTGTTTGTGTGTGTAACAGGGGGATACTGTATGTGCCTTTTTCTCTCGTTAGATTTACACAACATCTATCTGCGTCAGAGGTTCCACAGGTCCGTAAAATCTAGGGCTACCCCCTGAAAGTCAGAGATTCAAAACATCAGCTGGGGACCCCCCAGTCGACAGATATTGCCTCAAGTAGAGCAGGCTTTTTTTCCCAGTGTGCAGTGTACTGCTACAATCACTCAACCAAAGTCTACCACCAAAGTGGTGTATGGCGCACATCAAAAAATACACCCCTGTTATTTTCAGGGTACAACCCCACACTGGCAGCGGCTAGATGCGCATCACTCCTGGATGTGCCGCCCCACAGCACTTCACACCTCTGTCCTTTTTCTAGCCTCGCCACCCCTGGAATTAAATGCATTTTTCCCCCACTCACTCTGCGCTTGCGCATACCAGCTCCCATAGCAGCTCTTTTTCTCTGTTCCTATGGCAGCTCGACTCCTCTCCCCACCACTGATGCATAAAGAGAACTTTGTTGCTGTTACTGTGTCTTGTGTGACGAAGAATGGATGAGGTGAGACTCATTGTTGAGGATGAGAAATATTATGAGCTAAACAACCCACAGTCCTGACATTATAAAGACCATGACCAAAAAGATATTGCTTGAAGAGTCATAGCTCTAGAGATTGGCTCTTCAGGTGAGAAATGAACTTTATTAAGAGTGTCCACACATGATTTTAAGCTAAGAGGTGGAAGAGGTACAGATCTTTTAGTAAAAGTAGTATTAACTTTGTGTGGTCATCTATTGATGAGCTGCAGCGCGACATGTTCAGTTTGTGCTAGGGGCTGTTATGGATCCTTATCCGAGTCAGTATGTGACATCTTTAAGTGCCTTCACTGTACAGTAGAAAATGTGATTTCTACGCTGTAAATGAATCTGTAAAAGATTTAAATCTTTCACTTTTCTTTTTGTAACTTAGGTATGTCACCTTCTTGTTCTCCAGTGTCCTCCTGGTACATGCATCAGGAGTCAGATACTTTGCCACAGGGGAAGCTACCACACACCGCTTCGTCTTTCAGCCCACGTCCAAAAGAAATTACTCTCTTGCTGCTTCAGTCACAATTATCCTCTGCACCCTTTTTCACTCCTTTTAGAAAAATGGGGACTTGGAAGGAGCTCAGCACAGGAGAGTGGAGAGGGCAGTTTTTACACTTCCCGGCTCTGTAAAACACAGATGTCAGTAAAACCCCCTCGACGGACACAAATGTAATTTCAAACCGTTCCCTATAGCCCTACGCATCCGTCACTGTGTCATTTTTTGCACTTTACCCCTGCAGTTAATTATTCCCCTAAGATGAGGTTTTTAGTTTGATGACTGCAGAGAGGAGGAGTGTAAGTCCTGTCATAAAAATCAGATCTACAGTGTAGGGAGTCTGCAGGAGCTGCTGCTAGCTTATAGACGGATTTCACCACCTCAGCCTCTGTTGGACAAACACACTCACTCTCTCATACGTGCATCCATCCTTCTGTGCGCAGGCAATGCGATCCTATTCTGCAGATAAAGTTCAGTTCTATTAACTGTTAAAATGTAATGCCTGATTGACTTTTTTTTCTGTCAGTGTCATTTTCAGAAGCTGCAGTAGCGGTTGCTACCTATGTGACACTCTGCAGAGTGTGGTAAAGTGGTAGAAATGTATTTAATTTGAACTTATGCAGCATCACCAAAAATGTCCTAAAATTAGCTTCTCTGTTGGATGCAAAAGTGTCTACAGCTTTACACACTTTGGCCAGCCAGATGCACACACCTACACGCACACATGTGCACATGTGAACACACTTTCCTACTCACATCATGCTCTCTCTCTGAACCTCACACTCTGTTCTTTCCACTGAGCGTGCGTCCACACATAAACATGCACACACCTATACACAGATTCCCCCTCACTTAAAATGCTGCTCAGCGATTGATAGGTGCTGCTGACACCAGCCGTATGGAGCTCTGTGTGTGTGTGTGTGTGTGTGTGTGTGTGTGTGTGTGTGTGTGTGTGTGTGTGTGTGAGAAAGCGATATATGAAAGGCGAGGGGGTGGGGTGTTAAGACGGAGAGGTATGAAAGGGCGAGGTGAGTAGGCTTTGAAGAACAATACGCTGTGTGCAGGGTCAAAGGTTAGGGAGGCGTCAGCACTGACAGGAACTAACTGTCAGCAGCTTTAGTGGCATGCATTGAAATGCCATATTAACTATGAATATCAATAGAAAATAGTGGTTTCTTGATCTCACTGGAAAAAACGTGTTTCCACTAGGCCACCGTGCTGTGGAAACCATGATTCTTTTAAAAGTAGGTTGTCGGGCACATATTTTTTGGATGAAACTTTTCTGTGTATTGAATAGAGCCTGACTGATACTTAATTTTTGAGTCATTCTGATAATAATAATAATTATATATTTTATTTATTGGTGCCTTTCAAAGCACTCAAGACATCTTACAAGACACAGTTAAAAAAAGACGAGCAGTAATTTATCCCGACATAAAATCAGGCAAAGTAGTGAGTTACAATAATTAGTTAATAATATAACTGGGTATTAAATCATCGTCATAAAAACCAGGGTTAAAATTATCATCATCAGTATAAAGTCATTATTAGTGCAAAACTCAATGTGGGTGTCACCATTATACCCAGTTCACACTACTTGACTTTAGCCCTAATTATCAACTCACTGACAGTTTTCGTAGCTCCCTATCAAGAGCCACAAATTCGAGGCAAGTCGACGTGGCGCAGCGCTCACAAATAGCCGCTTGAGCGCTATATGTGAACTGTATGAAGACATGAGCCAAGAGGCTTGCTGCATCTAGCATGCTAAAAAAATCTGGTTTCTCATTTATAAAACAGTGTGTAGGATCCTTACTAAAATGTACGTACGGACAAAAGCCAAATATGGCGTGCCTCAAAAAAAACTTGACAATTTCTACAATCAGGCTTCCACCTCACCATCTGCATCGCCAATTTCCCATCTTCAAAATGTTCGTAAGCATGGGTCAAAAGTTCTCCCATCAAGTCTGTTTTTATAGATCACAGCTTTTCTGTAGGAAGTGGCATATGCCTCTTTCAGGCCTCATTTTGTGCTTGCACAGTAGGGTTGTCACGATACTAAAATTTCAAACTCGATATCGATACCCAGGAAAATATTCAATACTCGATACCATTTTCGATACAGTAGCAAAAAATTAAGAGGCATGTCATTTTTTAAATAAAGATCAGAACAGTAACATCAATGATAACAACAAAAAATCCCCCCAAAATAAATAACAACCAGAAACAAGATCTGTCCATACATCTACAGCCCTGTTTATTTTCTGTGCTTCTGGTGAATTGGCACCATATTTTCGTTGCTGATCAAATAGAGTTGGTAGTTTAGGCTCAGGATGCTCCTGTTTGTACCTCACTATGTGATCAGAGAACCAGGGGTTACGGGAGAAACCAAACGTTTTTTGAGCTTCAGTCTGTGACTTTACAGTTAACATAACTTTTCAGACACACATAATTGTGTTGTCCTGTTAAACTAACATTGTCTATTAATGTTACAGACGGGCATGACTGAAAAGTTTTCTGCTTAGCTCCCACATTAACGTTAGAAGTTATATTTTAGTTTGATGCTGGCGACACCAGCTGCTCAGCTGCTAGTGAGGGGAGGGGCTGTACCTGCCGTCTGCAGCGTGCTGTGTTCACTTCACTAAATATTTCCAAAGAGCGCTTTTTCCTTTATCATTTTTGACCAAAACTGGCTGCTCTGATCCTCCTGCAGCTGCGCTGGCCATATTACAGCAACAGAAATGTGTGCATGCGTGCACAGCGACGACAACAAGCCGGGTTGCAGCGAGGGCTCTGTGCCTGCCAGACGCTGCCTGCACAGTGCGTGTCAGTCGGACCCGTCGCGCGCACCCGACAGGCACTGAGGTGGCGTGCACTGTTAGTATCGATACTTTTGTAAATTAGTATTGTATCCGGATACAGCGTTTGAGTATCGATACTTTTCAGAGTATCGATACTTTTGACAACCCTAGTGCACAGTGTTTATAAATGAGACCCCTAGACCTGTCGGTGAGCGACAGCCAATGAGAACACAAGACATGGTTTTAGGACACAGACAAGCAGTGCTGTGGTGCTTTTCAAGGTGTTTGAGAGGAAGAAACAGGGGATGACAGAAGGGAAGTGAAGGTGGAAGGTGGACTATTGCACACAATGTTTATGTAAGTTATGAGTGTCATAACTACTTGCAATGTTTGAAAATGCTCTGTCACTTTTTGACTTTGATATTTTCTCGGCTGCTTGCGACGCCCAGCATCTTTTTTTAAGCGCTTTGGTATTGTTCTGAGGCTGTGCTGAGCAATTCTTGTTGAAAATCTCTGAACTTTTCAGAGATGCATAGAAGCACGGTGATGTCACTGCTGCTCCTTTACCTACTGTCTATCCTGAGCTGTACAATCTTAGTCAGAAACTATCATAACAAAGACAGAAAAGCCCATTTGTGGGAGCAGATCAGATCACCAGACACTCTGTGTTGCCAGTGAGGGTTGTCAACCCTCTGTTAATTGAGCTCCACTTAAGCTACTTAGCTAACATTGCTGTCAAGATATTCTTGTCATAGAAACAAAACCACACGTATCGTGTTTTTTATAAGGTGCTCCCTAGTGTCCTTCTGCTGCTTTTCTATCAAAGAAAAACTCTGTGGACACATACCCCAAAACAATATCGCGTCTCATATCATGATATGGTATATTGCCCAGCCCTAGCTGTGCTTCCTCCTGGTGAATGACCTTATTGTGTGTCACCTCCTGTCACCGCACAGTCCCATAGTGTGAAAGCTTCTATGAGATAAAGACTCCTGATTACAAGATGGCAAGCTGTGTAGTGTGTAGTGTACAGCAATCAGATGGCATTCAAAGGTGGAGAAAGATCAATATTGTGAATGTCTTGTGGGAGAGCTTTCCAAGGCTCTAGACTTCGTAGTCAAGTGGGCAGATGGTGAAGTGACTTGGATGGCAGAAGATCAGGATCCATTGATATGAGATATTGATATTTTAGAGTTGACATGATCTTCTTCAGCAGATTAACTTTAAATCACAACATAAACATTTTTTATTAGGATCCTACATCAAACTGGTTATAAAGAATAACAACCATACATGTGCTTTGTGGGACAATTTACATTTGAAAAATAAACTTGTCAGTGCTCTCTGGTGGAGAAACTAAGTACTGACAATAAAATCTCTGGCATCTCTTTGCTGCAATATTTATCAACTGAAACGGGCTCCTAACATCTGCCATGCCGATGTATCACTTGGCCTCTGGTACTGAACAACAAACATGCATTTTCAATAAAAGAATCAACTGCGTTTGATGAGTGAACTTTTCATCTTGTCACAAACGCTGCTCTGTGCTCACAAAACAGGATTAAGTCCACAATGTTGTGATTAAAGACACAGATCACAGAAAATCTTTAAGCATAAGGATTTACTTTGGCATCTTGAGATTAGGATTTACCAAAAGCGTCATACATTGGCACCTGAAGAAACCAAAACTATTTCAAAGAGCCAGTAGTGGCGAACTAAATAACATGTTTTTATGGGCTAAGGCGTGTAGGTCTATTAGTAAACCACTTGCAATGTTGAGGTTAACGTTTGAGAGTGCCAGATTCCATTGGGTTGTTTTCTTTGGGGAGTGAGTGTGTACGTGTTTGTCTGACTGTCTGTACGTCTTTGTTTGTTTGAATGACTATAAGTAGGTAATTGGTACATGGATGTGAACCCACAAATATGCCTACATCCTGTTGTCTTTATTTGCGTGCTTCTTATGTAATTTCTTTCACATTTGCCAGGTCTGATTATGCAAGATTTTAGTCTTTGGATCTATTATTTGTTCAGCCTCAGTAAGAAACCCTTTTCCAGGTATTTACCCAAATATAGCGGCAAACTATGCGCTCGCCTCAACTTTAATCAGCTCATGTTTGAAGTGCCGTGTGTTGGCAAGAAACCCGTCCCCTAGGACCTGATACTAATCACCCACTGAGGAGAACACAAACGCACACCAATATAATGTGTTTCAATGCAGGGTATCCAAACTAACCCGACTGCCAGAATAAATGTTGGCATTGTACATTTCTGCAAACCACAGATATGTTACATTAGTGCATTGCTATGTAGTGGATAGGTTAAACCTTTACATTTCCTTATGTTTCAATGCTCTGGTTAATGGGGGGGTTAGGTTTCAGCACAAGAACCTATTGGCTTTGGTTACACAACAAACAACAACTTCTTATGGCAGAATCCCAGCTGGAAATGCAGTGAGGGCTCTGTAAAAAACAACTGCTTTCTGTGGCACTATCCCAGATGGAAAAACGACAACAGGTCGCTGAAAAACATCCACGTATAGTGGCCTAAAGGCGGCTTGGAACACAGTGATGACTGGCTAAAAACCAACCGTTTTTGTTGTTTGTTGCTCTCTGACAGTGGTCTGTAGTGGTCTGCAGCTTGGCAGGGGTCTCGTTTCATGTGTCAGGCCATTCGCCATCCCCTCCATGTCCTGATGACAGTCAGCTTCTATACTAGATCACTTTCAAAACATTGATATAACATTGAAAATGTAATGTGTCTGTGGTTTGCATAAACGTAACATGTTAACATATTCTTCTGGCGCCTGGCTGGAGACACTAAATGCAGGTGTTTCCCAGCAACACCATATTTGTATTAGTATTTTAGTTTTCTTGGAGAGCAAATACGTGCAACATCATTGTAGTGTATGTTCCACATTCCTCTTGATTTATGGTGAGGTTTTGTAGAAATCCATGGCAACTCAGGCTGAGTCTATATGATCTCCAAGCAGTAACACCCATAATATGTCCTTCTTTTCAAATGACCTCCCAGCTTATGTCTCCTCCTGATGTTGTGAGGTCTAATATCAGTGAGCCTACCAGTGAGAGCCAAGTCCAGAACAAACAGGAGAATCAATAAATTGAAACTGTACTACAAACGCTGACGTCTGTCCAATTCCCTGCTCTATTAGGGGAAATCTCTACCTACAGCTGGTGCCAAGACAAATAAACCCCTCATAGGGAGGACAGAAAGAGGGGAACATGAGAAAGAAATGCAACTACAGCAACAACAGTCAACATAACAAAGGAAAATGCTGCGTCTGTCTCCACAGTGTGGTCTGAGCAACGTCTGGACGAGATGGGATACATTTTCATGGATGCTTTAAGCCAGCGACAGTCCCCAAATCATTCCCTGCGTATAAGCACTTTCAACACGCCAGTCTGGAGTCAAGAAAAGCATCGCACTTCACCACACTGTTGCCTTTGTTTATTTCAAAATCAAAGCTCGGCCTTAGAGATGATGTTGTGGCTGCTCTGTGCTCGGGTATAGTGAGGTAATGATCTCATGAATGTCAGAAATGTTACATAACTCATGGGATTTCTTCCACTCTTAAAGCGTAATTCTGTTGAAAACGGATTTTTATGTCACATGCAGATCATTTCCAGTGCAGCCACAAGACAATTTAGTGGCAGAAAAATGTCCAGCTGTCTAAAATATCAACATTAAGTATCGGGTTTTGCTTTATTGATGCTGAGCAATCATATAGGGATCATCCATCAAAAGAGAGGCAGAGTTTCTGTACTAACAGCAGCCTCAGTTGAGTATAATATCACTCTCACCAGCCTCGTCGCTAGAAGAAAATGTTGGTATTGTATGTTTCTGCAAACCACAGATATGCTACATATGTATGTTTCATATGTATCATCAGTGTTTCTAAAGTGATGTAGTTCTGATTACATATGAGCTCATTTTGTCATCAGGAGATGGACAGCATAGGGGATGACAAGACATCCAGGCAAGATGACAGCCGTCTGCAGACCACTGTTTGAGCGCCAGCATTTTCGGTGGTGATTGCTCCACCAGAACTGGGTGTTTTTTAGCGAGTCATCAGTGGCATTTCCAGCTGTGATGGTGTTACGAAAACCTGGTATTTTTTGTGAGACATTGGCGGCATTCCCAGCTGTGATTATGTCACCATAAGCGGGTGTTTTTTAGCGACACATCAGCGGCACTCTCGGCCATGATTGTTACCAAAAACAGCTGTTTTTAGTAAGACATCTGCAACATTTCTAGTGATGATTGGGCCACACAAACACTGTGTGTTTTTAAGGGAGACATTGGCACATTTTCAGCTGTAATTACGCCTCCAAACTTTGGTGTTTTTCAAAGAGACATCGGCAGCATTTTCAGCTGTGATTGTGCCACCAAAACTGGGTATTTAATGCCAAACATGATCTTTTCCTAACCATAACCAAGGGTGTTTTTTTTGTGCCTAAACACTGTTACCCACAGCAATGTTGAAACTGAAAGAAACTGGAAGTTTCAACATATCCACTACATAATAACAACTGTTACGTATCTTTAGTTTGAGTACAAATCCAACATTTATTCTAGCGATTGGGTTGCTCTGACCACGTACTTGCTGCTGTGCAAAGGCATCTTGGATAACATCCAATGACTAACTGTACAAGAAATAAGTGCTTAAGAAAAATGAATCACACTACTAAATCACAAACTAACTCCTGGACATTGCAGATTGATGAATCATAAGAATGTAAAAACATCCAAGGTTAGATATTTTCTTAAAATGCTGCCAAAAAACTGCAGCTGATGGATTCTGCTGTATTCGCCCTGCAGCAATAGCAGCTAGTAATGTAAGTCCTAACAGTTTATTTAAGTTACTACATATGTAACATATTAGGCACATTGGTTTCCATCTGATTAAAAACATTAAGTCAGCATGAAAACATATCATGATGAATTTAGCCAGGAACCATACCATGCACTCAGTGGTATATGACATATTGTGCAAACCATGTGACTGTACATCCAGTTGGAGAAGATTCAAAATGTCAAAATAAAACAGATGAGGTTGCAAAAGTAAGAGTGCCATAAAAAAGGCAAGCAGATATATTATGCTGATACTGTACATGCTGAGAGAAACAAAACATTGGAGAGCGAAGCCAAGCCCAAACGCCCCATCTTGCAGTGTTAATGAAAGTGAAAAGCATGTTGTGTGTCCATCTTGTGATTCAGATCCGCTCCAAAATTTAATGGGTTCTTCCTTGGCCCATGCTACACCATTCCACTAAGTTTCACGAAAGTCGGGCCAGTAATTTTTCCGTAAATCTGCTGACAAACAAACCAACGAACAAACCAAACTGACAACATAACTTCTTTGGCGGAGGTAATGAATATAAATAACCCAGGATACATGACATGAGGCAGATTGCCAAGCCAGTTTGACCCCACTATCGTCCAACTGGCACTCAGACTGTAACTGCTCTTGTTATTCTTCCTCCCACTCAATCAAACCAGCTCTCCTCGTCCAATTACCCAGAATGCCGTGTCCGATTGGAACACGGTCAGTGCATAAAATGTTTCTCTCAGGGCTGAGCACAACACTGAGACCAGTGGGGGGATAACTGAATGAGTTTCTCATTTGCCAGCCAAGATAGCCTTTCCCCTTGGCATCACATTGTGGAATTAGCTTCTCTCTCCCTCTCCCCTGTGTCCCCCCCTCCACTTCTTGGTTGAGTTGTTGAGTTTGATGAATGGTGTTGTGACAGAAACCGTCAAGCGAACACACACAGCCGTCCAGCCCACCGCGTCTGGCAATTAACTGAACTGTCTGCACTCTCTTCTCCAACACTCTGGATGCCATCGCACTTTTAAGTCAAACTGGGCTCAGTTTGGGCCCGCTCAGAAATCCACAATACACAGGCAGATTTAAGTGAAGACTTTTAAATCATTAGGTAGTGGTGAGTAAGTCAGTGGTTGCCAAATTGGGAGCATTTTCCTGTAATGGCTCTCCTGTTCTAGGAATAGTTTTCCATCCCTTAAATTTTGCCAACTATACCCCAGACAGGTTAACAATTATCCAAAAACATCTTCTGTGGTTTTTGGGAACCTTCACTTTAAACACAATGATTGATGAGCGATCCTCCTCTCTTAAAATATTGCACTGCTTTATGTGTTTACTCATCCTAAAGTACAGATACAAACACATAAAATTTGTCTGGGATGAGACATCATGTAGAGTTGATTGATATGCAGATGGCATTGCAGGAAGTGTCTAAACTTATACATCAATGTTTGGTATATTACAGTTCATGTTGCTGCTATAAATACTCACATATCCCACACTTGTAGAGCCAAGTTTATATTCATCATAACCTGGAAGAAACACTTGCAAGTATCTGTTACAGTGTAAGTTTCATCCTCAGTTCTGCAGAGACAACTAGGGATCAACTGATATGGTTTTGTAGGGCCAATTCCAATAGCGATTTTTTGTCAAGGAGGCCAATAGCCAATATTTGGAACCCATACACATTTTGCAATAAAAATGAAAATCGTAGTGTCAAATTTTCGAATAACACAAACTCCAACACAAGTCATTGTTTAAATGCCTTTAAGCACAAGTTTTATTAAACGGTCCAAAAAGGAAACTATCAACGTTATCTTGAAAGAAAAAAAGAGAGCCTGTTGCTCTTCTTCGCATGTATTACAGTCTGCCTTCCCTGGTGTTAAAACCTGTAATACTTCCATTGGCCTACTGCACTTTAAGACCTTTTATTCAGTGCATCCATCCACCCAGAGAGGGGGAGTATGGGCTGAAGTTTTGATGTGATACAAACATGAAGCCTAGTGTATAATTCTCTGGTTTATCATGGCTGCTGCCATCTTGCGCAGATTATGTCGTTTGGAGCCAGAGTCTGCCCATTTGCGATCTTGGAGGTATGGAGTTTCCACCCATACACCAGTATGACCAATCGCTAGCATCGCCATTGATCACGAGCACACTGACTGGCACACACAGCTGTCAGTCATGATGTCAAACCCCCTTTAGATAGAATCAAATAACTAATTTAAACCAAACCTATGAGGAAAAACACTTGAACATACATCATTCACATACATCAGTGTGAAAAGAACTGCCTAAAATGACAGAAACCATCTTTGAGAAAAAATTATTTGACGTGTACTTAAAGGTTTTAGTTTAGCACATGCCCCATCTGCTATCGTGGAGCGGGTGAGGTTTATGACCTACACTGCAGCCAGCCACTAGGGGGCAATCAAGACATTTTGGCTTCACTTTTGGGAAGCTGTTATGTCATCCATCTTTATTATACAGTCTATGCTCCACCTGGGGTTGAATACACATTGGCAGATCTGTGTTACATACATCTTGTGTATGAAATGTCTGTATCGTCAGTGACAATTGTGCTTATAAACTTTATAAGTTTATAAAGTTTATAAAGTATGATAACCTGGTCATGCTCTCGCCGTGGTCAGGTTTTCACTCCCTCTTCCTCTCTGTTTTCGTACTCATACAACTGAAGTTACATTCGGTAAGAACTGTTACTAACGGCAGAACATTTCCAGCAGGAACACTTTGTTTTTGCAGCTTTACATGTTTTTGTCCTTTAACATTAACTTGTTCATACTTAACTGCAGACTGTCTCCCAAAGCATACCATAGAGTTTAAGATAATTCATTATCATGGGGAACAAATCTTCAACTTTATTATACCGGCAAGTTATGAAAGCTTCTTAAAATGCAGTTGTAAGCATAAAAACATCTTCTTAGCACAAAGAACCACAGGTTTGATTTTTCAACAATACCTTTGAGGGAAATTCTTTTTGGCAGTCAAGCCTAGAGTGTGGGTGTTGAATGCACACTCACTTTGGAAACTTGTGTAAGCAGGTAAAGAAAAAAAAAAAGAGAAAGGATGTGAAAAGATGACCTGACGTGTATGGGATGGACTGTCGGCTGTATCTGAGGCAAATTTCAAGTCTCTACAAGTTGATTTAAATACCACACTGTCATTACAATAACTGACAGGCTGGGTGGTAGAAAATTAGTGTAAAAACTGTATTTAAGAACTTTACTTTAGGAAATGTTTACTTTAAAGTAAACATGATTTGCAATACATAAGCTGACACATGCAAAGCCACCTACATGGCCCTCGGCATCCTGGGTGGCCCCTGTGGAAACCAGTCTCCTTACACTTAGTGTGTCAGTCTCGTGGCTACCCATGGAGCAAAACAAGAGCAAGGAAAGTTTTGTGAAATAAAGTTAGTGAAACAGAGATGATGTGGCATGAAGTGTGGAACAAATGAAACCAAACCTGGAAGGCACATATTCAGAAATATAACCAGTTCAAGAAAATACACGTGCCTTGCATGTGCTTTCAAGTCAGAACATTTTTAAGGATTTATTTGCCTTTGAAAGAAGCCGTTCATATCTACATAAAGAGTGGGTCTTGGTCCACAGATATTGCTATGCTGCTACAGCAGCCTAGAATGGACAAACCAAAACACTGGCTCTACATAGGTCCAGCTGCGCTTTTGCATCGGCCACTGTATTTAGCAATCCCTACACAACAAGAGTGTCGAGAAAACACTGATTTTATTTAACGTTAAGCTGCTTTAGACCTAGGCTATGGAACCAACTACTTGACTGCGTCACTGGCCGCGCACATGTGAGTTGTCGACGGTGACAATGTGTGTGTCGGCTTCATCGTGTGTACCAAGTGCAGCACGATGCTGGTATACGTATGATAGCAAAAAGACGGGGACCTCGACACTAAGGAACACACATGGGCTCGGGTGGGGTCGGGCTGGATTTTATGGGCCCAATCTAAGCTCTAATCTGTTTGTTTTGGAGAGGAAAAGACCTCTGGATAATTTGGCTCCCAGTAAAAACCTCCTGAATGTCTGGGTCTTAAGTTATCAAAGAAAATAGGTGAGCACACATTAGCAGGTGCAGGGCTAGTGGCCCTGCTTTGATGTGCTGAACAGGGTAGGAGAAACACCAATTTGTTAAGTAAAACTGCTTTATTTAGTGTTGTCATCAGTTAGGGAGACCTCTGCGGATAATTTGGCTCCCGGTAAAAACCTCCGGAACAATAAAAACTGTACAAATTCTAACTGGAAGAAATTTTAGCTGGTTGCAGTCTGCAGTCCTCACAGCGAGATGCTACAAAATCCCCCTAAATCTTACACACTTGACCTTTAAAATCCACCCACACATAGCAGTGAAGAGTTTTTGAGTTAGTGTTGTGTCGGTCGTGAACGTGTCGTTCAAAAGAACGAATCTTTTAAGTGAACGTACTGAACTGCATCACTTCCTGAAATGATTGGTTCCTTTCTCAGTTCAGTTGAGCTCTCAGCAGCGAGCGTACAGGCCGGGACTGGAACTGCCGATTCAGTCCATGTGAATGATGAATCACTCGCGAGGCGGAGACAGCCAGGCTGCAGGGAGGGAGGGAACACCTACCCGCCTGACGAATCACTCGCTGAACGACACTCTCCCTGAGTGATTCTAATCATTTCCTCTCAGGGATACACTTTCATGGGGACCGTTTTCTCCAAGCTAACGGCTAATGTAGCCAGGATTCAAGCCACATAAACATATACACACACCTCCCCGTTGTTTTAACAGATTTAGTTTCCAGATAAACAAACTTAAAACGTTAGGCTGGCAGCAGTAATGAGAAGAGTGAGACTCACCAGTCAGTGCAGAGCAGCAGCTGCAGTGACGGAGACTGCGGGTCTGGTGTGTTCAAGTGTAATAGGCACTGTATTGATCCCAGAGAGAAATAACTTTTTTTTTTAACTTTGCTAAATTGCCACAGCAAGCAACAACTCACATACAGTATAGCACAGCATGTAACAAGTAGTGTATAAAACCTGCAGTTTGAGAAAATGCGTGGCTGAGACTCTCATTACGAGGTAACTGTGCAAAAGTGTGCATGTTAAGTGACTCAGTGATCCGCAGTACGTTCAGTGAATGGATCACTCACTGAAAGTACTGGTATTCGTTCGTTCAGTCACAGTGCGACTGAACGTACTTCACAGTGAGTGCAGTGCACGTGAGCCCTCAGCCCAATTTGCCAAGTAGACCAGTTAAAAAGCCCTCATTCTAAACAGTGTTCATTTACGATAGCCTACTATATATAGGACAGGACACTTGAAACATCATGATTTATAAACGAGTTTATTTTTACAAACGTGTTTGTCAAAGCAACACAGCGCTCCCGGCCGTCTCCACTCCTGGAACTGAAACATGAATCTTTCAGCCGTGTATCAGTTCAGTGAGTTGGAGTCGCAGGCTCCTCCCGCCAAGCATTGAACGATTCGGTGAACGAATCTTTTTAGTGAACTGATTGTAGTGATTCAGTAACATCTAAAGAACTGCCGTGCCCAACACTATTTTGAGTCAAGCATCTTACTAGACGATGAAAAATGTACTATTCCTGTCAAGCATGCAGTACACGAGGAACAAAAACAAGATGTTTATGGGACAAAAGATCATGGCGTATCACTGATTCGACCAGTAAAACAAATGATGCTTGCAAGTGACCTAGTTTATCTCAAATATCCAGAGTATGTGTCCCCGAGATATTGCTCAATAAAAGTTGAGTCTAGCATCTAAAATTGTGTGTACGTGTGTGCATGTTGCTCTTTTGGGCCCTTGCAGAGTTGTTGTTGTTATTCTTACCACCCAAGCCAAGAGCAGATAGCCTGTCAAAACAAGCGCTCTCACTTCCGACCGACAGGGAGACAGCTCTCCGAACGGATGCAGTTGGGTTGCTTTTTTTTTTTTTAATCCGCTGAGGAATGCCTGCAAATAAAGTTTTTGTTTTTGGAAGGTGGATCTCAAGGAAGTGAAAAACCATGTAAGAGTATAACTGCAGAGCCAGGGATACACAACATTTTACATACTTGACCACATATAGAAATAAAAGGCTCTCCTGCTTCTGTCTCACTGCAAAAAGAGATCATGTGCAAAATAACATATTGCAAGTGCACAGTTCTCCCATGTGTTTAGATAATGAACTTAACTATGGAGAAAACATTTAAACATTTGACTCATATCCTAATAAAAACTTTGTATGTCTTTTTACTGCTTTATTCAATGGGGTACCCTCTGTTGCAAATGGAGAAAGAAACAAATCATTAACCAGCTTTGCTCGGAGCCAGGTGGGTTCGAGCTCTGATCAAAGTCACAGAAGGGGCTGATGGGAGGCCAGCAGTGCAGTGGAGATGGGGGGTCCTCATTTAGCATTCAGCATAGCTGCCATGCATATATAAGCCTTTGATTAACAGCTGGGGTACCTTGGCACCATCGTTAGCCCCTCAAGGTGTGGAAAGGTTTCCTAGTCTCTTCTGCCAAATGCAACGAGGTGCCTGCTTTTGAAGTTCTAATCATACAAGCATCTGTTTGGAGACGAAGAGTCCGTCAGAATCAGGATCCAGCTTTTCATCAGTGGACTGATGGTTTTATTTATATGGTTTATATATCTTTGTTTGATCTGTGGATTTGAAAATGAGTATTAGAAGGGTATCGCACATATGGCTGGACTTTAATAGCCAGTTCACTTTGTTTTTGATTCTGAGTTCCGAAAATAATTAGCTTTGTTGACCTCTGAATGTTGCACTTTTTTTTAGTGCTTCTCCCCTTTATTATTCCCGAAGAGCAATGGACAACACATTTTGGTAGTACATCTATTTATCAAATATGTAATCTATCTGACAGAAGTTGGGTATTTATTCTTTGACTGTCAATCTTTGAGCTTTTCCATTCTCCTGATTTGCCCGTGTTCATTCTCTGGGCATCAAATATGGCAGCTTAGTCAGTCGTCATTGGGGCCTGATTCCGAAACATGAGGCACTCTTTAGCATCAGTATGAGATGTACCAAGCTTTCAACTATCTTCAGTGTAAACCCACCCGCAGCAATGATGTAGTATTAAGAGCAAGACTGTTCGAGTAGTACCCAGAACTTTTACCCAGGAGACTGCTGTTTGTGTCCCATGTGAAAACTTAAGTGTTTTTTAATTACTTGACTCAGTTAAAGTCTCGTGGCATATGTGTCCCATGACATATCTCTCATACGTCACATGACTTACTTATTAACACTTAGGTATGCTAAGTTAGGTTTATAAAATGCAGTTATTTTAAGCCAAACCATAGTCTGTTTTCTAAACCCAACCAAGTAGTTTTCTTGACTAAACCTTATGTAGTTTTGGTGATGAAACCTACATTTCCTGTGAGATTATTGTAACCCAGTGCGTGTAATGAGCGTAAATTGACATGCCGTCCCTGAGCATCCAAACTGACTGCTAGAATGGTACCTTGAGTGTTATAGTTTGAAGCGTAGGGCCACTGACCAAGCTGCCATTTTAGATGAGTGGGAGACAAATGGGAATAAGATCATATTGCCTCATTAATATAACAATGCCTTTTGTAAATTGTAAATATAAACTAGGGATATCAGTTACAGATAATTTTACTTTTGATAGCCCATTAACTTGTAACTAACGAGTTAATTTCTAAAAAACAAAAAATGACAAATACGTTTTTAGTCCTGCACTCCATTGAATCAGTGAGTTTCATTACAGCATTTCAAAGTACTTTTCATTTAGAGAGGGTTAGGATGGCAGTTATTGCCACGAGTAGCGCTGTTAACTTACATTAGCTCACACCAGGTGATGTGCAATACAGTAAACTGAAGAGTAGAGAAATTAACGTATAGACCAACATGCGTAATCGGTCAAAAATACCGTTGGCGATGAACCAATTAACGGTTAACTATTGATATTCCTAATCTAAATACTGTAGATTAAGCCTGGTTGGTACACTGATAGGATTTTAATTCCATAATAGATTTAATAATTGATTCTGATAAGATATATAAACCCTAATGGCACTGTAACAAAGAGCCTGTTGGATCTATATTCCTGTGTGTGTAGTTTACTCATAATGTGACTCTCCTGTATAAAAAAAAAAGTCACTAGCTTTATGAACACTCGTCTCTCTCTCTCTTTCTTTCTCTCTCTCATGTGTCTTGCCAAAGTTCGAGGCGTTTTGGAGCGGAGATAGATTTGCTGCTCTTACCACTAATCCCTCCAGGCCTGTTGGTCCCTGCGCTATCACCGCTGCTTTGACAGATATCAACGGCTCCTAACCAGACACACTTAAACTGTCCCATTGCTGCCGGCTTATTATCTCCTCTCTGGATGTACGCCGGCATTGAAGCATCTGCCAAGTGCGTAATTGAAGAAATGCATGGGATGTGCAGCACAGTGAGGCCTCAAGCTGACATACAGTACAGCTGTTCAAGGTGTGTGCAGATCTACAGAATGAGACAAGTAGGTTAAATAAAAAGAGGCACTTCATTAACTTCTGCTCACTGCATTTGACCCCATAATCTAGAGTCTTAACATCAGACCTGACTAGTGTAATGTGTATTTTTCAAGTTGAGTTAAAGAGTTTTCTGTTATTATATTACTGCTGGTGTTAGTTATTTTTAGCCATGACATAGTTAAGACTATAATCAGAATGCTCTCGCCCATAGTTTATGCAGCGTTTAACGTAATTTAAGGGAGATTAACATTTAAAGAATTAATGCAAGATAATGAGTGACGTGCAGTTGCCATTATTTTTACAGCATGTTGGCTTCGTCTCAGAAATGTCTGTTGACCTTTGAAGCTAAAATTCCATGTTTTAATCTTTAACTCTGTTCTCACACAAGTTTTATTCTTGTGATGTAATGATCAGATAAATATGTTTTCATGAGCGGAAACAGCTGGAACGTAGATAATAATCGTAATGATTCTACAATCAATCAATCAGGAGCATCCTTTCTTCACTTCTGCTATGCATTTTGTGCACAAACAATGTGTTCAGCCTTCCTGCTGTCACTGTTCACAGCCTATGTTAATATTTTTATTTGTTGAGAGCTGCATTTGCATCATTATTTACTGCTCTGTGTACTGTGTGCCTTGAACAATAAGGTGCATGCAGAGAGCTACTCTGAAGCACAGCCCCTTCCCACACACTGGCTCCTGTGGTTGCCTTTATGTTAATACTCTGACCTAAAGTATGCAGAGGCGAATCGGGAGGCTGTTATTAGTGGGTATGCATGCGTATGCTCCGTTTGGTGGCATCTCCGCAGTCGCTAACACCAGCCACTGACTCACGGCTAAGGCAGAAACCACCGTGGCCCCAAAGCACTTTGAGCAGACGCCTAATAAAAGACCTAAAAACACGCCGTAACACTCACACGTACAATATGAGCACATAAAGAGGAGACAGCGAGGCGCACGAGCAAGTGTGCACACATCGATTTGTTCACTGTTAATTCTGTCCAGGCATGAAAAGACCGTACGTGTTAACACAGACACAAAAGTGCTGACAGCTGGCAGAAGCCACAGAGTACCAGGGAGGGCTCGGCTCTCCTTAATGCGGCAGCCTCATGGGGTGCATTGACAGCTGGGAGCGGCCGATGCGAGCCTTTCCCGGGCTGGGAACCGGAGCAGCAGGCAGCCTGGAACTTTGAGGATCAGAGAAACCAGGCTCTCCCTCTCCTCTATTCTTCCTCCATCCTCCTTTTACTCCCTCGCTTCATGGGCTCTGTAATTACGCCGCTCCTGCCAGAGACGCTTGAAGTTTAGCCAATTAGACAATAAAGACCAGAGCTTTCTCTCCTGCTCTGTCTCCCTCCCTGGTCACACCCTTGCGTGTCTGCTCTTCCCTCACCTCTCCTATTTTACAGTTTAGCTATTACGTCCTGTTTGGACTTGGAATACCGACAACACATCCACCTCCTCCTAACACACTTCCTTTGTCTCCCTCCTTCTCTAATTCTTTATGATATACCCATGACCTTTCAGTAAGTAAGTGGATATCTGTCCTGCTGACTTCATCTGGGCTCCCTCTGCTTCTTCAGTTTCTTTTATTTTCTCTCTACTTGAGTCCTCCAACTTCTTTTCATCCATTGTTCGCCGTGTTTTATCCACATATCCTCTTAACCTCATTTAAAACACCTGTACAACAAACCTCGACATTGTCAGCTTGGCTTCCACAGCAAAGCCAGCAGATGGTCCTGTTGGGTTTTTTTCTCTTTACTCTAGAGAAAATAAAGATATGTTTCTGACTTTAATGTCCTGTCTAATTGTATGTGGTGGATTGTAAATGGTGGCTAAAGTTAGTTTGGGAGCTGTAGCCGGTGTCTGGGGCGGACACAGCAGCCCGGTCTGCGCTGCCCAGTGTTCTCTGGTGGTTTCAGACCACTGGCAAGCAGCTGCGTAGTCTGTAGGAGAAATAATTACAATTGTAGAGCTTTCTCCTTCTCCTCTGTCCCTCCTCCCCAGCGTGCCCTCATTGCCTGTCCTGCTGATGTAGGGTTTTGAGGAACCCTAGAATTGAGGGCTGTTTTTAGTGGTTGTGTGTGACGTTCTTCGTTATTCAGTTTAGTCATGTCACTAAAGCTGGAGCTGTGTTGGTAGCGTGCTGGCAGGCAGGAGTAATGGGATGTGTGCGTTTGAATGGCCAACCTTTGCAAAACAGTAACAGCATGACTCCACTAACTAGGACACAATTTTGTCTTGCTGGTCAGCTCAAATGGATAGTTTGGATTTTTTTGAACTGGGGTTGAATGAGGTACTCATACATAGTCAGTGTGTTACCTACAGTAGCTGGTGGTCGGCACGCCCCCAGGTTGGAAAAGAAGCAGTACTGCTACAGAAGCGAAGCAGTCAGACAGCCCTCTGCAACTGGGAAATGAAGCTGTTATATATCCATCTATTCTCTCTTCAATACCACAGTTCTCCTGTGACAAAAACAGTAATTTTACCTCACAGAACACAGGAGCTGCAGGACTACCACTACTTTGATCACTTACGCCAGCCTCACACTGGACACAATAGTGCCCCGATCTGTCACTTGTCACACAGCCGCCTGCCAGAAGTCACTTGACCATTCACATCGGAAGCAAATTTCTACGCACTGGTCAAGCAATTCCACTCCTCCGCTCTTTTCTAATTACATGTCAAGCTGTTTTTCTGTCTGCTTGTGTTTATGTGTGTGCTCGTCTCTCTTGTGCTCTTTTTTGACATAACAGACAAACATGTGGATGCACTGGTTGCCTATTTCACCATTTATCATAACCCAATCATACATATCATATTAAATATAGCCTTGACATCATTTGAAAATAAAGTATCAGTGTGTTTTCATGGCAGATTCCCCTCCAGCTCACAGAAAAAATAGACTAGAAGCTGAAACTATTGCTGCAGATTTTGAGCTTGCTCTGTGAATAACCATAGTTAACACTGGCGCAGAGAAATCAGGGTGCTTTGCAGCGCTTTTTAACCCAGCCTTAATTTTTGTTATGGTTTGACATTGGTGAATCCGTATTAACACTTAAACACTAAAGTCACACGATAATACAAACAAACCACCTGATTAGGGCACTGCTCAACCAGCAGCTTATGTGTTCTGCAAGTTAAAACCACTGTTTTTGTTAAAGGAGTGTGGTGGCTTTGAAGAGAGCACAGATAATGGCTTCAGTCCCCATCAGAAAGGTGGGTTGATGGCAAGGCAAAGCAGTGAAAATATTCTAAACATAGCCTACAGTTAAACTAGAAAAGATGTTTTAAGGTAGGCCTCTTTTTTAGGTGACTAAAATATGTTTTGCTGCTGCCCTCCTCCACAGCAGTACATTGTTTAGCTTCTGTTTCAGTATTCCTTGCCTTCTTCTCCAAACAAGGGGGGTTGCAGACCGCAATCTACTGTAGGTAATACAGTGATTATGGATAAGTACCTCATACAACCCCATTTAAAAAAAAAAATCCTAACGGTCCCTTTAATATTTCTGGTTCTTTGAAAGTGCAACATCTAAGTTCCTCTTAAAGTTGAACCAGCATGAGGCAAAATTAGTATAAATCTGATTATCAAAAGATTTGAATTGGAAACTTGAAAATTCAGTCAGTCACTCTCTAACTTAACGACTTTGTTTTCTTCTCCAACAGCAAATCCTCCGTCACTCCCGTGCTAATGCCACCAAGGTCATTTTCCTGATCACCGACGGCTACTCTAACGGCGGCGACCCTCGTCCAGTGGCGGCAGCTCTGAGGGAACGTAGTGTCGAGATCTTCACTTTGGGCATCTGGCAGGGTAACATCAGGGAGCTCCACGACATGGCCTCGCACCCCAAGGACCAGCACTGCTACCTGGTGCACAACTTTGCAGAGTTTGAGGCCCTGGCTCGGCGTGCACTGCATGAAGGTATGAAGGAGGGATGAGGATTGCTGATTTGTTGTAATGGTAATATTTCTTTCTGATGGTGCAGGTTTTTTTTTTTTTTTTTTTTTTTTTTTAAGATCTTTCAAAGACAGAATCAGATCCTTTCCGGAGGTGATGATAATGTAAAGAAACATCTGTGTTGTCACCTCACAACTGTAAAGACATATTAGATATCACCCCTTTCCCACTTGACCTATTTTAGCTGAACAAAAGAGAGTTACATCAAATCCCGTGTTTTGGTAAATGGAAGCTACCATGACTACTCTTTTTCTGTTTGAAGCCTCAGTGCTCCCATCGTCACCATTTGACCTTTAGCAATATTTTTGAAGTGAAGGATTTGACCCTGTTAGAAGTGAATGTTTACTTAAAAGGAAGCAGATAATATTTCAGATGGAATCTGACAACGTGAATTTCACATGGTCTCCTCTGTTATGTACTGCCAACAGCCATTAGGCTACACTTCCATGCAGATTGGACAGAGCGAGGCCCTTTTCCCACACTTTGAGGGGGACTTCCCACAATTTGGCGCAAAGACGGACTCAGTCATGGCTTTAAAACTTAAAATATCACCATAAAATAGCACAGTTGAGTACAGCTTTGAGTGTGTAGAAAGCTATAAATCCTGCACATACACTCGCAGACTGTATATGTGTCGTCTCACAGACAGCTTCTGAAATCCCAGACAGACGATGCGGTCGTACGGATCAGTGAGACGAGGATAGGGCCGTGAGAATGAAAGCCAGCACGCATCGTGCTATCAGCTCAGCCTCCGGTCCTTCTGTCTTGAAGTCTGCCCAACGCCTCTGCTGACTCAGGTTTTCAAACATGGAGCCACATGTTGAGCCGCTCTCTCTGGCCAAGGATCAAATCCACCAGAGATGTCTCTTCTCTTTTTCTGTGGCCCTCTCTGCTCTCCCTTTAAGAGGAAAATAACAGGAGCATGTTGACTCATAGAAATGAATTTTAAGTTTCCTGGTGGCCGAGCCAGGACACACGTTATCCTGTAATTACTGGTTTTTGGTTGGTACAATCTCTTAAAGTCATATTAATGTTTAATTAAATATTAATACATATTTAAATCTCTGTGGACATGATGTTCACTGAAAACAATTTGCGACGTGAGCGAGTGTCAGCAACGAAATTAGTTTGACTGCATTGTTTTCTATTGGAATGTCCTAACTGCTTGCAAGCACTGTGCAGCAGGAACAGCTGAAGTTGAAATGAGGAGTTATCTGACGCCTCCTCATTTCACTTTAAAAACCCAAGTAAGGTGGCAGCTGGCTGGAGGGAGATCACCAGGGAGCTGAAAGTTTCTGGTAAATGACCATCGCTTGTAACGACCTAATTGCTGTTGGCTTTATTGTATGTCATTTCCAGTAAATATCACGATATAAAACACGTCTTTTCTGTGTAAAGAAATGTAAAAAGGCAGCAAACACAGAAATATGGCAAGTACTCACCAATCTTTGAAGTGGTTACATCTCCAGGATGATCTGGAGCGCACAGTCAATAGGTTTCTGGTTTCTTTACTTGACGTAAAAGTCCTGTCAATTGTTTTTAAGCTCCATAAACACATGAAATTTGATCAGAATTTCTCCAGGATATTGAACTCTTCTTGGACACGAGGACCCGCAACGGTTCTTTTCCAACAGAAACCCAGAGCCCAACTCCTGACAGTCCCAAATCCATTTCTTTTGCAAAATGTCTCAGCTGTGATTTATGTGCTTTTGTTAGTGACTACTGTGTTTTGGAGCAGTTTTATACTTGGAACAAGAACAATGCAGTTTGCTTTCAGTCAGTTTTACATATGTGACTTGCAGGCACTGTTGATTTTTATGTCTGCATTTCTGTGGTTAAGGTGTCTGTTCACATTCTTCTCTTATTTCTTGAGCAGAGAATGTCTGTGGAAAGCCTGCGTTTAATTCAGCCTGTAGTCAGTGACATACAGTACAGAACCTGCCAACGTACTGCCATAGGCTCAGGACTCCAGGACTCTTTACCCTTTATGACTGCTATCCCTCATTCATGCACCTTGCGATTAATTAAGTTGTGCCAGGGACCCCTCCTTGTAACAACTGCACACTTAAATCAAATTATCTGATTGCCAGGTGGTGAAATCTGATCCTATTTCAACCTGCCCTTGTGTTTGTCTCCCACCCTCAGACCTCCCGACAGGCAGCTACATCCAGGAAGATCTGTCGCGCTGCTCCTCTCTGTGTGAAGCAGGCATGGATTGTTGCGACGTGATGGCCAGCTGTAAGTGCGGCACGCACACCGGACAGTACGACTGCATCTGTGAGAAGGGATACTACGGCAAGGGTCTGCAGCACGAGTGCACAGGTAGGACAGAAGGACCTCTGTCTCAGCCTTGTTAGCAAACTCTCACCCTAATTTCGTTTCTCTCTACAGTCACTATCTTAAAATCTTACTGGCAATTTGTCTCTTATTGGTAGAACACTGATACCAAATAAGACTTTGACGAGTTCACCCTTAGACTTGACAGGTGGAACAAGTGGGAGATAAATCATCCTAAAATGCTCGAAGCCTGAGCAGCTACTCTGTATTTTTTTATGTGTATGCATTTAGGGAGGTGCATGGTTAAAGATGCTCTACTTGGTATAAAATGACACATGAGATCCTACTGAAAATTATCATTCATAACTTTGTGTGAGAGCACTAAAGTCAGAAGCTACCTCCGTCCATGTCTTGACAGGGCTTTAAAATCCTTCAATTCAGCTGTGAAGGTGACTACAAATGGAGTCACACTCCATGACGGAGTGAGTGTGGGTGTGGGGAGGGTCCAGTTTGGGAATGTCCCAATGTGGACAGTCAGGAGGACTCAGAGTAACTTACTTTAGTTAAAATTAACAGTGACAACAGCAGGGCTTGGGAGAAAGAAATAAGGTAACATCTGGGCTCAGTCGTGTTGGTTTAAAACCAATATACAAATCAGAACATGGAGCTGCATACTTTATCATTCAAGCTGTGTATTTCATCAGATAATGATAAAATCTAATGTGAAATAAGTTTGACTAAAATGGCAAAATCTTTGGTTTTGGTTAGACTAGATTGACTGAAATGTCTAAAATAATCTAATGACTAAAAAAAAAGTTTTCATTAATAAAACTAGAATAGTTAAGGTTTTCTTTGACTAACATAACAGATGTTTAGTCAACTAAAACGTGATGACAAAAAAACACAAACATGATGTGGTTGAAAAAAAAATAACAAGGACATTTGACAAAGGACAAAGACAAAATTAAAAAAACGTTTTAGCTGTTTTTTATTTTTATTTTTCCCACTTTACATAACTTGACCAACAGTGTTTTTGCAGCACTAAAACAACATGTCTGTGCTTTACATTTGGAGTTCCTTACGGCGTCTCCTCGTCCTTGCCCTCGTCTCCTTTACCTGTCAGCGTCTCATCCAAATCATGCGGAGCTCACTACGGGTGAAAATTAAATAAGCAGCCTGACCACTTAACGCAGTATAAGCTGTCCACAGGGCAGATCACTATCTTGTGTGTGTTCCCTCTCTCTGCCGTCTATTTCCTCAGACAGCCCTTACTTTCTTCTCTACATGTGCCGAAAATGCTGCTGTCATTTTAAACAAACTGCCTTTTTTCCCTGTGGCTCTTATTGCTTTGCCTCCCACTTCTGTTTCATACATATCCATCTGAGGAACTAAAAAAATCTGTTTCATCTGTTGCCAGAGCACTCTGGCTTTTACCCTGTTGTTCCTTACTACTGTTTATTTATAATGTCAGGGCATTTGGACTTAAAACTTTATGGTTGTACACAAACATCATTTCAGATAAGATCTTCAGCGAAAGTTGCATTCATAAGTTTGTGTTTGTGTATTTGTGCATAACCGTAGACAGTAAATCTTAGATGCAATCACAGGCATGTCCATGCATATATTAATGTGGTGCACACACATATGGAATTATTCACTGGTTTGGAAAATTATACGGATGCATTAGCTTGTAAATTCAAGCTGAAATTGTAGCAATGTTCAAAGTATGGACGTAAATTTAAAATTATAGACCCAAAAGCAGAGTTCAATGGAGAGTGAAAATATGGGATGTAGGAGGGCTTTCTCTCCTCTTCCCTTTCTCTTAAACACCGACATTTACCTTTGCCATCATCTTCCTCAGATTATCCTCATAATCTCTCTTAGACTCTTAGACTAGACTCTCAAAATATGTTATTTTAACATGATGTAATAAACTCCAGTAGGTACCACTGTTTGTGCAGAATACAACTGCCCCCCCCCCCCCCCCCCCCCTTCCATTTTCCCGTTGCTCAACTCTCACATTACTAATGTTGTTGCGTACCCAAGTGTGCTTGCAGCATCATCTACAAAACAGTTTTATTGTGCAGACGGACACTGCTGCTTTTAGGACCATACACTATGTAGCAGCAGCCGGCGCTTTAGTGAGACAAAGCTGTGCTCCTGGCCAAAGGAGGAGCTGCTGCTGTCGGGCGTGGCACTACTGCTTGCAGCTGGAGTTTTGGCTGCAGGTCGAGGGCGGCAGCAAAGCTGGATCTGGGCCTGTCCATGGCCGGCTGCGCTGCAGTCTGATAGAGAGGCATCAGTGTTAATTGAGACAGTTTCAGGAGCGGTTAAAAACTCCTTGTAGTCACTTTAAAGGTCCAGTGTGCAGGATTTAGGAGGACATATTGGCAGAAATTGAATATGATATAATAACTATGTTTTCTTTGGTGTATAATCACCTGAGAAGAATAGTTATGTCTTAGTTACCTTCGAATGAGCTGTTTATAGGGTGCCCAGTAGCTCACCTGGTAGAGCAAGTGTCCCATGTGCAAAGGCTATATCCTCGCCACAGTGGCAGCATATTTGATTCCAACCTGCAGCCATTTGCTGCACGTCATTCCCTCTCTGGCAGCTATTCTATTTAATGAAGGCTAAAAAGCCAAAAAAGAAAAATAAAGAATGAGCTGTTTGCATCTACATAGAGAGCAGGTCCTCATCCACAGAATCTGCCTTGTCGCACCGCCATTTCTTTTCTACAGTAACCTAGAATGGACAAACCAAACACTGGCTTTAGACAGGGCCATTTACACATGTTTTTGCATCAGCAGGCGTAGTTAGCAGCCCCTCTGCAATGAGAGTGTAGGAGAAACATTCATTCTCTAACATGAAACTGCTTTATTCAGTGTTTTTACTGGTTTTAATCACCTGGTCCGTTTGTTTTGGAGAGGAAGAGATGTCTGTAGATAGTTAGGCTCCTGGTAAAACCTCCTGAACAGTGAACACTGAGGGAATTCTAACTGGGAGAAGTTTCTGCTGGCTGCAATCTGCAGTTCTCATTTGACGAATGCCACTTAGTTCCCTTAAATCTTACACGCTGGTCCTTTATTTAGCAGTGCACTTTCATGTTTTGGTACAGTTCCTGATGCATACCGTACTAGAGTACACACAAACTATACTCGAGACCACCTTGGACTCAGTCACGGATTGATGAACCATGGCTGGGAACAGTACACAGTGTTCACACTAATCAGCTGGATTTTAGAGCCAAGTGTATGGGTCAGTGATGTGAAACCAGAATTAAACTCCCCAAAAAACTGATCAAAATTCAGGGGCATTCTTGCTTTCTTTCCAGGAGTTGGCTGGGATCACTCCTACAATCAAAAATAATAAAAACAATCTTTTTAATTAGTATAATAAGACGAGCAGATATTCATCTTTAATTATTGCACACAGACATGTCTTTGCTGAGTGAAAGTGTGTGAGGCGGAGGCCTGTTCTTTATGTGGGGAAACCCTCAGATCCAGCCTTTTATTGTTTTGGAATGTCTCCCTGCAGAACTTTGTAATGCACTCATTTTGTTTTGCTTGAGCGTGTTGCTTAAAATCAATCCAACACTGCAGACAATTAAGTTGAAACACTTGCCAGCAGCCTGTTTAATTGCACATTAATTTGTCTTTGAAATGTCCATTGTGAGGTCTGTTAAATCTCTAAGTTACACAGCATAATGCTGCAATGTGATGCAGGTGGTCTCAGTCATTAGAGCGTCAGGTTAAGGGTTGATACATTATTTTTACTGAATATATAATCACTAAAGTCAGAGAGAAACTGTGTGATTGTTGGAGAGCAGAACTAGCAGATGCTCGGGCTGGTGTGTGTGCGTTAATGTAACTGCAGTGTTAAATCTCAGTAATTCAGACAGCTCACTCTTTGTGCAGGGGAGGCAGGTGGGAGGGAGCAGGGGACTAAGGAGAAAATCAAGGCTGAGTGCACTCTGTAGAGGAAACGGTCACAGAAATCTGGACAGCAATCTGCTCTAATAATAGGAAACAATGGGCCATAATCCTGGTTGTATTTGCCCTCCAGGTTTTCCTCTGTGTGCCCACATGTTTTAGATAACAGGCAGAGAAGAAAGGAAAAAGGCAATTTGAGTGACAAATAAGTTTAAATAATTCAGAACAGAGTTTAAAAGTCGCACAGAGAGAAAAGAAAGTGGCAGAGGGAGGAGAATTTTCAAAGCGAGAGCCAAAGGAAAGGGCATCGGGGTCATCGTGCCAAAAAGCACGCCTCCATAATTCTCATCAGATGTTGTCGAGACTGGAGCCCCACTCTGCTTATTAATCTGTTTTAATGGTTTAATTAATAGCAGAGAGCAGACTGCAGAGTTGGCTCGGCCGGCTCGAGGAAGGAAGGACACAGCGAGGCGCTGCAACCGCAAAACCGAGGACGGCTTCCTCTGTCTGTCTCTCACTCACTCGTATAACAATGTCTCGTGGGAGAGGAGTTGGCTATTTTGTTTGGGTCACCAAATTGTCTACGAGTCGTCAGCCTCATGCTACAGAGCTGACATGGTGCGACGTCACAGGCTGTGGAGTTGCTGTTGCGGATACATTGGCAGACTTGTTCATCTTAGTGTTGGTTTTGTTAAGTGGTGCGAAACACCCTCATATATGTTTTTGAACACTACATTTATTGAAGGTTTTATTCTCTAATAACTCTTTTGATGTAGTAGTGGCTCCAAAAGCAATTAGATTTGTGGTGGGAGCAATACGTAACCAAGAAACATACAAGAAAACTCGACAAACCTCCTGCTGTTTTCAGAAAAATCCAGAGTTTCGCTTTAATATTCTGTTGCTTTAACCTCAATGGGCTTGGCTGAACCGAAGGTGTTTGGTGAATTATGGGTACACGGTCTGCGTCAGCAATGCCAGGGCTCTTGAGTGGCAGACAGACGCAGCCAGAGTTAGAAGTTGCTCTGGCTTACATAAGCTTGATGGTCGGTGTCTGTCTTCAGGTGGTCTCGTTGTCTAGACTGAAGTTTGGAGAGGTTTTCTTCTTTTTGGACTTTGTTTTCTCACATTTAACAGTCTTTGACACATCTGAAAATAATATGACCCAACCTTAGGCCTGTCAGTGGATTATTATTATCATTGGCTGAGGGGCTCTGCTGGAAACACTATCCAAATCCCTACAGCGCACAGCAGTGTTGTTTATGAATCTGTCGACAGCCAAGTGAAACAGCCTCTTCCACAAAACACGACTGGAATCCCAGCAGATAGAAACGGATGATGAACCCAGTTCCTGCACAGTTTGGTCTATTCTGACAGGCCAAACAGGACATTGTTGTCTCCATTCAAATTCCAGTCTCAAGCTCGCAATATCTGCATCACGACGGAGGATCACCAGAGGAATGGGGAAGTGGATAAATGGAGTGAGAGAAGTGGGGGTGCGGGAGGGCAACATGCTTTCCTCCTGTCACACATTCTGGCTTATCAGCCTCTTCTGTAGCCTGGGAGAGTGACAGGAGGTCTGGACTGTGTTAATGTGGTGTCAGCACAGGCTTTGTTCTGCTGAGGACGACTGCTGGGGATGAATGGGGAAGAGAGAGCAGAAGACAGCATGGAGGCATGAAAGAAATGAAAGAGAATAGAAAGATAAAGCAAGGCAGGTGAGATGACAGAAGAAAGATCAGGGGGAAATCTTTGCAGGCTGATATAGAGATATAAGATAATGTTTGTAGGTTATAGTGGGAGATACTATATTTTTTTCAATGACTATGTTAACGTACACAAAATAGTCTTTTTGCCCGTTTTCCTTGAAAGACAATATTCCTACTAAGCTGTTTACATGGTTAATGTAAATAAATTTTCCACGAATATTCCTGTTTACATGCAACCGTGCATACTCCAATCATCATAAAACACTCCAATGACATGCGTCTTATATTCTTGAAAAGGTCTGCGTTGTGATATATCCAAAAACCTGTTGATATCTAAGTCTTTCATAATGTCTAAAAGTAGGTTTGTTTCTCCTTCTGACCAGTAATGTGGGTTTTTCTTTTGGAGATGCATCTCTACTTCACAGCAAACTGTTGGCTAGTTTGTTTGTATACAATGCACCGCGATTACACTGCCTCGTAAAAGGGCAAGAGGCTTTGTGTCTTAAACTGTGGTAAAAACCCCAATAGAGATGTATGTCCTGACTGCGCTGTATACATGTCTAAAGAATGCCTCTGAAACCTAGCCTGGAAATCCAGACCCAAATTTAGAAAGATTTAGGGTCTGGCCATGAGTAATGAAAATTACAACTCGAGGGGCGGCACCAAGCATGCATTTGAAAATATCACTGCACGCAATTTGATAACACTACGACCAATCAGAACAATACCCGGGGTGACGTATCCAGAGCGCTACCAGTGGAGCTAACTGGTAGATTGGACTCTTGCCATATCCAGTCGGCAAAACAGCAAAAACGTCCTTCTTGCACAGGAAAGATTTGAGCGCCGTCTTCTGTTCTTCTTTTAGAGAAAAAGCCAAGTCTAACTCGTTCATTGTAGCAGCCAAAGCCGTTTCAAACAACTGGTGTTTACATGACCCATGTCAAATTCAGAATATTGTCGTGTCAGGAGTAATAATGGAATAATAATGTGCATGTAAATGTGGTCAGTGTTCTTTGGGTTTGCTGCTTAAATGAGCAAGAATTTCTTTAGACGTCATGCATTGATAAAGAGGAGCTTCACACACTCCTTGGTATTGCAGTTCTATCCACAGTATAGACTAATTAACCCTCCAGTTAATTGAATGCTCCGTTGGGAAATTTAATATCCTATATGTTACTATCATCTAGGATACAGCTGTTTATTAAGGTTAATAGTTGCCAACAGCAGTGTAGTCTAGCTTATTGTAGTGGGTACACTTTGATGACCTGGCATGTCTTTACCCTGTGTTTGGGAAAACAAATAGCTCAAGTGAAAGCTCTGTCACAAATTGTGTTGTGCACATTTTTAAGTGCATATATGGGATTCCTGGTCCGAATGCACCATGTCTGTAATCATTATGGATAATGTCAGTAAAAAGTACGGCGACATTTTTCCGCGTTTACAACTAGTTTTCCACATTTTTTCGATGATGGAGGCACTTGAAGAAGCATTCGGTGTTGTCGGCAGTCATGATAGTGGACATTCTTCTAATGATGGCATAGCCCTACGTGGGAGACCAATCAAAAAGGTCGAGAAGAAAGCACTTTTCTGAACCACGAGACTTCTGGTTGTGTTAGGTAGGCCTAATATAAATCCATAATGCTAATCGTTGTGTACACGCAATCCTGATCATGGGCAATATTTCATATTGGGCTACTCATTAATTATTATTGTCCTTCAGCTAAACATAACACATACAGGAAGCAATGTAGCACGCACATGCCGACAGGGAGGTGACGTCAGGCCAAAAAACCAAGTTACCACTCCCATCTCTGGTAGAATTACGGAGATTTCTTGTCCCATGCGAATCAGACATTTATGTTACAGACATCCTGTGGTAGTCTGACATTAGTCCACATCCCTATGTAAAACTAATCCCGTCCGAAGAGTACTTTAGTGGGTAAACAGTGTATACACGCATATCATGTAGACTACAGTACTGTTTCCCAAAAGAAAAAGCTAATTTTGCCTGTGAATCATTTTGTAGCCACTCAGTACAAGTCAGGACAGAAAAATCTTAATTAAAATCTATGTACTATGTTTTTTAGAGCCTTAAACTGCATGATATGGTCTTATCAGCAGAGGAAGTTTGCTAAGTTGTCATGGGAAATGGCTGAGATCTCAGTAAGTATGGTGTTATGACAATCGAGTCATCTCTATGACAACTGACTGAGCAAACTCAAAACACTGATGAAGCCTGTGAGATGCAGTTGACAGCTCCAAAAAACACTAGAATGAACTTTTATGCTCATTATTACGTCTATCACTGTTCATTTTCTCTGTGAGGCAATAAAATTGTTAAGAGCCTAACCTTGTGTCTGTTGTCTTCCACTGAAATATTCACAATATTTTGTTTATTGATGGATGTCTTTGATTGTGATTCGCTAAAATGTGGTAAACTGGCTCACCCTTCATTGTATCAAGATATGGACGTTTGACTGGAATGCTGTGAGTCTATCAAAACAAACCCTCCTCAGAGCTGATACTGGAAGAATTGCTCAATGTTGACAATATTTAGTCAATAAAAGCCTCTTGATCCCGAGAGGAGACGCGTGGCAGCAGTGACCTTCAACTCGATCCTGAACACATCCATCTCTGTGTGGGGATGTTTCCTCGTGTCTGTCGCAAGGAAGAAGCATCCACTGTGTCTGCGCTGTTAATATTTGTGGTCTGGATGTGAATGACCGAGAGATCCCGGGAGGGGAAGCCTCGAGGTGGACATAAATTAAATTGACGAATTAAAACCACAACAAGAGAGGGGGAATTTGTTAAATGCTAAGGAGGAAAAGTGAAAAGTGTTGAAATGGAAGGAATGTTGCAGTCATTGTTTCTTTACTTCAGAGGTCTCCAGTGTAAATGTTTTTCTGATGGTGCTTATCACCATCACAGTCACTCTGCAGCTCATCTCACTCTGCATTGTTATGCACAAGTGTACACTACTCAGGGATCAACACATATGCGCGGCCACATGTTTGTGGCGTGCTTTGCGTGCACACACCTCTGACCTATTAAAATAAACCACATTCAAGGATCTGACACATACCAGATGCCTGGCAGTGGTGCAGAGCCCTGCTTGTTTATATCACCTGAGAGAGTACAGACACTGCATACTGTAGTCATAATAGATTACAGTCAGCTTTTAAATCATCGGCACATTTACATACACTAAAATGCTTTCTGTTCACACTTGATTTGTTTTAAGAAAACTACTCTTTAATGAATGTTAATGTAGCTGCTCTGATAGTAAGACTGTGATCTCTTTGTAAACATGGCAGTGGATTCAGTTTTAGCATTTACAGTAGTACAAAGAATATGTTTTTTGTCTGATTTTGGTTTTTATTTCTCTTGTTTATATGCTTCTCTTCTAGTTTGGCCATTTTGCCCTCTAAAGGACAATTTGTTTGTTAACCCACCTGGTGTTATGTTGAATTTATGAATAAAACTTTGTTTCTCTTGCATGCCCTCAAAGCGATGACTCATGATTTTATGATTCGTGATTCATGATGACTTAAAGTAAAAGGGGGTTAGCGTTTCACAACAGCAAAATTACATCAAAACATCTGTTTACAAACTCTCACACAACTCGTGCTGTTTAATCCAAGTCTCATTTTTTCCAGTCATATGCTCAGTACCTCACAAAAATACAGCTCTTTGTTACAGAGAACTGAACTGAAAGTGAATCTTATATTTGCTCTCTTTAAGACAGACTCTGTTGACGAAAACAGGCATTTTACGTCGTTGAAACCCAGGAGCTTCTGGTCTGCCACTGCCTCGATCAGTTAGTGTGTTTGTGTAACTGTGTGTGAACCCTTTAAAACACCAAAGTCACACAATAACACAAACTAAGTGATCGAGGCAGCGGTAAACCGGCATCTCCCGTGCTAAGCAGAGTAAAATTACAATTTTTGTCAATGGAGTCTGGCCTTGATGAGAGCATTGATAAGTTCCCTGTCAGAAAGGGCTGTCTGTGTGGGAAGTTCTGAGCATACGACTGGATAAATGAGACTTAGATTATTCGGCATGAGCTGATCCATGCTGGCTTGGATCTGTTTCAGTTGATGGTTGTCGTTTTAATTAAACAGTGTAAATTGATAAACTCTCTCTGATGAATGCCTCTTTCTGTTTTGACACAGAACCACGTGGAAATTCATGTCCTCATAGGATTTAGGGTGTTGCCTTGTAACGCGACTATAATTCAAGCCTACCTATTGCCAAGTGTGTTGTCTCTGTATGTCTCAGTTGTTCAATTCTGTCTGCCAAGACAGAAAAAAAAGATCAGTGCATGTTGTTGGAAACAATGATTGTGTGTAGTTTTCCAGTCTTTTTATGCTGAAGCTTGTCTTCAGTCCCCGTCCCTGGCTGTTGCCAAGTTGATAAATGCATAACTAGACTTTTTAAAAACAACTTATAGAAGTGTAAAATCGTTGGCCAAAATAATTTCAAAAAATGGCTGGGTGATATGGAGAAAATCAGATATGATATTTTTGACCAAATACCTCAATATTGATAATGTGATGATAATGAGAGATTGCCTATTGCTGTTTTTACAAAATATTTACGCAATGAGAATCATCAGTAATGTGGATTTAATAATTTAGGATTGGGACACATGTCACGCCTTCATCGCCTGGACAACCTGTGGTTGGGTGCTGGGTGCTACTTGTGCCTACTCAGTGCCAACTTTCAACAGCATGGAGGCAAGTTGTGCCTGAAGTTGCTAAGTGACCATAACCAGCACCATGTCATAGCCTATGTACCAGAAATCTGAGCCAATCTTCTTCCAAGTGATGTTTTTTAACTCTCAGTTTGCAGCCCACCTTCTTTGAGTTTACATTGATAACAGTGAATTTGAGGGCGCAAAAAATGAATAAACCTTAAAATCAGACAAATAAAATTAAATCTCTAAAATTCAACAAAAATAAAAAGCCTATCTAAAACATCATCTTGTTGAGTCATCATCTAAACCAATCAGCTGTTCGATGCTCCGGGTCTTGCAGTTGGTGGAGAGCAACTGCAGCGCCTGGCTCTAAAAACTGTGGCCACCTCGCTCTCATAAGCTTATCGCTGTCCACTTTTGTATAACAACAGAGCAAGTCGGGATTAAGTTGGACACAGAACTAACCGGCATGCATTGTGTGGCAATCAGTGGTGATTGAATCTCCGCAGGCCTGATTCGTCTTGATATATCAAAATATTGTCCAGCCCTAATTTAAATAAGCTAAATTAATTGAGGTGCTTTGGTAAAATAAGTAAACGAATAAAAGACCAATAGGCTAAGTCCTGAAACCTCTCAGCCTACAATATTTAATACATCCCCAATAAAACCAATGGAATGATGGTTTTGCTATTCTTACCAGAACTGATCCTCAAAAGATAAAGTTTCTCCTAATGGTTCTGCAGGATGAAAGGCCAAAGGAGTCACTAAAAGAGTTTATTGCTGAGGAAGAAGGTCTGCTCAGAAAACTTCATGGCAAACTGCCCATTGAATTTGGATATTCTGGAAAAACTGTGGCCTGATGATGGCACTGAAGGAGGCTCAGGGGGTCAAAAACATTAAGATACAACATCTGGGGACTATGAATATTTACAGCAGATGTTATGGACTCCAGCCAGTGGTTTTCAAGATACCTTGTCATTTACCAAAATGTCAGTAGCGCCGCTGCCAGCAGACGGATGAAAGCAGCCTAATACTTGACACACTGGTCTTCTGTTTACTCTGTCGTTGTAAGTTGCACTTCAGTGTTTTCAAAAGTAAATATATTTCTACCAGAGGAGGTGACTTTGGCTAATTCATCCAACATGTTACATAAACATGCGTATAAAGACTCTCTATTTCCTCCGACTGCACAAATCCTAATCCCCACAGCATCAATAACCACAGCAGACTGTCTGCTTCTGTACAGTGTGTCTGAGTCCGTCCAACTCCTTGTTTCTCAATGTTTCTGTGGCGAAAATAAAAGCTGCAGTTGCTCAACAGGAATTCTGGCCCAGTTCTGGTCTAGTTATGATTTCCTGAGGATAAGCTGAGGAGGATTTTTGGGGGGGTCACCATCACCACCCTGACTCCCCCAAACCCCATTAACTGCTGAAACTGATTGGATGGAAGTTTGTGTTTTTCTTTGGTGAGCAGAGAGTGGAAAGAGAGGGAAAGAGGGAGGGCGAGTCCTCACCCCGGAGCCATGCATCTTTTGTGGTGGGTGGATGGAGGGCTTTCAGTGACTGGGCAAAGATCAGTCTGGCTCAGTGCCAGACAGATGGGGGCAGGGGGATACCACCACTAATAAGCTCAGTAATAAAGATTATTTATATGGAACACAACTGTAAAGTGATTTACAGCCCATAATGTGATAATCTGATAGGATGCTCGCCAGACAAATAAAACATAAAAATTTGATTACAGAGGACTGAAATGGGCAGATAAGTGAGGTTCAAAGTATTTATTAAGTATACTGTATTATATGTTCTACCTGTGAACACCTTAAGAGGACCAGCTGTAGCTCCTTAGCCCTGTGGCACTGTAATGCAAAAAAACAAACTCTACTTGATCACAAATGCAATGTTGACGGATAGCTCAGTTTCTACTTTTGCAGCGAGGGATAATTACCAGTGTTGGGCCTGTTACTCAAAGATTTAACTTATTACTCATTGCTGGTTACAGTTTTGAAAAGTAATCTTATCACTTTACTTATTAGTCCCTCCAGCAGTAATCATTAGAGTCCTCGTTATATTACTTTCTCCACAAAATTCTGACTTCACATGTGTGCCTCTGTGTGAATGTCAGGGTAACCTCTGCTAAGTGTGGCTAAGGTTAGATAGTTTACAAATGTTTTTTACTTGGTGGTCTTCTGATGCCTGTGATCAGTACTTTCCCAAAGGTCTGTCTAAACAACTTGGAGAAAGGCAACATTTTTATCCATCGCACATCCAGTCACAAGCTTCATTAGTTATTTTAACTCTTGTAGCCTGCAGTCATTGAAGGTTAACCTAATTGTGGTTGTTTGGTGTGGGGCTACAGCAATCGTCTGCAGCTAAGGTGGGCTCACCTTTGGTGGGATGTTTTTCCTGAAGCTTCCCATTGTTGTGCCTTTGGTCATAGAAGTTGTTTCGGGAGGCTTTCGCAGTGGAAAGAGCTTCAGTACCATTACCTGGAACAGTATTGTTCTTGTCATCTTTCCTCCTGACACAGTCAAAGTAATGGGAATATTTCCAGCTACTGAATGTAAGCGTTCCCATCTTCCAAGCTAGCTTGCTTCTGTGTGATGTGCATGTGCACTGATTATGAAAATGAATCTGGCATTGTGATTGATTGTTGGATTTTAAATCAGTAGTGGGTTGACAACAAAAGTAAAGTTGTGATTAGCTGTTGTAAGAGCCAAATATGTCATTGCCCTCAGGAGACATTGTATTTACTGTGTATGTACATTGGGTGGAGTTGTATTGATATTTTGAGCATTAGTGTATAATGGCAGGAACAGCATTGTTGCTGTCAGGTGTTTCACCCCGGAAAGGGCAAAAGGTTTTTGACTGCTGTGGCGCAGGACAGTGTGCAACTTGCTGAAAGCTGTGTACGGTTTGAATGAAAGATAAAGAAATGGACAATTACTCAACCTGTGTTTGCTGGTAGGAATGAATATGATGATTGTTCTGCAACCTGCAGTTTAATGCCTCTCCTTTCAAAGTGGCCTGCCCTTAATTAACTTTAAACCTTAGTAAAATCTAAATAGTTGTGTTATATAAAAAATCTTATCCCTTACAGTTGTCAAGAACGTTTAACTTGGCAATAGAGACCAAAACCATTTTTTTTTTTAACTACACTATAAACAGGTTTATTCCTTACGGAATGTCAGGCATTTAACATGTAGGTCTTTGGGGATTGGCTCGCTCTTAGAGCCAGCCTCAAGTGGCCATTAGAGGAACTGCAGTTTTTTGCACTTCCCATTTTGGCTTCATTTTTCAGCCCGGATGTTGCTGCTTAGACTCATAAGTCAGTCTTTAGACGCTTTGCTTAACTAAAGACTGATGACTTTCTCCCTGATTTTGTGTTTAGATGGGCGGATACAATTTCAGAGTTTAAAAAAACTCCCTATGTTGCAGAACCAATAGTAAATCTGCAGGGCGGTCCTTTGGTGGCTCGCTGAACTCTTGTGCTTGTAAACATAGTCCCACTAGAAACACATGTAGCAGTACAAAATGTCTCAGCCGTGCTCGCAGAAAACGCCATCAAAGTTAGTGGGTGTTTGTCGCATTTGCGGCGACACATTCTCGCCAACTAAAAGAAAGAAACATAATCTTTTACAAGGCCATGACTCATCCGTCCGGCCGGACTATAGAGGGAATCGCCTTGTTGTTTACAAATACTTCCGGGTAGAAAACCAGCAGAGCTTTTAGCTATATATATAGCCTATATATCACATTTTTCACATCACTGTATCACCGTTTGGACTAATTCGATTTTTGTAAAGTCTATAAACACAATGATTGAACAAACATTACTATTTCTGTGTGCACGTTTAGCTGGGCTAACCGTTAGCTATTAGCCCTGTTAGCTGTTAGCGGTGTCTGTAATAGGTAATAACTCGGTCCGTGAAAAAAATATTTTTTCCAGCAGATATCTTAGTTACAACATGATTGAGCTAGCAAAGCAGTTTTGTGTTGCTATGTGTGGTATTTATTCAGTTTTGGGAAGTCACGATGTCTAGAAAGCATCAGTGGCTGCAGCTGACAGGGACAGTTAACAGCAGCAGCAAAGCTAACATCAGGACGTCATCTGTTAAAAGCCTCCCGTTGTCGGATACGACATGACACTACTCCAGTTAGCTCAATAATGTTGTAACTAAGACATCCGCTGGAAAAAATATTTTCTTCACGGATGAGCACACGTTTGATAAAACGGAGTTAAATCTCTCGGCATCAAGCTCTCTGTGTGTTTGTTTGATTGTGGACGAGAAAAGGAGGAGCGCACGTTTCCGAGAAGGCGTGTCCTTTTCAAAAATGCAAGAGGCGTTGCTTTGTTGCCGGCCGTTTTCGCCGGTGTGTTAAACACACTTTAGAAAGGAGTGTCCCCAGACTATCAGAAGGTGGATATCTCTGATTGTCTGGTGGCGAGACTAGTTGCCGCTTGGTTTCTCCTCCACATAAGGTGCTAGGTAATCAGAAGAACACGTGTTTCTTGTCCTGTTGGACACAGTGGTTTGTTCCCAAATCTGTTACTCTGAGAGTATGATGTTATTTTAACAGATAGAAGTGATGGTAAAAGCTAAGATAAACCCAGTAATATTTTAACAGGTGAAATGTAAGATTAAATGGGGGAGAATTAAGGCAACAGGAGGTTGAGCCATTGAAAGAAAATTTGGCAGCTCACCAAAAATGCCTTTTTTCCTGCTAGTGTGAAAAGAGCCCAGTGTCTGAGCTGCCCTCAGGTGTTTTCGGACAGTCTTTCATGTCATTTGGTGTTTGAAGTTTTGCTCTAGAGCAGATTGTATACATCAGTCTTAAAGTACAGGCAGCGTTGAAATCCATATTAGACCCTCCCTCAATGCCACATGTTCCAGCCCTGGTTCACCCTCCCTTCCCTCATTAAACGACACATATAGGTCTGTAAAAAGCCTTAATTGATGACTCCTGCTGCCGTGTTTGTAGGTCAGGGATGTTGTAAAGCAGACACGACTTGTGTTATAAAGTGAGGCCACTCTGTGTGTAAAAAAAAGAGACAGAGATGAAGGAGCGAGGAGGCAGAGAGGCTATAAACTGGGCCTAATAGGACTCTCCTCTGCAGGAGAGCATGAAAAACAAGGAGCCGTGAAACAGCCAGTGGTGTGAAGCAGAACCTCACTGTGTCATTAACACTCCTCCTCTGTCCATCTTTCTTTCCATCGCAATTTCTCTTTTATTGCCTTCCACTGCTACGCCTCATCCCTGCTCCCCACCTTCACCAGCTTCCCCCTCCTCTCTCCGTCTCTCCGAGGCTCTCTCCAGCTTCTGTGCCGTGTCACCAGGTGTGCCAAACGTAAATGAGCTGTTTACAGAGAGGGATTAAGCAGAGCAGAAACACCTCTTGTTAAATCTGTTCTGATCTAATTCCCAGCTTGAGGACTGAGCAGCGGCACGGCAACATAAACTGTCAGCGTGTATTCCTGACTGTTTATAGCTGTGTCTGTCAGCTCTGGGTAATTTTTTTCCTAGTAAACATTAATCATTTCATTTCAGAATTTGCCCAAAGCCAAGTATGTTGTTTTCGAAAACGCCAAAACCAAAAGATATTTAATTTATGATACAAAATAAGTAAGTCCTTTCATTCAGGAGACATTTATTTATTTATTTTGGATAAATTGGATAAATAAAAAGTTAATTTTCAGTCACCGTTATTACCACAAATACCATTATGTTTCAATAGACCAAGCAACTTTATGGCAACAATTTCCTGATTCGCCCATTCCTGTATTTTTGAAACATAGTGAAAAGAAAATGACTTTTTCATTACATTTTATGGATTTTTTTGTTTGTTTTTTCATTCGTTTATTGTTATCCTACCAGTTTTTCCTACACAATCATGGGATAGGACTGTCACTCTGATTTCTGCCACAACTGACAAGGCAAGACAGCACTTTTAAAACCTGGGGGGCGAATATCCATTGTTATATTAGAGGTGTATTACTAGGAAATAACTTCAGGGAGGGGGCCCCCTGGCCTTCACCTACAAAATGTCCCTTAAACTAACACGTACCAAGCAGAAAGAAAGTTAAGAGGACCACAAGGAGACACCAAAAGACTATAAAGAGATATAAAGGAACTGTAAAGAGACACAAAATAACTACAGAAATGGGCAAAACAACCACAAAACAATCCAAAGGAGACACAAAATGACTACAAAGAGACACAAAACAACCACAAGGAGACACAGTACCACAAAAAGATAAACAACGACTACAAAGAGATGCAAAGCCACAGAGAATCTGTGTCTTGCTCCCATGTATTAGAGGTGACGGGGCCCTTTGCGCATTTGTGCCCAGAGGACCATCGTCTCATAATCTGCCCAATGGCTGCAAAGTGTGCAACACTGCGTGAAGAATTCTTAAACAAAATAATCAATAATTAATCCTTTATCAACTCACCCTGTAGCCAAGGATGATGATATTGTTTTTATTCTTCTTAAAGCTTTCTTTGGTCATGATGTAGTGTGCAACTAACTTCGCCCAGTGCTGACAGAGTGCAAACTGTCTGCCTTGACTTCTTGCACTTAAAATATTTTAACTTCTTTGTGCGTCCATTTCTCTCTCACACTTAATTTAAACTGACAAATGTGCCCATGGGAATTTAAGGTGGAATGACACCCTCCTTTAGCATCCTAAGTGCTTTCCTCCAGCATCTTTTTCAAGGCCTTTGCCCTTCTTCAAATCCAACATGTTTGTTCCTCTCTGTGACCCCCATCCGTCTCTGGATATTTTCACCGACCCTCTTCAGTGCTCTTTCAGCTCCCTCCTACTTCCTTTCACTTTCTGATCTTCCCATTCTGTGTGTGTCGGTCAGTTTGTGTGTGTGTGTGTGTGTGTGTGAGCTGTTGACTGAAATCTCTCCAATTTGGTGGGAGGTGATGAAGAGGGACACACGCTACGTCAAAGGTCACCGGCTAAGGATGAAGGAAGTGAGCAGCTGCCAGCTTTTTGGAAGAGAAGCATCTGTCCCTCGTTCTTTTTCTCTCGCTCCCTGACCCACCAATCAGCTCCTGTTCTGACACAACGGCCTCTTCAACTCTAGAAATTGTTGTGTTTTAGTGGAATATTACGTCCAGGACCAAATTTCTCTCTGCGATGATGTGAGATTATGTTTGGGTGTGGAGAGCTGGCGGGACAACAGAGGCCGATAGACACCACAATTGTTTTCAGTTTGTGTGTGACTCTCATTTGGATTAGCACATGTGCACACAACACGCAAACAAATACAGTACATAAAGAAACACATAAAAATACAAGCACACACATGCCACACATGCTGGATGGGCCTGTCAGGGAATCTGTTCAGCAAAAACCATCCCTGAACTCACAATCCCTCGAGGAAACACCAACTCTGAGGCTACTGTGGGAACGGCTGTGTGTGTCGTGGATTAGTGTGTGTATACGAGCATGCTTGTGGTGGTGTGTTTTTTTGCACATGCATGTACTGTATATGTGCATGTATGTCTGATCTTTCAAATCATGTGAAAACACTGAGGAATTTGGTGACACAACAATTGAAAAGGAAATTAAAACAGGCCCTTTTTTGGTTAGTGTTCACATTGTGAGTGTGATGCTATCCCCAGTGTACTGAGATCATACCACAGTCTTTTATCACAACATTTCTCATCTGACATCTGTAATCATGCACACCAGACCGGGGACCAACCTGTGTTTGTACAGTTGTTTAGCGGTTTGCCTCGCTCTCCCGTTGAATCCCAGTGTTCCCGGAGTCTGTAATAAGCGAGCAGGACAGTGTCCCCGTCCTTGGGAATCCATAAGAGGTATCTAGCAATTGCAGTGAGGTCATTCTCCCTCGGGAGTCAGATTGAATAATAAGCAGGCAAAACAGCGATGGAACAGCCACTGAACTTCCTCAGTTTCCTCTCCAAAGATTGCCTTGCATCACATTGCAGAAGTTTCACATTCTCGGGATCAGGGAGTCCGCGGAGGTCCGTTTCCCCCCCAGATGGAGATTGTGTAGGTGGACAGCTGTGTAGTAGCCACTCCACCCCCCCCAACCCTCCACCGCAAGCCCCCTATGCACAATCCAGCTGGAGAGCAGACCAGACTTCAGTGAAAGTCTGTCAGTGTGATTTAGAGCATCCTGTCTTTCCACGGGGATGGGATTCCCAACTTTTTTTGCTGCAGGTGACCCATGTATCGAGGTTGGAAAATTCTAGTGACCCTTATCGTTGCAAACACAGACACATCTTGGTTTCAGGCTTTGATACTACGACGGCAAAATGCATCTCCAAGCAGAGCAGAAACTGAACCAGGTGACAGCTGTCTGTAGGCTGGCTGTGTGATTTCTCTCAGTGGATTTTAAGCCTGAAACCTGCTGCTGAAAGCTTCCGGATTCATAATAAATAGCTGAAATAGTAGTTTTTTTTTTTTTTTTTAGAGCTGGAAGGGTTCCAGTGTCATTCCTGGGGACACTTCAACAGGGAGGACTTTTCCTATTTACAGTTTGACACTCATTTTTCTTCATATATGTCTGATATCACGCAGAATCGTTGACTCGTTACCCTCTGTTTCCATCTTCAGTCTGACATTGTGTCTACTCCGACTCATGACAGTGTGGGAGGAGGATTTGATTTTCCCTAATCAGTCACTGGAGACCCACGTATCTGCCTGAATCTGACGTCACCAAGTTCACACCAATGAATGTTTATAAAGATGGACAACGTGTCTCCATTTTCTCCCACTGCACAAGAATGAAGCCACAGTACACCAGATACAGCTGCCATCTTGCGACATCTGCATCTGCCAGAGTCTGCACAGAGGTGATCTTTGTGGTTCCAAATTCCCACCCATACACTCATCCAACCAATTGCGAACAGTGCCATTGATCGCAAGCACACTGATTGGCCCACATAGCTGTCAAATGACACGACAACCCCTTTTTAAAAACAAACAAACAAAAAATACTAGTTCCAACTAAACTTTTACTTTAGCCCATGCCCAGTCCCCTAAAATGGAAGGGGCATGGATATGACCTATACTGCAGCCAGCCACTAGAGGGTGATCTAGATGTTTTGGCTTCACTTTTGGAGAGTTGTCATGTTGTCCATCTTTATATACAGTCTACTGTCCACACTGATGTGTAGCCATGCCAACATGCCTGTTTTGCATGGGTGTTAAGAGTGGAACAAAGGAAAGTAAAAATAAACTATTATGTTCTGTGATATTGAGAAGATATGTCGATTTAGAACAGCCTCAATAGCAGCGTCTGTCTTATCTATATCGCTCGCCATGGCCATTTTTACTCCGGCTCACTGCTTTCGAACTGCCTGATTACTGCATTAGTCCCGCCCATGGCGCTGATTGGTTCATTGGTAGTCCCCCTGCTACACTCAATCGTTTTTTTTTTTTTAATTCAACCGAGAAACCGCTGTTTCAGTCACGATGCCAGACAAATTGGTCAACTCGAACTTAGTAGAATGGGCAGATTTGAAGGTCTGGACCCAGGCAACTTAAAGTCAAAGTTTATTGTAGCCCAATATCGCAAAGCATCCCTCAAAGGGCTTTACAAATAGTAAGATCAACGATATACAACATTAGAAAAACACATAAACATGGATAAAAGCGAGATAAACTACATACAAAGCATTACAAACGGAATATTTATCATCTATAATCCATTCAAATGCAAAAACTTAGAGAAAAATGTAACATACAGTATGTATAAGTAACTATGAGCAAACAGACTGAGAATAAGTTGGGTAACTAAGTGAGGTTGAGAGCTGATGTGAAGAGATGTGTTTTGTGTTTACTTTTGAACAAGTCAACTGAGCTAGCTTCTTGAACTTGGGTAGAAAGACTATTCCAAAGAAGAGGGGTTTGGTAAGAGAAGACCCTATCACCTACTGATTTCTATTCATCTTTTGAATAGTCAGGAGATTGGGATTTTGGGATCGTAGAGTCCAAGCAGGTATATGAGAGGAGTGACTTGATATTGTCAATTAAAGTACAAGGAATTTGCCATAGTGTCATTGGTGCTTGGTGATGCTACACACACTTGTTTGCTTTTTGGTACAACAAGACCTCACAGATTCATCTTCAGTCTTTGTGAGGTCATGAGTTCTGAAATGATGGAAAATACCATATGGAGCAATGTAAATGAAATTGTGAATGGTAGACAGATGCTTGTGCTTTCTTGTTATTGTGGCTTGTCACTAAGGCAACCATAAGTAAAATGAATGAGGGGGGTTTATAGATGAATTCTGCGTGAGATGCATATAGTCTGCTGGCTCAGGATTAATGTACATGCAGCTTCATGTCTCTGTCTGGCCTTTGCGTGAATGTCTGTTTTTGTGGGCTAGACTATACATTTTAATTGTCCATTTCCATTGTCTATTTATGCGCCCCAAGAGCACGTGGGAAGTCTCAGTTAAGAGTGGAAAGTTTCCTTGCATGTGAACATTGTTTTCTTAGTGAAATACCCTGGAATTTAAGTCCCAACTTAACAACATTTCTTGTGTGAGAGGGCTCCGACCACAAGTGGCAAGGCCTCTGTCCAGATTTAGCAGCCCATTCGCAATTTTGCTGGACTTCCTTGGCCTCCATTGTTTGGCTTTGAAGACAACAGACAGACAGAATTGGGTCACGGCATCTCAAATATTATAGGACCACAGACAAGATTTGTTACTTTACTGTCTGCTTTGCATATAATACCCGTAATTTTAGCAACTCATTGTGTCAGCGACAATTGTTTTCGTTGTCTGGTGTTCGGTGTAGGAAGAAGAGTGTTTTTAATAGCAGATTGATGTGAGATTAAGACATGCGCTGCCTGGTCATATGCTTTGGATTGTTAAGTTATTCTTTGATCAGATATTACCTGATCCAAATCAGGAAACGTTTGTAACTTTAGACGATGTTTTAGTTAGACAAATTTCTCTATTAAACACTGATGCACTGAGCAGTTGGCCATATTTTGTTAAAGCTGGAGTGCGGGACTTACATACGAATGAACGCCTGTTATGTTCAAGCCCTTGCCAAACAAGTTGACTCAATGCTGATTAAGCCTGTCACCACAGGGAAGCTCTATTTATGTGGCAGTATACTGGAATTGTAGTGTTTGTGGTGACTTTCCTGTGCTGGTACTTCTGCTGCATACGCTGTAGCCTACGCTGTTTGGGACCAGCACTTCCCCACGAATGTAACTACAAGTTCCAGCGACGCAGACCTCCTAAATATTTTAGTAAACCATGAAAACCATTTTCCTTGTTTGAAACAAAGCTTTTATTTACTTTTATTTCATAGATAAGAAACAATTAATTGTGAAGACAGTAACCCCCCCACAAAATAGCACTTGAAGTCTTGTGTGTGATTCATCCTGCTTCTGTATGAGTAGAGGAAAAGTCTGCTGGACGCTCGGCTAATTAATGAATTGGGAAGTGTCATAGGCTTATACTAATGACATTAGTATGTTGTTTTTGTGGGGAAAAGGTGTCTAGCAAAAGTGTTGTTGTGTTCTGTCTGTGAACCTTGTGACTTATAATGGAGCCAGATTTTGTACTTTTTTTACTGTGTCTTTTTATGTGTGCTAGTTGAATCATTTAAATGTTACTGCATTTCAGAGAAACTCAACACAATTGAGTGTTGGCCACTTGAGTAGGCTATGGCAAAAACAAATCAGCCTTATGACTGAAACTATGGTGGAAAATCCTAACAAACATCCAAGAAAAGTTTTGCAATTGAATGCTTTTGATAAAAACAACAAAGGATTCAAGTCAAGAAAATAAAACAGTAGACGATGGGGAACTCACCTGCAGATATGTCATAAGATCAAGTCAACATTATGTTATTATTCTTATTGACAGGGGGAGACAAAGGTCTTGCAGTCCAGCCTTAAATAAAGAAATAGTTATAACATGCTCATATTTCCCAAAGTAGCATACTAAAGAAAAGGACTGTTTGAGTATTGGTACCGAATCTCCTGTACATTGGCAATTATTTAGGCAATTTACAAATCATACCCAGTCTTATATCATACACTCTATTTTTCTCTATTTAAAATGCAAAGACATCTGTATTCTCTTTTTCACTATTTGGGCATTGGGCAGTTTTGTTCTGTTGGCTGAATAACATTTCAGTGGTTTTAGGTTTTATTCTCAAAAGTGATGAAAATGTACAATTAATGGATGAAAATACAGATTCTGTGTGTCAGAATAAAACAAGAGTGAATACAGCAATCAACCAATCCAGTTTATTATCATTTTACCAGACACCTCTTGTGCAAGGCAGAATAAGAGAGCGATTTTCTGGGATTAAGGTGCAACATCAATTAAAAAAAAAACACTATATACAAGAACACAAACATTTATGTGCACAATGGAGTCTTTGAGCCTGCACACCTGATGCACCTGAGGATGTTTAAGCTGTTTAAGAAAAGGTGTCCTTTTAATTTGACAGGCTGACTCCTTTTTTTTTTTATCACTGCCTTCTCTCGTTAACTAGCCATAAGTGACCTCTTCAATTGTACATGTGTGCAAAGCTTAGGCTAGTCATCATTGTAAAGTTTTCAAGTGATCCCTGTGTTTCTGCACTAATAGTACCAAAATAATTTCTTTTTTCTACAAACATGTTTTCATCTAACTAAGGCTTTTAACGTCAGATTCAAAATTAATCAATGTACAAGCCATACAGAAACTTTGCTCACATGAAAAAGTCTAAAATAGGAAAAATTATAATTTAAATGTACTGTGTGATCAAAGAATAAGTAAACATGATCTGACCAGGCTTACTTGTGAACCACACTGACTTTCAAGATTTGCCGATTTTGAGGTTTTAGATTCTTTTAAGTGGAGATTATGCGGATTTTTTGTAGTTTATTCTCCCTGTTACAAAATAAAAAGTGGTTTATGTTCAAGATAACATGTGGGAAGCACTGTGTGCATGAGCACTGTATGGATTGGCATGTGTGTTTGCAAGCATGTGTTTGTGGATTTGGTTGGACGAAGTAAACTATGTTCCTCTAAGATGAAAACTCTTCTCTCTGTTTGTCATTGTGGCTGAGAAGGCAGATGTTCTCGCTCTCCCTCTGGATCTCCTTTCATCGTTTCCGTCCCGGTCTGTTTTTAGGCCTGGCTAATCGAACACAGCCTCCCCCCGGGGACTCGAGAGATTCTCGTGTGATAGTAACTTTGGCTCCCGGGCCTGACGTGTCTGCCAGTTTAAATGACTTACTTCATATTAGGAGAAAGGGCTTAAACAGTTGAACTGGCCTGTGCTTGGCGTGTCGTTGTCTTTTGTTTTTGACTCCCTTGTTAATCCTAAAACAATGTGTTCTCATTTTTTGCATGTTTTGAATATAAGTGACCGCTAGGATAGTTAACTCTTGCTTGAGCGTTATATTCAGGGGTGAGGTTCAGACTAAATGCTATCTCAGTGAGGGTCAGTATAGTGTGGAGTTGGAAAGAAGTGAGTTTACCATACCTCTGTAATCCACTCCTCATCTCTGTTTCAGGCTAGCAGCCCGAGGCTTCATGAGCCACTACTAGCATAACACGCCTGAATCTCCAACTGAACTCTAAAGCCCAGTTAAGCCCAGTTAAGCCCAGTTAAGATTTGAAACAAGACGCAACTGTTGTAGAAAGTTGCAGAGAAAAGTTACAGCTGTGTGAACTGGCTCGTCTCAGCTCGACTCTAGCCAGCTGATGGTGTCACCTGCGACTCAGCCTGTAAAGTCGCCAACAGCTAGTTTTAGAACAGAAGGCACGCCCGCTGTTTCAGTAAAGTCAGCTCCGCTTGGTGTGGCATCATCTGACAACAGCCCTCTGTGCCTTCGAGTCCGTCTAATTTACATCCCCGCGGCTGTTGACATGTATGTCAGTCTGAGGCAGCAGCATCAGAGGCTGAAAAATTAAGCCAATGAGGAAGTGCCACAAAACTGCAGTTCATCAAATGGCCACTTGAGGCTGACTCCAAAACAGAGTCAATCCCCATAGACCCCCATGTTGGAATGCCCAACTTTAAAGCGTAAAAGAACATATGTACAGCTTGGTACAAAAATGGTTTTGGTCTCTATAGCTAATATTTCCCATTCATGACAACTGTACGATGGGGTTGAATTTTTTTATAGCTCACTCAAGGCCCAAAGTTACGCATATTTAGAGGCAGGGCCACTTAAGTGCCAGGCTGTCTGTGAGGCATTGCCACAGCCTGTGAGTTAGATCCACCCCTCGCTTCTATATGGCTCCACCCTCTCATCCAAATATGGTCACTTCTGGCTCCACAAAAACCAAGATGTCCATGACCAAAGTGCCAAACTTAGGGCTTCAAAATGGAAGGTAATGTCACAGTAGCTACGTCCATTATTTATAAAGTCTATAGTCAGTCTCCATCCTCATGGTTTGGACGGTCGGTTGCTGCTGCTGGCTTTGCATGTGTGCATGTTACACACACATGCTCAAAAACAAACCAAACAAAGGAACGGTACTCTTTCAGTTGTTCCTTATACCTGAAAAGCTGGAAGTTAGAACGGATGTTGCATCTAGTCGTACTGGTGTAGAAGAATCTTTGTTCTAAACAGGGGTCGATATGCACTTAAGTAATGCAAGCATCAGGTTTTGACAAGGAAGAAGAATGCGTGGGAAAAAAAGATGATCTCTGGTTTTGCTGCCTCAATTTTTGGGGGTTGGCTGTGTCTCAGGATGTAGTGCGGTTGTTGTCTTCCATTTGGAAGGTTGATGATTAAATCCCTGGCCCTTGCAGTCTACATGTCAAAGTGTCTTTGGACATGAGACCGAACCCCAAATTATGAATGAATGGTTGATTGATTGATGCTTGTGTTGTTAAGCAATTTGAGTGGTTGCCAAGACTACTGTAAAAAAGCACTATATATATATTCAGTGCATTTACAATTTATACCTAAACTAAAATGCATCAGTATCTCGAAATGCTTTTTGACTCCCCTATCCTGTCTATGATTCTTACTGGATATGTCAATCTGTAAAAACAGGTTACAAATATATAATTTCATTTTTCAAAGGCTCAGTTTTTTCAGCTTGATACTTGGGTTCTAACGATACATTGATCTGGATTCGATACATTATCAGTGCAAAGTGAAATCATCGATTCATACCGTCATCCTTCAGAGTCACCTTTATTTTGAAATTCCCATGGCACATCTGTGTCACTTTTTCTTCCAAACAACCCCCCCTTCTAAACTCTCAACCGGTGCTTACAGCCTAGCGCCAGGCAGAGAATGATAAGCTGCCAAAAAAAAAAGACAAATGAGGATATTTATTGATATTGCCTCATATTGATGACAGGCCCTGAATTGAATCAAATCAAAATTGTATTGTGACAGACTTTGTGATATCAGCAAACATTGTATTGTTGTCCAGCGCAAAGAATCTATAAAATATTGTTAAGTGGTTAAACTCCTAATTTACAGCTCTACTTGACACAAGTTTATTTTAGCAAACATTCTTCAAACGGAGTAAATCAAGGATTTGTTAGGAGCTGTTTTCATCTGCAGATTAATACATTTTCTGTGGTCTAGTGAGTATTACGACAGCTGAAGGATGGTGTATGTGGGATTGACTCAAAATAAACAGTGCCCATGTTCATAGCAGTGAAGCAACACGTCACCCAGTGCAACAGTGTGGCTCATTAAAGTGCTCCAAATAGTTTTTGGACAACAGTGGAGGTCTATGGCACAGAGGAGTAAGATATATTTCAAGCTTTGGCTACTTGTGGCTAGCTTTGTTGATTTTGATCTTTTCATGGGACTTGTTGACAATAAGAACTTTGCCAAACTTATGAAGGAGGCCGAGTAGACCTCAGGTCAGTGGTTGAGGGAGTCAAAGTCAAAGGCTGCCAGTTTGCAGGAATGATGGAGACATACCTTGTTGGAAAATCAGACATCCATTTTGATAACTCTGTTTACCTAACCTCCTGTCTCCTTTCAAAAATGATCATTTGGCATTCTCACAACTTCTTTATTAGAGTAATATTTCACTGCCGAGGTTGTAGATTTTGAGTTGAAAAATATGTAATTTTCAGAAGGATGTTGCAAGAGTTGGAAAGTTTGAAAGCCTGTGATGTTATGATCCGTCATTTGACTTAATTATTAGTTATTAGGATTGCTCAAATATTGCTCTAACTTTAAATAAATAGCCTCTGATCATACAGGCTGGCTCCTTCCTTTCCTCAGATCATTACAGCGTACAGTAGTTCTCTGTGACCAGCTGCTGTCCCTCCATATGGTTATAGCCAGTCCAGACACAGCAGGCTCTCTCTGTTTTATGATCATCTGGCCCGCTGACGGTCCACTTCCTCTCTAAATGAAGGGTACAGTGCAGCAGAGTTAACTCTGCAGCCATAGGCAGTAACTAGATGGATCCAAAACTAGATGACTGGCTGCCATGTAATTCAGACCAGTGCAGAGTCCAAACACAATTAGTTTCAGTATGGGGTCTGACTTTTGGCTTCGGTTATGGAGCAATGATACATTTTAAAGGAAATTCACACGGATTTCTCCACGCTCACCTTCCAGCTTTTCCTTTTTATTTTAAATTCATGGCTGCTCATTCTTTCATCATTTATCCCTTCCTGTCCATCCCTCCCTCCTCCGTCCTGAGTCCCGTAGCCAGGAGCCATGTCTGCTCTTTCTAAACTCTGTGTGTGGGTGTGTGTTTGTGTGACCGTGCATCTGTCTGTGTACGTCGCTACCTGCCAGCGCGTGCAACTTGCCAGGAATTGAAATTTTATATTTTTTGCGATACAGTGTTTCCACTGTTGCGCTCCGGGTGAATTATTATTCACATTAAAAATAACTAGGCTTCCTGTAAAGCTTAAATGAAGCTGTAAAACAGATTCCTGAGGACTTGAACAGAGGGGACACTTTTAGCTGTCCGTTATGCAAGTGGCCTCCTCTGAGTTTAAAGGACACGCGACGGAGAAGTTGCTGCTTTTGTTATCAAAGGAAAACTGTCGACTGACACACTGTCTGCACCAGAACAGGTACACCACTTGGTTTTTCTGTGTGTGTGTTTGTGTTTGATGTGGGTTACTGGGTGCATTTTAGTGCCAGCAGCCAGTGCCTGCTTTACAGTTGGTTAACATCTCCTGGCTGACCTGCTGCAGGGTTTCAGCCGAGGGGGAGGGAGGGCGAGTGCGGTGAGAGGCTGGCATTGGCTCAGCAGTGGAAATTCACACCTGGCCTCTGGCTTAGCAGCGACTAAATGAGTTGTGAAGAATATTAGTACTGTGGATTCTCTGTTGCACCCTACCGTACAGAAAGGCTTGTAATTTAACCTGCTTTTTTTATTAACACAGTTTAGTTAAGCTTAATGCCATAAACCGGAGACCTCTGAACTGATGCCAGTAAAGACAGTAATATAATGTGATGTTATAATTTTTATGTACTGAAATAGTAGCAAAGCTCATAACTCGTCTGCCTTGTTGCAAAGGTTTTGAAGAAATCCAATGTGGAGACAAGTTTTTCTGCATATTTTTTTATTTATGAAAAGTGTTTAAATGATGTGTGTGGGTGTGGACTGAGAAAGTTTATGATTTTCTCATTTAAAGAGCACAACACCAAATTAAACTGTCTGTGAAGCTGTCTGAAACTCTCCATTCCTCTGTAGCCTGTTTTGATTTGGAAACTGCTGTACTCAATACTGTCAGTTTGTTTTTCCGATTGATGCAAACAACATTTGGATTTGCTTGACTAGAGTATGACGTGAGTAACAGTGCAGCGCCCGACTGTAATCTGTCAACAAATTAACTTTTTATGATACATATATAATATAGTTCTGTCTAATTCTATGTAATTCTGTGGTTTAGCAGTAAAGCTGTTGTTGCAGTCTGGAGTCATAGAGTCAGACTATTAACCTGTGACAGCAGATTCATATGAATGCAAGGATGTTGTTAGGGATGAGTCCTGTGTCCGTGACGCAATCAAATCTGAAAGGACGCAGTAAACTCACTATTGATGCTACATTGTGAATGTTTTAGGGCTGCTAGTTTTAGGTATTTCTCATGTCACAGAAACTGCAGAGAGTGAAACTGGTGTTTTGGATGTTTTTATCATACTGTCCGTGATGTGTTGGTGTTTTTGTTCTGGTGCACAGATCTGACACCTCTCTGCCCGTCCACCTGTTCTCATCCCCGGCTGTCTGAAACTTGGTGTACCACCATTTCCTTGTAAATGGGGCAGGGTGGCACAGAGGTCTTGGGGATAGCCGGTAGACAATATCCTTGTGTTTTAAAGTTTATAAAGTACACCCAAATTAATGAATATGCAGGATATTACTCAAGACATCCCTGTTATCCTATGTTGCAACGTCTGCTGTGACATTAGATGCTGTATTCACTCATGTCAGCGACAATGGTGCCTTTTGTCCATGGCGCGCACCGTGTTTTTTCCCCCCTAATAATGCTAAGTTTTGATAATGTGATTGTGCTACTGATCATTATTATATTGACATCAGTGATGTTTTATGTCACAGGGAAGCGCTGTATTGAGAAAAATTTTCACCAGCGGCTGCCATTTTCTTACAATACATATAAATCTTTTGTTTTGTTGTTGAAATTTTTATGGATTATCCATCAAAATACTATTTTAAGGGGTGTCGGTAGCGTAGTGGATAGTGCCGGCGCCCCATGTACAGAGGCCCATTTCAATCTGTCCTGTCCTTTAAAAGTAAAAAGCCTAAAAAAATAATCTTTAAAAAAAAAAAAAAAAAGAAGATGATTGGGAAGATGATTTTGTTGCTCTCTAAACTCAGCTCAAAATGTGACATTTATATGTGACAATGTTTTGTATATAGACCATATATAAAGATACATACACAGTCTGTAGTTTTGTAAATAGGTTTTAGATTTGGGATTTTATTTAGCTTTCAGAATCATTTTTAACATGCATGAATATGACCACAATTAGGACCTTATAACATCAAACAAGAGTCTAACACTACAGTTTGTCAAAGAACACAAATTTTATTAGGCACTCCTAGTAAGTGGTTCCCTGGGGACCCACTCACAAGACCACCTGTGGGTCCCTGGTGATGCACTACATTGTCAACCTCTCAGCGTCATTGTGAGTGGCTCAAACATGCACATTCAGGAAATCATTGTGCATCTGCATGAAAGCTGGACCCAAAAACTAGACAACTTATACACTAGATAGACAGCTGAAGTCTTTCTTTCATAGTTCTTTATGAAAAAATGAAGTGTGTTCATGGGGTCAGTTTCCATATTCTAAGACAAATCAATATTCTCTATAGTGATTGAGATTAGAAATTAAAACCTTTGTGATTTTAACACTTTTCCAATAAACTACTGTCCTTATCTAGACATTTAAAGCAAGCAATATGACTAACATTAAGACATACTATTTCAAAGCTGGATTTGTAGTTATTAGTACAGTTACAAATGTTAATGGTATTTTGAATGGTTTCTTTATTCCTGGATCAGAACCCAGGTGGTCTGGTTTCACTTCGGCTCTTCATAGAGCTAAAATGTCAGTGGTTAGTCCACACTTGATTGCTCTGGTGTTTGAACATAAAATACATTCATGTGTGATCATGGATAATTAACACCAAACATTAGGTTTTTTTCCAAATCTAAACAGAAAAATAGCAAAACATGAGGACATCAGTATGAAAAGCACCCTGCTCATAGCACCGACAACAAAACAAAATGTGCACAGTGGTACAGCATTAGTCAGCTATGATGCACATAAAATATTCAACCAGTCGATTAGCAGAAAACCAGTCATCCAAGTCATGTTGGTGATGCCAGATGTTCTTTTACTGCAGACCCCAAAATATAAACACTCATTAGTCTTCTCAGACTTCTATGATAACATGAGTACATAATTTGGGCAAGTGTTAATTTTGGCAGCTATTTTAGATTTAGTTGTAATCTTTAGACAAGATTGCTCAGTAGCTTTAGTCACATTTGTGTCATTTTTATCCTTCGTAGTTTTAGTCTAGTTTTAGTTAACGAAAACTCGAAAGGTTGTAGTCAAATTTTAGTTGTTACTTTAAGTCAAAATGTTTTTTCGCTTTGAACTAATTCAGTTACATATTCATAATACAGGTATCTCAAATTGGTTGTGGCAGTGACATTGACTTGATGTTAGCTGATGTTAAAATGATCATTTAAAGTTACAGTTAGCAAACTTACCGTGGCATAAATAGCAGGGTAGTGCACCTTCAAATTTCTCTTGGTTGGTCGCATACTTCCCACCTAATATGTTGCAACAGGATGTGTCTTCGTCTCCCGTTACTACCATGCATTGTGTTTTCCTTTCTGCCAGGTTATGAGTAAAGGGTGTCTATAGATCTGGAGCTTTTTTTGTCTGACATAACACTTTTTGTATTGAAGCCATCATGTTGTTGGCATGTACTTGCTGCTGGTTTGGGACATCATCACCTGTATGGCTGCCATTCTGGAAGCCTCATACATCTCTCAACCTGTTCAACCAATGCCATAGCTTATATTTTGACAGATAGAAAAGATGCACAATTGGGAAAAATATCATGCATTTGAATGTTGATGGCCCACTACTAACATTTTAGGCCCATCTCAGTGAAAAAAAGAGAACATTCATCATAGTTTTTATTATCAAAAATCTTTTTTCAGCTCATTAATGTCTCATATTAGTCATGGAAACAAGGTCGTTGATGAAGGTTTTTTGTGATAATTTTCATTTGCTAAATTAACACTGCTTTGGGCTCCAGACAAACTATCAGACCAAAGAAAACACCGGAAAAGCTGCCCTGGGCTGCAGGAAACCACAACAGGCATTCCTAATTACACCCTGACATCCAATGGACCAAAGGTTTAGTTGATGATACAAACATGTGTTTAGTCATTTTGTAGTAAGCCCTAAGAGGGTTTTCTAAACTTAAACAGTGTGACTGTGGACGTGACGGTAAAACAGTTGGTGCGAATCATGTTTTTGTGCTTCCTTTAAAGTGGTTTGGATACACAGCAACAAAAGAAAATTGCTTTGACTTTTGGAAGCAACTGATAAAGGCTTTTCCCTCCAGAGCGCACCAGTAATCGCCGTGAATTATGGGAATTACCAGCACAGAAAATTGCTTGTGTGAAACTACCCATATAATGTCCGATAAGGGCTTGTTGTCCCTGGTAATAACATAATTCAGGTAATCATAATCTGAATTATTTTGGAGCTAATTCAAAGAAGTTAATCTAAAAACATCAGAAGCTCATAAGATCACTGGATATCAGTTAATTACACGCACATTACGTCACCGTACATATTGCAGTGAGTCACCGATTACAGGTTTAATCAGTTAATTCGTAATTTATGAACAATCCCATGTGAAAGTAACCTTTAAACCCCCGATAAAACCATGTGATGGATTCAGTCATTCATTTTCACTCCCCTGCAACACAAGTGATGCACTGACACAATGCAGATTGATGGTGAATGAGAGAATGTTGGAGGACCTTCGTATGACCTCTGCTGCTTCATCCTTATAGCATGTCCTCTGATCGGACTCAGGTGATTCTAATAGGAAACATGCTTTATTGTGTCTCTGTGTGTGAGTGTGTGTACATATGCAGGTGATCAAAAGGCTGTCTCTAATACAGCCCATGTGTGCTTACATGCGATCCGTAACTGCTTTTAGACGCTCATAAACCTTTTCTTTGATTGTTGCATTTCCTTTGTAAAAAGAAAACTTTTGGTGCCACAAGTTTCCCCTGCTTGGAATAATTAAGATGTTGAACTTGACTTGTCTTTTTCACCTAGCCAGTGAGATCATTTTGTCATTTTCGCCACATTTTCCGCCAGGACATGTCCAGACATGAATATGATCAAAGTCTCCACATAAATCTGCAAAGCTGTTTTTCAGTTTCACTCACGAAGCTGTTTTTTTTTTTTTTAGCTCTTCTCGCAGTAGCAAAGCAGTTTTTCATTTCAGCTTAATTTTCTTATAAACATGTCCATCATCCAGTCATTCCATCCAGCTGTCTTTTTGTCTTTTTCTGTGTGTGTGACATTACAGACATTTATAGTGAGCTTTTGTGTCTGACCGCAGCATTTCTCCTCCCCTCTCTCTTTCCAGCATGTCCACCCGGCACCTATAAACCAGAGGGAACACCAGGAGGCCTGAGCACCTGCCTGTCCTGCCCTGACTCGCAGCACACCTCCCAGCCAGGCAGCACCTCCCTCAATGACTGCGCCTGCAAGCCGGGCTATCAGCCAGTAGGCATGACCTGCCAGGGTGAGAGGAGTGATCTGTTAACTATCAGCTTTATTTGATTTAGCTCAATGGCTCTCGATCCTGTGCGTGCTCCTGCAAAAAATCACTTTTCACGCCTTTATTTCTAGTTTTAGTTTTATAAAAACAGGTTAATGATTTAACCTGCATCCTTCTTATAAACGCTTCTCATTTGTTATTAACACTATTTTAAACTTAGATGATGATGTTTCATGTTTAAATGTGCCATTTATGCAAGGCTGTTTAAAGACAAAATTTCTGCTGAATAAGAATGAGTGTGTTTGAACCAGTGATGTGTGGTGAGGTCAGTAACAAGGAAGGGACTGCTTTATGAAAAGCCAGATTTAACCTATGAGGTGTTTCTTCTTTCATTTACGGACACGTGTGCACAGGCAGGCAGGTCAATATCAAGCCGGTTCTCATCAGCGATGACACAGGAATCACATACAAGAATGGCATAATACAAAGAGACAACTTCTGAAATGTAACCACTAATCAGCCTATGTTCAGCATCAGAATGCAACCATCTTTACTCTTAATTATGGTGCATTGAGCAATTATGTTTCTGCTATACCTTCAGTTAACAACTATCAAAACACACAGGGCAATTCAATTTAAAGCCAAACAAGTTGTATAAATGTACTCTGACTCACCAGTCTGTAGATGTAGGCTACATGTAGATAAAATCCATCCATCGGTCTTTCCTGGTGAACACAATGATGGTATTGTAAAACTCCAATCTTTTCTTTTTCTCTGTTTGAAAAGACCTCACACTTTTCTGTCCGTTTTGTTGATGTAACTGTGCTGTGGAAATCAGTTTTGCAAAATTGTTCAACTCAACTCAGCGACATCAGCGGCTGCCATGATTACATTGATGTTTACCTGATTTATTTTTGCTGTAATGAATTCTGAAGCAGTGACATTCAAATCCAACTGCACACATTTTCAGTGTGGAATCTTAATTTTAAAATATAATAAAGACCACTTTAGTGCATTTCTAGAATATTTATGCAAGAAGACGCAAAAATAATTCTAGTTTTTGAGGTCAGTGCTGTAGAGTGCATGATCATGTGTGGATGAGCAACATGGTTTGTTGGCTTACATTCATGGTAAGTCAGCATTCAAAGCTCTGCTTATTACCCTGATTATATCAGAGTCTGATGTGTTACTGTTACATGTCGTATAACATCTAGACTGTTGCAGTAACTAACGAAATATAGAAATCACAAGAATAAACAGCAATAATAGAAATACAAGTTTCTTATATTACATTTTATTTGGTTTGAAAATCTGATTTACAAGGGACTGTAGCCACTGGTTTGAACCAAGCGGCAACCTCTGGGGCTGAAAAATGAAGCCAACACTGAAGTGCCAAAAAATGCAGTCCCTGGAATGGCCACTTGAGGCTGCTCTGGAAGCAAGTCGATCCACATTGATTCCCAGGTTAAAATACCCAACTTTACAGCAGAAATAAACATGTTAACAGTCTGGTACTAAAACAGTTTTGGTCTCTATAGCTGTATAGCTAGGACAACTGTACGAGGCTTCAAGTTTCATACAACTCGCCTGTTTAAATGTTATGTAGGCTTAAAGTTATGCATGATTAAGGGCAGGCCACTCTGACTGACAGGCTGTCTGCTCATAGTGTCCTCTACTTCTCAGTCAGATCTACCCCTTGCCCTCCCTCCACAGCTTGAGCCTCTTGCCCAAATAGGGTCACATCTGGCTCCAAAAACTACAGGATGGCCAATCTGGATGCTTAAGAACACCAACCAATGAGTGACGTCACGGTAGCTGCGTCAGTTATTTTTACAGTCTGTGATTTGAACGGAGCAGTTAGCACTTAGCAGAACTGACCAGCTGGTATAAGCAGTAATAATTTTTAACAGCTGAATGTTTACAGGGTCTGAAGTTGATGCTTTTGGAAGAAGGCAAATGATTTAACATCTCTGCCTCAAAACAACACAGTGTGACACATCTGGGCTCAAACCCCACTGTGATAGGTTTCCTCTAAAAAGATGGACACGGTATGGTGCAGAGGACAGAATTCCCCATGGTGAGTAATAAAGTAGAACTTACCTTACTTATCTACGAACAGCCAGTCAGTAAAGAAAAACTCCTCCGTCAAAGTGCGCACTTTATTTTTTTTAACTCACCCAACAAGTCAGTCTTTCATAGAGTAAGAAGTATGGGAGCACTTGTGGTCAATAAGGGCAGTGGACAAAGACAGTGAAACCATGAGGATTTGTTAATGTAGTGATGCATGAAGATGAATCAACTGCCACAGAAACACAATATTCCACAGAAGTATGAGGTTAGTATCAGAGCGTACTCACTCTGCTTCCAGAAATTCCAGTGGCCCTCCCATTCCTTGAAGAATGAGCCAGTGATTTCCACACAGCAGTTCATCTGAAAACAACGTTTATTAATCATAAGTTTCATGGACTGCTCTCTTCTTCCTCTCTCTGTGTAGATCGGGGAGGGGATGTTTGACAACCTGTAATTTTCTGCTTTCACGCTTTCTTATCCTTTCTGTCAGGAACATTAACTTTCCACTGTGGTGCGTTTCCCATTGACAGGCTTTCTCTGTCTTTGTTACATTGTTTGTTTTTCAGTGTCGCTCTGTGTTAGCTACAGTATGAAATTTGGAATTTCACAAATATATTCTCCTCTTTCCTTGCAGTGGTGTACTGCCCGGCACTGTTCCCTCCAGAAAACGGCTTTTTCGTCCAAAATGTATGTAACAACCACTTCGATGCGGCCTGTGGCATGCGATGCGAGCCAGATTTTGACCTCCAAGGAACCAGCATCAGGCTGTGCCAGGCTGATGGCACCTGGTCAGGGACACCAGCCAGCTGCAGAGGTTAGGACGGAGCCAGTCTGATGCATGATAATAAGATGAATATCATCACAACTGGAGGTTTTTTTTTTATGTTTCTTTTATCTTTGTATGGTGTCTTTTTATTGAACTTGTGCTGTCTCTCTGATGTTATAACTAAGGCTGGAGATATACTTGCTTTTTAAGCATACACAGCTGGCTTCGTCGTGAATCTAATTGTTCACATACTTGCAGATGTGCTACATGTGTTACTGGAAGAATCCACTAGAGGGCACCAGAGAATTTAGACCATAAAAAAAACTTCTGGATTTGCATAATGTAAACAATAAACATACTCAAGGAGGTTACATTATTGTTAATTCTGAGATCACAGCAGGAAAAGCAACAGCGAAATGTAGTCTGCCAACACTGCCACTACCATTCATGTGCACAAATTCTCAGGACTTGCACCACCAACGCTCCAAAAAGACAAAGGATACTCGTGGCAGCCATCATGCACAGGTGTAGTTAAAAGCAAGTTAATCTGTGGGTTTACTGCCACAAAAAATTGGGAATTTACCATTTCAGCACTTACCAAAAACTTCCATTCACACTGCCTTTTAGTGTTGTCACGGTACCAAAATTGGGACCCCCGGTACGATACCAGTGAAAGTATCACGGTTCTGAGTAGTATCACGATATCCCAGCAGAAATTAGGCAGATGTGCCTTTTGTCATTAAAAAGATAAATCACTTTTCTAAAATACATCAATGATATTTCAATGGAATAAATTACTTATTGACTTACTCATACTTCAAAAACAGCATCAATAAGTGATTAACATAGGGGGGATCAAAATAAAATAAATAAATAAAATAAAAATCAACCAGCCACCCTCCTCCCCTGACAAGTAAAGAACAGTCCCTTCATAAGTAAAGAACGGTCCCTAAAGCGTGGTGAGGTTTGTGGGCCGTTACCTGCCACAAAGAGAGAAATGTGAACGGCCCAATGTAATAATAACTTTCACTGCTTAAAGATACTCAATAGCTCAGCTAATACCTGAAATGTTACAAACCACTGCAGCAGCATATTGAGTGCCAGGTTGCCAGTGTGCGCCGTTATTGGACGGTGCATGGACACTCACCCTCTTGTGATTGGACTTTGAACTTATCCCACAGTAGTGGTACCGTGAGGTACCGTAGTACTACGGTACTCCAACATTATGTTATCATATGTACCGTGGTGTTTTAGTACTGTGGTCTACCGTTGGCACCAGTAGACCGTGCAACACTACTGCCTTTGATTTGTTGCCCATTGATGTCTCTACTAGGAGTAGAGCTTCCATTAATTAAATGTTTACTGTATAGAATGACAGAAATTGGAAAAACTGGAGAAGAGGGTTGCCCAAGGCGATGTCATCAAGTTGTTTGGTTTGTCCAGCCAAGAACTCCTGCGCACTGTTTTGCTTCTTAGAAAATGTTTATTTAATTATAAGGTGTGGGCCTGACCAACTACCTCAACATTGATATTCCAACAATACACAACGAGATTGTTGATGAATAATCATCAGTAATGTGGATATAATGACCAAGTGGGTAAAGACAAATAATAGAACAGCTAGAACAGTCTTCTTAGTTCAGAAAATTACATCACTTTACTTCAATGTAACCAGTAAATGACGACATTTAAGATGATATCTAGTCTAGTCTCATATCACGATATCTATATCACATCAATGTTTTTCCCAGCCCTACATCCAATTATCCAATCAGAGGACTACATTGATGGGTGTGCCTGCTGATCGCCTTGAACTTACTGAAAGCACATGTGTTACCAGTCAGAAAATAGCATTAAGAAACATTTTTGTAAACTCAGAGCTCTCCAGAACTAGAAAAGACAAGTGAATTTAAGAATAAACGTGCTAAAATATGTCAAGAAACTTCCAGTGATATCAAACATATTAAATCTACTCCTATGGAACATGTCCAAAGGGAAGGAAAAGATTGGACAAAGAGGAACAAGTCTTAAACATATCTGCCTCAAATTAGTATTAAATAGACACGTGTCAAGGATCTACAACCACATCCAACCAACAGTCCAAGCCCCAGAGGTTTTCAGTTCATAATGATATAAAGATTTTTGGATTTTAGAAGCTGAATCCAGATCATTTTTGTGCAGTCTTTTCATATCAAAACTGCTGCCAATGAACTTTCTGACAATCAACTTCTTGATTAATCAACTAATAGTTTCAGCTCAAATCATGAGTCAGCGGTGTCATTGTTTGCAGTCTCAATGCAAGGTATCAGAATACTATCCTGTGTTCTGGCTCCAATTATAGCGCATATCTCGCAAGTTACACAACATTACAACATTTCTTTTTTCAATCACAGTGTTGCAGACTTTGTATCATCTTGAATAATGCATACAGTATATTGCAACATATTGCTCCTGGCTTTAAAGTGATAACACGAAAACAATGCAAGCTTGTCTGATTGATCCCAGCAGGTTCCTCCATACACACACATATGTCTTGTATGATTCCTCATTAAACTCTGGGACATTCATCAAAGCCCTCAGAGCCTGCTGCCTCCTGTCTGATGTCTGCGAACCTTCATAAACATTTATATAGCATTAAATCGACATATCAAGATGAAGGATATGCGTTGATCTGCTGTTCTGACTCATTATTACAAGCGAGAGTGAGAGGGAATCCGTGTGTGGCGCCATCGTGTAAAGATCTCTTGCCGTGTATTGGGATCATGTGTGTTTAGACTGCTCTCTGCCAGGCCAGATGTTGAGAGGAAGAAAGGTAGGGAGGGTCCAGTTAGAGAGAGAGAGGAAAAAGGGATGTAAGGACAGAAGGAAGCAAGGGTGTGTGGGAGTTCAAGAAGGGAAAGAAAGAAAGGGAGCAGGGAGTCTTGAGAGGTCAAGAGATTAATGAGAAAAATGCCACTTTTAAGAGAAAGACGGCAGCAGTGTGACTCAGAAATACCAAGACACTGAATATTCAAGGGTGTGTGTTGAAGATTTATAGCAGTGGCTTTTGGGTATATATTTTCTAAGTGTGTGTGCATATGTCTGCTTGTATGTGTTACACTCGGTCTAGTCCTCGCCACATACTGTAGGACCTCCCAACTAGTTAAGCCCTGAGGGAGGGGGTCTCCTCTGAACCCGCCTGTCTGTCTATGGGTGGTGATGAGAAATAACACACCACACACCCTTCTGTAGACCTCAGCATAACTCAGAACAGGCAGGCATGAGGAGTTTTTGCTTTATTTCATAGGGACTTTCACGTTTGGGGTTAAATGATAGGTCCCAAGTCGAAGACAACGATGATAATAGTGCGGTGCATTCCTGCAGCTGATTTAATGTTTTCTCATCCTCTTGTGATTTATGCACAGTACCTGTGTTTAGAAGTTACACCTCATATTTAGCGTTCGCAGCTCAAATACAGTTCTACGTAATTGTTTGTTTAAGTCATATTGAAGAACAACCAGGTGGGGATATGCAGATTGAAGTATATTTTTTCAGTTTTAAATGTTTCTGTGATTGTGACATTTTTATAAGCCATAAAAGTGAGTTGAAAATGCTGTGATATAAATAAAAGTAGTTCAAAAGGAACCATAAAAACACAAGACATGGATCCACTGATATATACTGCAATATATGTATATTTCTTTTTCCGTTTTGCGGGATCAAATTCTCATGTATATTTCCTTCAACCCACAGTCCGCTCCTGCCCGCCCCTCTCTCGGCCCCCGCACGGCTTCCTGAGGTGCAACAATGGCGGCACCTCCTTCAGGGCGGAGTGTCAGGCGGGCTGTGAGCGAGGCTACAGGCTAGAGGGAGACTCCAGACTCACCTGCCAGGCCAACTCCCAGTGGAGTGGACCCCAACCTCGGTGTGTGGGTAAGCCTTCATCACCTCCAAACCTCTATCTCACCACGTGCGCTACATCTGATGATGGAAAAAATCTGGTTCACGTTGTCATGAGGTGTTCTGTCCTTTCACTTTCTACACCGGCTGCCAACGGAAAAGAACATTTTCTCCCTCTTTTTAAGGCATGTGGTAATTTTTCTGTTTGTATATTAGTCTTTGTGGCACACGGTGGTTCTGTATCAAAATGCTTTATTGAACACATTGACCTCATTTCCAAAGCCAGAAATATGATTCCAAAATAAAGGAGGCCCCGTGATTCATTGCGAGGATAAAAGAAAACTTTGAGGAGGCACTGCAGCCTGTCATGATGAATGCCTTGGGCTATGTTTAGACTGCAGGCAAATCAGACTGTCCACACTGTTATTTGCAAGTGATCAGATCAGACTTGTGTGTCCTGCCATCACCAGCCTATCTGCACTGGTTGCTATGGAAACCACTTAGGCATCAGTAACTGTGTAGCTTCCCTGGTGATGCTGTTTTCCAATGCAAGCAACTGAGATCTTTGCCCCCTTCAGCTCTGCCTGTACAGAAGCCTCCCTCCAAAGTGCCAGTGGACAGTTTATTTCAGCGTCTGTCCACCTACTATTGTTCTCCATGTTGTCCTCTGTAGCACTCCGCCAAGACCCCAGGAGCACAGTTCAGCCTTGCTTCCAATTTTCCCCAGTCGCTACTTGCAGTATTGCCGTGAAAAAATCCCCTGTGGTTAAAAAAGCATTTTCCTCATAGACCACCATTATAAAAAGTGATCTGTGAGGTCATTACAATATTAAGTCTGTGGGTCGAGCAGGAACACACCACTGCGCATATTCAGTGGGCCACATACTCTGGAAGTAAACCTGGAAAAAAGGGGGATCACAGAGTGTGGCTAGCACCGCCATGTTTTTATTTTCTAGATCAAAGTACTGCCAAACTGCGCTGGTTTTGCAAGAGGACATCGCTCTTATTTCCCACCATGCTGTTTGAAAACTCCAGTCTACTCAAGCATTACCGCGGGCAGGGGAACTGCTGTCTGACGGCTCTGTAGCACCCACTAGTGGCGGGCGGCTGCATGACAGTTATGTGACCTCGTACATGAATAAAACACTAATAGGTTTAACCGACTAATATTTCTGGTGCTGACCAGCAAGGGGGTGGACGTTTAATCGTTTAGATGACTTATCGCGAGCATCTCTAGGTTTTATACATCACAACTTTTGCATGGGAAGTGGCGTACGCCTCTTTCAGGCCTTGTTTTGTGCATTGTTGATAAATGGAAACCTTGGCACCCAGATCTAGTCAGATCCACATCCATCTGCTCAGCTGGTAGCACCTCTGTCGCTCTGGATTTGAAGTCGCTGTCCTGTGTTACATTGTGGGTGATGTAAGAGACACTTGGAAATTTGTGGCAAGGACATCTGGACGTGGACGAATCTGTAGACACCTGATTGGAATCACATTTCAAACCACCTCTAAATGTGCTTTGCAAAATCATGTGTTTATTTGTTGTCCAGACTTCTTAAAATCAATGTGGACACTATCTGGATGCCAAAAACCAGATTTGGGCTAGCAGTCTGAACAAGACTATAGAAAGTTGAAGAGGAAATAAAGCAAAGTTGTGTCCTAATTGAGGCACAGCTGTCTTACTTGTTTGCACAGTAACGTGAGACATAATCTGTTTCGTGCTATCAATCTCTTCAAAATCACAGTTTATTGTTTTTGGTTATGAATTTGTTAGTAGCCTGTTTATGCTAGGTTTTTGAAATATACTGTATATGCACAGTACATGAGGCAACTTTGGCACATATCCTGATAAAAATCTCCTAGGAGACACAGGGCCAAAGTTCAATCCCGGTTTAATTCACTTTACTTATGTCCTCTCTGAGGGAATTCATTTATTTCAACCACTAGTTTATTTGTTTTCATTCGTGTCTTCATCCAAAGTCTTGTGGTTCCCTCATCTGTGGAGTTAAATTAGATTTCTTTATTTGGTTATTCAATTTGCATTATTTCCTATGATAAATCACGCGGCTCTGTCATCATTCCAACAAACACAATAGGTTTCTGTAGCAGTGAATCTTTCTTATAGCCTGACTGTATTTAACTGCAAGATCATAATATTATCTGTTCAGCTTTTGCTGAGTGATTCCTGTCCAGCTGAAGAAACAGAGAGATAATTTATCAAATGAGCGACTCTAAAATAACACATGATCTGGGTATTTCTATGTAAAAACGTGGTTTTACACACATATGTAAACACACATGGGAACAAACAGTCTCACATGAACAGTGGTTAAACATATGGTGTGTATTTGCACAGAGCCACACTACATCATCCAGAGAAAGATACATCTGCGTTCTCACAGCACAGCTACACATGTACACAACGTTACCCACACACTTCAGAACTGATAGTTAAGTTAAAATAGTTGCACACACTCATGCCCGCCGCAGAGAGCACCCAGGTCAGGCACACCAACACACAAAAAAGGGACAGTGTGAGAGTGTGTGGCCGCAAACCTCCGGCCTCACTGCTCCGGCCCGCACTGACTCACTTCCAGCCAACCAGCTAGCTGCTCTATTTAAAAACTTCCGGAAAGCTCTCTCCGTTTATCGATAACTACCCCCCCCCGCCCCCCCGCCCGCTCTGAGTGACTTACGGCTTGTTTGACCGTCACAGACTGTCGTTACCTCTTTAACACAGCTAAGAGGGCTCTGCGGGCATGCCGTTGCAGCTGAGTAGTTTGTTTTAGTGTTTGTTTGCACTGTGGTGAAACGGGATCGCCTCGGTTGCCCTGAGAGGATGCAGATATTTTTTCATCTGATTGAAATCTCCCGTGTTGAACCTCCCTCTCAGTGAGCTCTCCCTTTATAGCTCTCTCAGCTAGAGCCAATGAAACAGGAGTTAGAGAGGGAGAGAATGAGCTCTATCCATCATCAAGTGAAAGCCACACTGGCCTGCATCCCAAAAATGCATAAAAAGGCCTCCAGTGTTGGAGTCTTGTGGTTAGTGCTTTCTTAGGTCGATTTCCGACCAAATGTTTGTTGCTTTTGTGCCAGTTTTTGATAGACAGCCCCTGAAAATAGCTTTATTGTTGGCATTTGTAGTGGAGCCAGCTGAAAGTAAGATTTTATCGCTTTGGGGTAACACAGGAAACATGCTCATAATTTGGAAGAGGTTTATTTGCGTGTTCTGTCCTGTCTTTTCTAATGCTCAATCGATTTAGCCTAATTCAGCCTAATTCAGTTAATGCACAATAAAGTGCAGCTCTGATGTTTGATCATGAACAATAAACAAAAGGAGTCATGAGATGTGGAATCCAGTTCAGCTGAGTTTTGCTCTGCAGATAATTTTCCAGGAACAAAATAAACTGCATCAGATATCAGATTCATCTTTCGGTTTCTCCCACTCTGTCCCCCAGAGGTGCGCTGTCCCCCCATCGTGACCCTGAAGAACATCTTACTGTCGCCCCCTGCCTGCGGGAAGAGGGCAGTGTCGCCGGGCTCAGCTTGCCTGCTCACCTGTCGTCAAGGCTACAGTCTCCAGGGAAACAGGAAGGCAGTGTGCATGGGCTCTGGGAACTGGACCGCTAACGTCTTTAAAGCCATCTGTAAAGGTAATGTCCTGTGTGTGTATGTGTTTGTGTGTGTGGGACAGCTCCGCTAACAAGGAAATTCATCTTTTCGCTTCTTCGGGTCTGAGGTCAGAGGTCAGGCTCAGCTGTGAGGGCTTGGTTCTGGGGTCTTAACAAGGATGTGAAATATGGTGAGGTCAAAGGTCAAGACCTGGGCAGTCAGGTCGAATAGATGTGTTTAGGTTAGGTTTTCTCACCAATTAGTTTTGTAATTGAAGTGTGTTTTTTATTGTCCGCCTCTGCCAACTAGTCAAGTTACAGTTCTCATCATGTATGTGTCATGTATGAAGTGAAGACGTTACCTAAAGATATTAAGTGAAGTTTTTGGCGAAATTTGGATGCTTCACAGTTCACACACATCTTCAACCCAGCAGCACAGAAGATCTGTATGATCAGTAATGCTTGGTAATGCTCTGATTGGTTGTATCTGCATCCAGTCTGCTCTGTCCAGTGCAACGCACCAGGCTTAGGAAACACAGATCGAACTGTCCAACTAGACAGAGCTGATCAAATACCAGTCAATCAATTAATTTTATTTATAAAGCCTAATATCACAAATCTTGCTTGTTTCTTGCCTCAGTTTTTTTCAGAAACATATTTTAGAGTACTGTTTAGCTGTAATTAGAGAAAGTTTGTGACCAGCCCAACATTTTTTTACCGAGGCGGCTGTGGCTCAGAGGTAGAGTGGGTTGTCCACTAATCGGAAGATTACCAGTTTGATCCCTGGTTCCTCCAGTCGAAGTGTCGAAGTAAGATACTTAATCCCAATTTGCTTCCGATGGCTGTGTCATCGGTGTGTGAGTGTGTTAAAACCTGAGTAGCAGGTGGCATCTTGTGTGGTACTATCGGCCACCAGTGTATGAATGTGGCAGTAAACGGGTGAAAGTGACTTGTAGTGCAAAAAGCGCTTAAGTGGTCAGAAGACTAGGAAGGCGCTATACAAGTGCAGGTCCATGACTGCTTAAAAGCAACCAAGCACCTCCCCAACTTGCACGTCACTAAGCACTACGTCACACATTTCGTTGCTCTAATTGGTTGTAAGTCTATCCAATTGTGTCCAGAGGCATGTTGGTCTGCGCCCATTGATAATGCCCCTTGGAATTCAAGAAGAACTCAGACTTGTGGACCCTGTCAGTTGCGATGCCAGGCTGGAAGTTTGTGCCCAATTTGAAGAAATTCTCTTAAGGCTTTCCTGAGATATCGCACTCAGGAGAATTGTAGACAGACATGAAGTTACAATGACCTTGAAAACTCTTTCACCACCTAAATCTAATTAGCTAATTCTTGAGTCCAACTGGATGCTTGTGCCAAGTTTGAAGGAATTCTCTGAAGGTGTTCTTGAGATATTGTGTTCATGAGAGCTGGACAACCCAAAAACATCATGCTTCCCGCTACGGCTGTAGCTTGCCAACACTCCGCAAGCTTAGTGATTAACATTTCATAACTGGTTTGTCAATGCTGGACACCAACAGAATTTTCAGGACCTCCATACTTATCGCATGAATCCAATCTAACTGTCAGCAAGGAAGCAAATAACCATACTCTGTGCTATTCTTGTAAAATATGTATGTATGTATGCACCTTCTGTAGATGATGCCTGTGTCAGAGACTCAGCACCAAGTCTAAGATCATTCCCCTGTTGTGAAAAACACAATAAATAAATGGATTAGACAAACTTGACACTTAAGGCCTCATTTGGCTGTACCTGCTAGCCAGGTAGTTTGTAAGTTCATTTCACCTCACTGACACTACAGTTGATTTTACAGGGTTAGACTGAATGACACTTGCAATGCAGAAAGAGAGGACTTGTTAAAAGAGCAAAAAAAGAAAGCTACAGAATACGTGGAGAAAGAGGAAGGTATAAAAAGAAAACAGCAGGAAACTTGGAGGGAGAAATTTTTCCATCCTCCATCCCCCCTCTCTGCATTTTCCTCCGCTTTGTGAATGGTGAGAATGGCGCTAACCCTGTTTTGAAGCGGGCCTCGGGTCACTAACTCAAACCATACCATGTCCGAGCTCTCGTGTCTCTCCCCTCCGCCCTGACTGGGCTGGAGATCATTATAATCAGCTGCAGCCCTCCAGATGCCTCGCAGGTGAAACAGGTGGTGCAGAGCAGCTCTGCCTGCCTCCCCTCTGATGTCCTCAATCCCCTCATTTCCTCTCGGTGAAAGTTTGCTAATGAAGGAGCTGCTGTCGTTAAGGAGAGGAAAAGGTGCCATAAAGATGGAAATGAATGGAGAGGTAGGGCGGACAGGGAGGTGAGAGGGGCGGATGAGTCATCTGTAGGTGTTTTATAATGGGGTGGTGGAGAGTGGATGATTTCATTCTGATCCCCTCAGGCACAAATGGGCTGAAGGAAGGAGGAAGGGAATGGACGATATTAAAAAGGAAAAGTAGATGAGATAGAAGAAAGATGGAGTGCTGCAATATAGGCGGCACATTTTGAGGAGATCAAGAAATAGAAAGATATTACAGACTTGAAAGTGCTCTTTGTAACTTCTGGCTTATCTCGCCTCTCACTTCATGTTGATGACACCCAAAGTGAAATATTCCTCCCTTGTTATGAAGATGAATAAAACCGATTGGAGCTGAGTGTGTTAGTGTTTAGCAGAGATGGATGCCTAAGTGGATGGGTCATCAGGTCCAGATGGGAACAGCTCTCTTACACAACACAACAGGCATGACCACTGTCGATCGATGGGAGATTCAACTCTTGGAGGCTTTACTCATTTACTGCAGGCTTGAACTGAGTTGAACTGAACTGTGCTGGCTTCACATTATTACAACATGCTGTATGAGTGAGAAAAAGGAAGACGCTGTTTCATCCAAGGGTCATGGTGACTGGTGAGTTTCCACTAGTCAAATAGGTGGACGTTAAAGGGATAGTTCATAGTTTCTAAGTGGGGTTGCATGGGATACTTATCCACAGTGACTGGATTACCAATAGTAGATGGTGCTTGGCATGTCCCCAGTTTGGAGACGCAGACAGGAGCATCAGCACGGAAGCTAAGCAATGCACTGCTGTGGTTTTAGTTGCCTAAAAAAATCAATATCAGTTTAAGTGTACACTATATTTAGAATATTTTCACGGCTTTACCTTGCCATCACACAGCCCTCTCTGATGGGGAACTAAAGCAGTTATATGACTCTCTTCAAAGTCACCAGACTCCATTGACAAAAACACTAATTTTACATTGCAGAACACAGGAGTTGCTCGTCTATCGCTGCCTTGATTGGTTAGTTTGTTTGTGTTATTATGTGACTTATGCGTATTAAGTGTGAGTTTGGATTCACCAAAGTCACACAACGACCCTAACAAACGAAGTGGCGGTAGACCAGCAGCTCCTGTGTCCTGTGAGGTAAAATTACTGTATCTGTCAAAGGAATCTAGCTTAGAAGAGGGCATAGGTGGATGTAACGGCTTCAGTTCCCGGTTGGAAAGGGCTGTCCGACGGCAAAGTAAAGCAGTGACAATATGCTTAGTATAGCATGCACTTACTGGGACTTTTATTTAGTTAAATAAATACATTTTGTTGCTGCCCCCGTCCATAGCACTACAGTGCTTAGCTTCCTGCCTGCTTCTCTCAACTGGGGGTAACGTAGGTAATACACTGATACACAGATAAGTACCTCATACAACCCCACTTCAAAATTGAACTATCCCTTTAGTATAACATTTCTTTTTAGCCATCAATTCTGTACTTCACATACAGAAGATATCCCATCACCTGATGAAAAGAAGGGTTTTGTGCGAAACTGAGACTTTTCAATATTATCTTTTCTGCTGCCACACTTTCCTGCTCTTTTGGGACCTTGCAAACGTGTCCATGTTTCTCAAATCTCAATACTACTGCTGTCCCATTGCTCTTTAAGGTACCTGGCAGTAGGGGTTTAAGGTTTAGTTTCATGTTAACCCTTCAAAGCCTGGTAAAAAAAACAGCATGTTTTCACAATAGATTGGTTGTCTTTCATAGAATAATCAGGGATGTTTGATGTGAGTAGTTGCATTCAGGTGTAAGCAGAATTTAGGTTTGCCAGCAACTTAACAGCACTCTGCTGGGACTGATAGGGATAAACTCCAGAGGGGAGAGAAGGTTGAGGCTTCTTGTTGTTGGAATCACCAACAACAACTTTGAATATTTTGTTGTGAATGTAGTGTATCCAAGATGAAGCTTCTCTGTCTATGAACTGTTTTGATGATGACATGAAGCATGCGTCATGCATCGTTTCACTTCTGTCTCTGTTGACCTTTTTCTCTTTACCATTGTTGCCTGGTGTTGAGCTCATGGATGATGGGAGATAAGGGACATTTACAGCCACATACAGTATAGATGTGACATCAGTGCAATGTGGTCCTGTTGGAACAGTGACAGCGGTGCACTCTCTCTTTGATTCAGTAATGACCAATAATGAGTGTGTGACGTCTTGTGATTTAAGAGGTCAGATGACATCACACATATACATCCTCAGTGATAACAAGGAGCAGGCAGGCTGAGGTCAGTGTGTATAGGATGTGATGGGGTGAACATCTGCATAATTTGAATCTTACTGTATGTAATCTAATTTGCTGAAATCAGATAAAGCATCTGCAGTGTCCAGTCCCTCATCTGATTCTCTCCTTTGTCTGAAATGTATATTTTTTTCTTCCCCTCATTGTCTCTTCAGATACTGAACCACCAGGGATCCAGTGCCCCGGGAACATTGTTGCAGAGACAGATGAGCGCCGTGGCACCGCCAATGTTAGCTGGAACGTCCCGACTGCCACCGACAACTCTAGAGAAGAGGTTAGATCAGTAGCTGTCACGTCAAATGACGGCACTGGATGCAGGACGGACAACAGATTTTGCAGCTGAGAACTTAGTCAATGTAACACACACTTCCTCTCCCTCCTCCAGGTGGTGGTGCAGGTGAAGCCAGTGTACACTCCTCCCCAGCTGCTCCCCATTGGAGAGGAAACCATCACCTACATTGGGACCGACCGCTCGGGGAACCAGGCCAACTGTTCCTTCACTGTCACAGTCATCGGTGAGTTCATCCCTCTGGAGACTGTTGCACACAAACAGTGTATGCTACATATGGACTGTGGCAACAATTCATGTCATCAGAACAACTTGAAAGGCACATAAATATTCTACACAAGACAGCAAAGAAGACATCAGGACATCTCATCTGAGTGAGGCGAGGCGTCTCCCCACAGTGACATTAACTTTTTGGCTTTCTGTCTATTGTTTTGTCTCAGTGCTGGCTCAAGTACACACAGCTGAGCTGCTTTGTATACAATGTGTTTCAGATGACTGAGGTAACATTTATTTGTCCATGGCAGCGCTGACAAAGTCCAATTTAAGCATTTAAATACAAGTCACATGTGGGTCATGTACCAGTCTAAACCACAGTACCTACCTTGTGGTCCACATCAAAACTGATTGAAAGAGACACATTTCCACAAGAATGACATTTTTGACACGTTATAAATCGCTGACAATAAGCAACATGTGTTCGGTCTTCAAAGACATTCACTTCTGCCCATTGTAGAGGACTAGAGTGAACATAAGCCGAAGTGAATGTGACAGGGATTTGAAATGCTGAGTTGGTAGTAATAGAACTGTGACACGTGCAAGGGCAAGAAAATGTGTACTGAGACACTTTAATCAGCTGCAGTGTGAATGTGAGTAAAGAGACAACATTTTGCTTTCAGCATAATAAGCTGCCATACCTCCATGACACAACTTAAAGGGATAGTTTGTATTTTTTTTTAAGGTGGGTTGTATGAGGTACTTATTCGATGTCATTGTATTACCTACAGTAGATGGCTATAGGCACGCCCCCAGTTTGGAGAAGCAGACAAGAGTACTGTCAAGGAAGCAAAGCAAAATGTACTATACCTATCACCACATTACCTCACCATCAGACAGCCCTTTCCAACAGGGAGCTGAACTTTGACTGAAACTTATTCATGCTCTCTTCAAAGCCTCCAGACTCCTGGCAAAAACAGTAATTTTACCTCAAGGAACACAGGAATTACTAGTCTACTGCTGCCATGATTGGTTAGTTGGTTTGTGTTGTTAGGCCCTTTTTCATTCAAAGGGAATGTTGTGCAGTTATTCCGCCTCACATTTCTGTATAAGAGGTACGATTGAAGAATTAGAGGGCAGAGTTGTCTCGCCTTTAAGCCAGGAATGAAGGTAGTAATAATGCCCAATCGACATCAGTGTAAAAGAGACAGCTGGCAGGACAAGACAAGTGTGACGTTTTAATGACATGTTATGTGTGTGGACCAACGCTGGAAGATTTAAAAAGCAGCTAGCAGCAGTTAGCAGCTAACTCGAAGAAGAACAGCAACCTGAAATGTCCGCAGATTGTGGAGACAATGAGGTCCAAGAGCTCTTTACCCTCAGAGCAGAGGAAGAGAACAGCCACCTTGTAACAGGGATGGTATGTGATTACAGTTGCCGCGTTAATGCCATTCTCCTCTTTTGTTACCGGAACGCTGGCATGCTGTCTATGATCACACTGGGGCGGCATTAAGCCAGCAATGCTTGGTTCTGCATTAAAAGCATAATAAAACATAATATAGTGCCTTGGTTGTGGCCATTTTGCGTGATCTCTATGTAAAAACAGGCTATTTCGTGGCTTTGGTGTTTTTAGGGAGTAGTTTGGATTCACTCAAGTCAGTCAGTCTAACCGAATGAAGAGGTGTTAAACCAGAGACTCCTGCTGTCTGCAAGGTTAAAGTACTGTTTTTGTCAAAGGAGTCTGGTTGCTTTGAAGAGAGTGATATAACAGCTTCACCGTATCGGAAAGGGCTATCTGACAGCAAGGTAAAGAAATGAAAATATATTTTTTAGGTGGCGACATGCATTTTGCTGCTGCTCCCTTCAGAGCTGTACATTACTTAGCTTCTGTGTCAGTTTTCCTGCCTGCTTCTCCAAACTGGAGCGCGCCAACCGCCTTCCACTGTAGGTAACACACTGACTATGAATACGTACCTCATACAACCCCACTTCAGAAATCTGAACCATCTCTTTTAAGTCAGTTTTTAGTTTATGGTCGCTCTCACCTTTGTGAGGTTCAAACCAGAACCACTGGCCTCTCAATTACAGGACAGCCTCCCCATCCGCCTTCGTCTGTGCCGCAGCTTATTTCTGTCATACGGTGTAAAACTGTGATTTAATTGGGTGAGGGAGTCAGTTCCCCCCCAGCAGGTGCCAAATGGGGTTACCACAGAGAGTGAAAAACAGGGACGACCGCTTGATAATCACAGCAGTCAGGGGGAAAAACCTCAAGCATGGTAGCGGTGAACATTTCCATATGTTATTGTGGTGGTGGAACGTTATGGTTTTTTATGAGAGACATGTGTTTAACTGGTGCCCTCTGACACTGTCGGATCACTGTGTAGTGCTCTGCTCCCAACTGTGTTTCTCTAAGGTTGTTGTACTTAATTCCAGTTTATTGCTATTGATCTGTTTTATTGTGTTTTCTCCATCTGGTCATTACACCTAAGCCTTATTTTTCTCTCTAGATACGGAGCCCCCTGTGATTGACAGGTGCAGGTCGCCGCCCACGGTCCAGGCCACAGACACAGAGACGGCTGTCGTTTGGGAGGTGCCGCAGTTTTCCGACAACTCAGGTATGTCTGGTCGCCGTTCTCAGACGGCAGCTCCGGAGATGGTTTATTCTTTTGCTCCTCTGTTCCACTCCGCTCCACCCTCTTCCTCCACTGATGATGGTTAAACAGGATCTTTTCCGTCGGGTGACTGGTGGAAAAAGGGGATCAGGAGAGGGCTTTATGCGCGTGTCTGTGTGTGTGATTAATGTTGAGAGACACTGGACATGTGGTCCAATGGTGAGAGGATGGATTGTAATTGTGTGCATGAATGCCTCATTTGTGTGTCTATTAAAGAGAGATAGAGAGAGAATAGGACGTGTGGACAGATGAGGTCGTTACAGTGTCTGTTAATGTCATTAATGGTAAAACAGGCCGAGGCAGCGGAGAGAAGCAGGTGGTTTTGCTCTCTTTTGTGTGAATTTGCACTCTTTCCATCGAGTTTTCACACAGTCATTTGTATAATTACATGAGCACACACAATGCTTGACTCATACAGGAGTTGAATGTCTCTGAATGGCTTGTCACATCCTATGTTTTTTTTCTTAATCAGAGCGAGTACAATACACCATAGATCTGGCTATTAATCACTGTCTTAGCCAAGTTGACACTCCAGTATTACACCCATGAGCAAAATATTCATTTAGTTCCCCATTCACACGTAACCAAGTAGACGTTTGTTCAGAAGTATTCACATTTTGAAGGAGTTTTTACAGCAGATGTACGTCATTCATTATATTTGAATTGCTGAAGATGTGGGAGATGAGGGTAGTGATTCAGAGGTGTACACTTAATCTATAGAAAGGGATATTTTCCTAATATAATGATATGTTAATGTATAAGTCAAATCATTATCTTTAAAGTGACTAGTATACAGTGGTCAGATAAATGTATTGGAGTTAAAGGTATACTAATTTTTCAGTTGCTATAAGGTGGGCACAGTTTTGTAGACTAGTGAACTGATAGATCAACACAATGAGATAAAAGAGCTGCTGCTGGCCACTAAAACTGTTACACTCCTCTTAGTCATCACGTTATTATGAACATCCAGACATTTAGAAGTTGTGCACCTTTTTGTAATAGACCAGTCCCGCTGCCACATGCACTTTTTGCACGTTGGCATCAGCAGTTAGTCAGCTGTCTGTTGCTCATGACCAATCTCTCCACAAAATCTCATGCAAGTCTGTGAATCTATTGCCACGTTCCCTTTTAGCTGTCTGGCATGAACACAAACAGACACCTTGACAAAGACACACACACATGCATACAATTCACCCATGTAATATTAATAATACCACCAGCAGACCGACCAACTGATCACCAGAGAGACTTATAGTGCTGCTGGTTGCAGGTAATAAATCAAAATACACAAGTTAAGTTTCTATATACCAGTATTTGCTATGCACAGTGATAGTTACTTTCCACTTCTGCACATTTGCTTGTAAATGTAGAGATCTAACACCTGACTCTGATAGTACCAACCTACCTTAAGTTGCTGTGGACAAAACCCCCCCAAATGGCTTCTTTCAGCGATACATTTTTACAGTGGTGTTGTTGAGCTAATCAGTCTTTACACATTACTGTAGCTATTCTAAATAGTGAGGCAGATTGAGCATGTGCAGTGCAATCTTTATGGAGTAGCACCAGGACTGTACCCAACTCAGAATTGTCAGTCCAGTCAGATTTGGCTTTATTAAAACGAATATTCAACTATTTGTTCCTTAGATATCAAAGAAATTCACCATTTCTTAGCAGAGGGCAGAAGATAACGGTATCTCGGAGCCTGGCCGAGCAAAGCCTCTCTTACTCTGGGCAGCTGTGTCTGTGTCAGCAGCTGCCTGTACTGAATAGTAGTGTGAAAGTGAGGAGCGCTCACTCAGCAGCTAATTATGGAGACCAAAAGTACACAGCACACTGACAGCTCGACTTGAGGGCATCTCAGTCGACTGAGGGTCTCCAACTGATGTCTCGAATCTCCGACTTTCAGAGGGTAGCCCTAAGTAAATATATAAATAAATAAATAAATGTGGACTACACAGCAATCACTTTAATGCCGTGCACCTTGAGCTCAGTGAGTAAACTGTCAAAATTCATACAGGTTATTGTGAAGATTTGATATGCAACCCATTAGTCTCCCTTTTTCAGCCTCGGCTGCCCTGCTGCGCTCACTATACTGATGCTCAGAAATTCAGACTCATCCTGCTATAAAGTTGTGCATCAAGGTCTCTGCCAAATAGACTAAATATCGTAGAGCTGGCTGACTCTCTCCTGGCGCTCTCGCTGTACCCAAACTGCCGCGGTGGTGACAGACAGCAAACCAGACTTCTCCAGGGTTCCAGCCCACAGTCAGGCCCATGTAATTCACTGGCTCTGGCTCCACACACACCAACAACACTGCTCAGATATGTTTGTGTGGCATACACAAACACAGGCCTCAAACCTCTCACTCGCGACGCCCAGCATGCTTGTTCCCCACCTGTCTTCAGAGGTGCACCCCACATTGCACACACACTCGTCTCACACTCACACACACACACTGTAATAACAGGCTGCTGCGGCTGCTTCGGGCCGCACAACGTCAGCCCAGCGCTCCTTCGACGTCAGTGTTTTGTTTTTCCAGGCCCACACCCTGATGCCAGCACTATATATAGCTGTGACTCGGTAGACACACACATATACAAACACACACACATACAGGCTATATATAAAGGGAGACTCCAGACTCCAGCAGGCCAGACGTGTGTCAGCCCTGTCCAAACGACTTTGGAGTTGGAGTGAAACAAAAGGTCAATCGCTCAGTTTTCCCACCTTCTCTTTTTGTTTTATCATCTCGTCTGTGCCTTTCACACTTGCAGTGCAGATGTTTTTTTGTTCACAGCCTGTGTGTCAGCCTACAGAAAGACCCACAGCATTTTACACACACATACTCATGCGCTCCCTTCATCACTGCTGCCTCTCCCAAGGCTCTGTGCATCACTTTCCTCACATTCTGTTTTCTTTCTAAGCCAACCAGACTATAGCAGTTTTCCATCTCCAATCCCAAGAGCTGGATTTTTTTTTTTCTGCTGCCGTGTGATGCCCAGACACACCATTCCCATGTCAACATATCATTGTTTAACATAACCTCTATGGTTTACTAAGAGTGACTCATTTAGTCCTGGAAAATGGAGTCAGGTCATGACTGCCCTCTGCAGGTTAACTGGAGGAACACTTTTCACTTTCAGAGCAGACTCAGGGCTCCTACACAGTATGGAAAAGTTTGGAAATTGATTGTAGTAGTTTCCAAGTCTGGATAAGTTTGGAAAAAGAAAAGAAAGTATGAGAAGATACTTTTGTTTCCAGACTATTGCCCCTGTTCTGTTTCCTAAAATATAAAATTCAGAATTTCTAAAAATAGACATTTCAAAGTGTGTGAGAGTTGAGCCAGAGCGAGCTTGAGGTTGTCAAAAGCAAAGGAAGAAGTATGATGTGCGACTGAACGCATGCTCCTACACAGAACTGCCTCTACGTCTGTACATCACAGCCTGCAAAACAGCTCTACCACAAGTGTCTTATAACTGTCTATATCTTTAAATTGCATACACACGATAAATACAACCTCCCCCCAACACTGTTGCAAGCCAAGTACACTGGCCCTCATGGCAACAGCACTCCCCAATGGCAGTGGCCCCCAGCAGGACAATGCACTATGCCACTCTGCAAAAACTGTTTAGGATTGGCCTCAGGGACATGACAAAGGGCTCAAGGCATTGACCTGGCCTCCAAATTCCCCAGATCCCAATCTGATTGAGCATTCGTGGGACATGCAGGTACTGTCGATCCATGGCCTCCTTGTCTCAGACCTGCATCAGACTTGACTCTGACCTGTCGAGGCACGGACACAGGGCCTCTAATGTCTGGCACCAGGGTGTTGGTGGCGAATCCTTTGCAACCTGTCAGTTGTGAAGTGGGGTACTGTCATGTACTCTTTGTCACATTCCTTACGCTATGCCTTAGCAGTTTTTGTGGTGTGGCCGCACCAGCATTTGGGTAGATGGAGCATGTTATATTGCATTCACATGAACTCTAGGGCCGAAGGTTTCCCAGCAGAACATTGCACTGTAACGAGATGATCAATGTTATTTACTTCACCTGTCAGTGGTTTTAATGTTTTGGTTGAAAGGTGTATAGAAAGCCTCAGAAATATGTCGGAACATTTATAAGTTATGCAGTGATGTAGTTATCGTTAAATAAACAACCTATCTTTCATGAATAAGGAAATCTTTATGGCTGTGCTCATCGTTGTTTCATGGGCAGCATGAATAGTCAAGGATGCACAGACGCTATGAAAACTAATCCATAGGAGGGTAGGGAGGGAAATAGTTCAGAAAGTGCAGGCAAAGTACACTGAATTCAGAGGTTGTGGGCAAAATTATTTAACCTCTTCAACTTCCCTTCTGTGATGTTATTCACTATATTACTGTAGCAGTTAAAGGTATACACTTATTTAAATTTACACAACAAAACTGAACTTATTGCATTAGAACCTGTCTAGTTTTGGTGTCAATTGATTTGTCATCAGTCTGTCATCTTGGATATAACTGGAGAGCTCCTGAATACCTAAGGGCCGTCTTTCAACTCTTAAACTCGCCCACCTATACTTTTGCTGGACAATATTTGTACCATAAATGTCACAGTATGTGATCTGCACAGGTTAAATATTGAATATTGAATTACCTAGTTTATATCAATTTCCAAAAAGCTGGCTGTTGATGGACACAACACTAGGTTTAACCAATGTAAATATATTTGTAACATTTTCAGAGCAATGCTGATGTGACACTAGCCAATAAGGAATAAAGATTATTTATATATTTTGTTATAATTAAGTTTTTTTCCAGTCACAACATAGTTAATATGTGTTAAATGCACTATATGTCTATAACCAACACTTTTGTACTGTGTGTGTGTGTCTCTCTCAGGTGGTCGCCTCACAGTTACCAGTAGCCACACTCCAGGTTCTAAGTTCCCAGTGGGAGAGACTCTGGTCCAGTACACAGCGACTGATGCAGCAGGAAACAGCTGCACCTGCAACCTCACCGTCATTGTGCAAGGTACAAAACTGACGCACGACATCATGGCTTTTTAAATCGATTTTATTTAATCTTGTTGTGTAAATCTACTCAGGTTTTTTGTGTAGTATGTGTAAATATGTTTCTTCTTTGACTCATATTTTTATTCAGTATTTTAAACTGTATATCCCCCATCCCATTTACTGTGTTCCTCTGCAGTAACTTATATATTTCTTTCATTTAGTTTTGTTTGATTTGTGATTTTCTTTCTCAAGCATCTGTAAATGAGAAGAAAATTTTAATAGAATGATTATCATTAATATTGAATATTATCTCCAACATGACCGAACCATGGAGGTATTACAGTATATACTATATGTGTTCTCAGGGACGACCTGTGACCAGCCGTATGTCCCAGTGAACGGAGAGTTCATCTGCTCTGAAGAAGAGGAGGGCGTTAACTGTACTCTTCATTGTAAAGAGGGCTACAGCTTCACTCAGGATGCAGTGCACAGCTACTTCTGCGCCTACAACGGTGTGTGGGAGCCACCCTACTCTCCAGACAGGCCGGACTGCTCAGGTAAACCCAACGTATTCTGTGACTTGCTTTTTAAATATTTACTCATCTACTGTCTGCACTGTACTACAGCTTACAGTGGGCACCAAGGTATGTCTCATAACTGGTACATAAACACCTGTATGTGCACATAATCCTAGGATGCAAGCACCATTTTTATACAGAAGCCCTGAGAAAAAAAAATTCTGGTGATCTATTTTCTGATTCTGATCTCAGTTGTTTTCTCTCCTGTGTTCATGACTGAGGTTGTGCTCACACTAAAAGCAAATGTGGCCCAAATCTGATTTGCTTTTCTCTCATGTGACACAGGTCTGATTTTCTGATCAGTTTGGGGCCACTGTCATATGTGGTCATAAATCCAGCACATATTTGATCACTGGCCGTGTGACTGCTGTGAGAACGTATTGGAATTTGTATGTGTTTTTCCAGTACCTCCATGGTATTTCAGTATCATGCTTCACTGTGCAAGTGCAGATCACTCATGGTAGTGTTGGGAGTGGTCTGTTGAAACTACAAAAGGCTGCTGAGGCCATACCGCTATTGCAGAGGGCTGCCCCAGTCAATAGAGCCCAACTGCCATCAGATGCTTTCTGATGGCAACAGTTTGCCTACATCCCATGACATTGTTGTGAGGTGCCGACAGAGATAATGGAAGGTAGCCCTGGGCGTCCTAATGTTTTAGAGGAACCATTCCTCCATGAAACCCTCCACATTGTGGGTGCACTCCTGACTCCTCTCCTGGCCCCACCCACACCTGCTGATAGTTAGCGGACCAAAAGCCCATTTGTACAACATGTGTACATGTACAACATGTACACATGATATGAATGTGAACAGTCTACGCAGAAAGACCGGATCAGGGGAAATAATTGGAATTGAGCAGTAAGCCCTGTGATGTGAGCGCGGCTTTATGAACAGTGCTAAAAAAGGTTTTGCCAGGCTAGTGTTTCTTAAGCTACTTGAAAAAAATCATTTGTGAAAATAGGTGTTTTTTTGATTTATAGATTTATTTATTTGTCAGGATAATTTTTATGTGTTTGTTGTTGTAATACTCATTGCGGCCACAAGAGGCTGAAATTCACCACTACCGAATTATCTAAATAGAACTGAAAGCATTCATGTTTTCCTCCAGGTGAATTTTAATTTCGGTTTCTCCATCTCCTGTTTCCACCTGATCTGAACTCATGAAAGGAGAAAAAATAGTTCAGATCAGACTTAGAAAATGGTTCATGGCTTCCATATTTGTAACTCTCTTATTGCACGGCTTTATTAAATGAAAAGGTACATATGCAGTGAATTGAAATGAAGTACTGTTCTTTGAAAAACCCTCTCCGCAGTGAACCGAATAGCAAACAACGGAGTCAAACCCTTTGAGATGCTGTTTAAAGCATCTCGCTGTGACGATGTGGACCTGGTTAAGTCCTTTACTGGGGAGTTCAACACCAAACTGGGAGGCATGGTGAGTACATATACTCAACGCATACTGTACACACTTGACTGTGATCTGCTGTAAATCAGCTCTCACACATGTTGCTTTTTTTCTCCACAGCTTCCCAACATTTGTAGTAATGGCGATGTCACCTGCAAGCTAGAGGTGATGTCACAGGGCCACTGTTTAGAGTACAACTACGACTATGAGAACGGATTCTCTATTGGTAGGATTAACCTGTACAAAACACACACTCACTAAACATCCCAAATATAGTTTAATGAAAGCATCTTATCACCTTATTAATCTTCCTTCTCCCTGTCTAATATTCATCAGCGCCGGGGGGTTGGAGCAACAGCTGGGGTCCTCAGGGTGCCCAGGACTATGCCTACTTTGAGTCAGGGTTTGCCACAGGCACCCGACAGCTCTCCAGGCCGCAGCAAGACAGAGGCATACAACCACACCACCGCTCCAAGAGGCACCGAAAAATCACAGGACCCACAAGAGACCAAAAGATCCAGATCTATTTTAACATCACAGGTATATTACATGTCATTTGCTGTGTGTTTCTTGAGCTTTGCAGTGCTGGGAATAAATATACAAGTTGTCATCTTCCATATGATGTGTTTTACACCTGTTTAACATCAATCAGTTGTTCGTTATCAGTCCTTTAAACTTTGTCCATTCTCCCAGCAAGCATCCCTCTGCCCCTGTCGAGGAACGACTCAATAGAAGTGGCCAATCAGAAGAGACTCCTGCGGACCTTGGAGCAGCTGACCAACCGTCTGAAGAGAACGCTGGCCAAGCAGCCGCTGTCCAGTTTCCACGTGTCCTCGGAGATGATTGTAGCTGATCCCAAATCTTTGGAGAGCAAGAAGCCCTCTCTGTTCTGCAGGCCGGGCTCGGTGCTGAAAGGAAGGATGTGTGGTGAGTGCACAGAAGGTGCACCAACTCATCTAACCACCTTCTTATTTGTTGAATTTTTACCTTTATAACCATATAAAATGCACGAAAAGTTACGAGATTTTAAGATCCTGTGTTTAAAAGTTTTATGTTTTCCAGTAAATCGCTAACTATGTGTGCTGTTGCAGTCCAATGCCCGGTGGGAACATACTTCTCGCTGGAATATCACGAGTGTGAGAGCTGCTGGCTGGGCTCCTACCAGGACCAGGAGGGTCAGCTGGAGTGTAAGTCCTGCCCTGAGGGAACGTCCACTGCCTACCTGCACTCCCGCAGCGTTGCTGAGTGCAAAGGTAAGATGAGTTCACATATTTTGAGAATAAAAAATGTATAATTATTTCCTCTTACTGATCTAAGCTTACTGTTTGGGGTGACTATACTGCTAATTTGTATGACGGCATATCAGGGCCATTGTAGGTAACAAAGGAAAAGAAAGAAAAACAGAGCCAAGTGAGGGGAGTAATTGTCCGAGAAAAAAATCAGGAATTTTCGGGGCACAAATTCCAACGTCCTGGGTGAAAGTCCTGTGATTGAGCCATCCATCCATCCATTAATCCCTCCACCACAATGTCCTCCCTCTATAGCATTTGTATGTATAATGTCTCCTAATTTTTTGGCAGTATTTTGTATAGTTTTTTTTTTTTTTTTTTATCTCAGTGATTATCCGAGTGTTTTCTTGTAAATTTACCCCTTCAGTTTCAGAGAATATTCAGGTCTTTTGCTCGTAAATTTACCACTTTAACCACAGAGAATATCTGATTTTTTTTTAAATATACCACTTCAATTTCAGAGAATATCTAAGTTTTTTTCCCATTAATTCACCACTTTAATTCCACAGAATAACTATTTTTTTCTTGTAATTTTTTCACATTAATCTCAGGTTGTTGTTTTTTTTTGTAAATTTACCACTTTAATTTCAGAGAGTATCCAAGTTTTTCTTTTCATAAATTTACTGATTTAATCTGAGAAATTCAGAATTTTTTCTTGCAAGGGGGTAACCCTTTACATGGCTGTGTATTTTATTTTATTTTTATATGTACAATGGCCCTAATATGCCGTCATAAATGGGACCACAAATAGGATAAAATAATTACAAGTAAATCACAAACAGTGCTTAATTTGCTTGAAGTTTTCTTTCTGTGTCTGAATATTGCTGACTATGTGGTGATTCACGTGTTTGCAGGGCAGTGTAAACCTGGTAGTCACTCTCTGAATGGGCTGGAGATCTGCGAGTCATGCCCGCTGGGCCACTTCCAGCCTGGTTATGGCGCCAGGGCGTGTCTCGTCTGCCCCGACGAGACCTCGACCGTCACCAGAGGAGCAGTGGATGAGATGGAGTGTGGAGGTGATACGCTCTGACAGTGTGGAGTGCACTCCCTTAATGTCATATCAACTTGCCTGTTTTAACTTTGAAAACCCTTAATCATTCTGAAGTTATGCAAAATGCTGCTAAGTAACAACAACAAATACAATTCCAGCCCATAAGCAAAAATGTGTTTGTTAGTATTTCCCATTCAGGGCCAATTATGTCAGGAATCTGACTTGGAAATTTCATATGGTTGCTCTTTAAAGTTGGACGATAAATCTGGAAACTGTGAAAATATTTGCTACCTGAGTTTCCTGGTTAAAATACAAATGTATAACCTTTAAAGTGTGGACTTGAACTCCCAGATGTTGGACTTTTCAACCAGCAAATGCCACTTTTTTTTTAAGATTTTTGGGTGATTCTGCTTCATTATATTCCTCTGTTTCTTTGTTTCTTTTGTCTGGTGCTCCTCTCTGGTCTCCACTCCTGCAGTCCCCTGTTCTGCAGGTCATTTCTCCCGTACTGGTCTGGTTCCCTGTTACCCTTGTCCCAGAGATTACTACCAGCCTGAACATGGCCGCTCCTACTGCCTCTCTTGTCCCTTCTATGGCACCACCACTGTTACAGGAGCAACCACCATACAGCACTGCTCCAGTAAGTGATGGGAAAAGAATCCCAAAGTCAGACCCACATGAATAAACACACAGACCCTCCACTTGTTTTTGTATAAATAAAACCTCTGATCACATCTGTTGTTCCCACAAAATATCTACTGTAACTGCAGACAACACACAATGAAATGCAGATGATTACTTACATTTTATGGGGCTTTCTTAGACCACACTTAAGGTCTTGCAGATGGTGTCACCACTTGCCATTGTCTAGTAGTCAAAATGGAAGTTTCAGTATTCATAAACAGTTATGTTTTTAGTGACACACATATATTTAGATTACAGGACTCCCTAAAACTTGGTATGTCACGCAGATGGACATGGTTTTACAGGATGCAACAGTTCACGCTTCAGTAAGCTGCATGACTGTCTTAGCCTATGCTCTAAGTGCACGTTCATGTTTCTTATGATGTCCTATGTGCACCTTTGTAAGAATGCAGAACAAAAATCCCAAAATATTTCAGTTTGATGAAAATGAGAAGTTGGTCTGAGTAGCAAATTGTGCTTTGATATTATTCCTAAAGTTTGGAGAATGAGTCAAACTAGGCTATCTGAGGTGAGTTTATTTGTTGCATGTCAAGTATGAAGGCATAAAGAATATACTCTTATCTTTATTTACAATTTGTATATTTGGTCTCACAACTATGTTCATTGAAATTGAAATTCTACCCCGTAAACCCATTTAGGCATTTACTGATGCAAGAAACTACATTGATATCAGAATACAGAGGCCAGAGACCCCTCCCTTTGACTAGATTTTTTTTTGTTGAACATAATTTATTCCATCTCAGTGTCAATTTATTTAGCGCTATGTAGTTGTATATATTTTCCAGTATAATGTTATGATGGTCAATTTGAGAATTTATCAGCAGCCAGGTTAATGTTATTTGGAAACCTGCAGGAAAATCCAATGTTAGGTTGGGGGAAAGGGGGAAATCTAAGTGTATCTTTGTAAATCTAATTCAGAAAATTAAAAAATCATTTGTGGTGAAGTCTTCTTCTAATAATAATAGTAATAATCTAATAATTAAAACATCCAATTGTTACGGTTAGTCTGTAGTAGGGGTACCACCTGTAGTCCTGGCAGTGCAGTTCACCTCAATATTTTCATTGCATTGGGCGAATATGAATATGCTCGATCCGGCACTGTACTGTGCTTTATTTGCCAGTCATTTATATTTGTCTATTCATAGAGCTGATATGACTCTGTGTAAGTGTGATCAATTGTGACCAGAATTACCATGTATTGTCCCGATAATCTCCAAACAATATTAAAGCTTTCTTTAATGACTAAAAAGCTCCATTGGAAACTTTTAACACATTGAAATGAATGTAAAAAATGGACGTAAAATGTGCACCGTGTTCAGAATGATCAATGTGCAGCTTTTTTGTAACAAAAAAAATGCACATTGATCAGAAATACAAAAACAGAAATGTAATAACTCATTGCAAGGTGTCAAAATAAAGTTACAGTTCACCAATTGCACTGGCTTTCTCCCAATTTTGTTGTGATCAGTAAAATACCCATTGAAGACATCGAAAAGTTTCCATTTTTTTTATTGTTTTACAACATTGAGACAAAGCAGATTTAATGTGGCTTTTTTGAAGCTGATTAATCGGCAGCTGCCCTTAAATGTCAAGTGAACACAGATCTCTACAAAGTCATCTAAATTAGTTACAGATATAACATATATGTTTGTCATTAGTGAATGGGAAAATGGTGGTAATTAACACTGAAACTCTACTTCCATAGTGTTCCACCACTAGTTCCATATGCACATTTTGGCAAAGTGCAGATTCTCACACAACAGACTTTTATTTGAACACCATTGTGCTGCATTAAGTTGGCATGTAGAATGACATATGTTAAATTTCTACAGGACGTGCCAAGTGAAGTCAGCAGAGAGCTAAAAATATGGAGCTGTTCAGTGTCGGCTGCTCTGTGTGACAGCCTTTCTACGGTTTCAAAACTCGCTCCAGTTGTGTGGTGTCTGATGTGTGTTGTGACAGCTCAATCCAATTGGAAAAGGAATTAGTGCACGGGATCAGGAGGGAAATGGAAATAATATCACTTTTATTGCTCCGCTGCAGAATGGAAATGAATAACACTGCGTGGCTGAAGTGTGGGAATGAACAGTGGTCAGGACGTGCTGCCAGTTTTCAATAAGAATACAGGCTTTTGTTCAGACAGATCACAACCGTCTGCGTGTCTGGTAGCAAGGGGAAAGATCCTTGCTGTGTTTTTCCGACTTGTCTGTGCTTACATTGCCCATATTTTCTCTGGGTGTCATTGTCAGGTTTTGGCTCCAGTTTTCTTCCCAAAGAGGAAAGTGTAACTGCGGCTCCAGAGGTGGAGGTCGTTGAGGACTACCAAGCAAGCAGCCAGGTTCATCTTTATCTTGTCTAAACGTACAGTATTTCTGACAGGATGTGTAGCTTAAAACATAAATGTTCTCTGAGATTATAAACTCATAGATTTAAAAAAGTCTCAAATTTACAAAGTTCACAAAAAACGTAGAGACATTGAATAAATGTTGTTTGACCGTCCTGACACGACATCCTTTTATGGTTCGTGACGTTAGCTGGACGTCTTTCCAGGATGTCCTAGAAATGTCGAAATATAACATAAACACAAACAAGTCTATTCAGTTATGCTGCTGCAGTTTATGTACGCAGTGTGCATTCAGCAGCTTAATACATCCTAAAAACTAAAAAATAATAAGTCAACCAAGTCTAAAAATAATTTGTATTTTTTAATCTCGTACGTTTTTTTTTTCCCCTCATAAATTTATGACTTCTATCTCGGGGAGTAGCTGAGTTTTTTCTCGTACATTTGTGTTTTTTTTCTTGCAGTTGTTCTCATAAATGAACTTTTATCTCAGAAATATCCATGTTTCTTGTTTCACGATTTTTGTAAATTTGAATTTTTGCTGTATTTGTTTTCATAAATTTACAACTTTTATTTTCTTTAAAGAACATCCAAGGGGTTTTTGTAAATTTGTGTTTCTTCTTATAAAGTTACGACTTTTATATCACAAATATCAGAGGTTTTTTGCCTACTAAACTTCTGTTTTTTTCCTGTAAATATATGGCTTTTTAAGTTTTTTTTGTAAATTTTTGACTTTTATCTCCCTATCTCCCCCCCTTATTTTTTTTTACCTACAATGGCCATAATAGGCCCTTGTAGATAGAAGTGTATCTTAACACCAAATGCATTTATTCCTGCTGTTTTATTGCAGAATGAATTCCTTATTAATTTAGTTAAATTACATCGATATTCCATAATATTGTTCATACCGTCTTTTATTTAGGTGTGTGTTAAAATGTTCTCTGTTCAAAAGTATTATCAATGAATTGACCCCATTGACAGTAACTAACTTATATTGATAGAGGAGGATGAATTTGCTTTTTTCTGCTCAAATTTTCAACTTTATTGTTTTGTAATGAAACTAATAATGAAAACATCATCAAAGTAAAAAATATGTTGGTCAGAAATGTGACAATAGAAACTGTAATGTGAATATTTGAAGTGAAGTCTCCGAGCAGAGCATCAACTGAAGCACTCAATGGACAAAGTGAAGCCGTGTTTTTCTTATTGAAGGTCTTACTGTCTGTGTGACGGACTGATCTGATTGGCTGTTCCTGCAGGTTTTCCACGAGTGCTTCCTGAATCCCTGTCAGAACAAGGGGACGTGTGAGGAGGTTGGGGCCGGATACGTCTGCACCTGCATGCCTGGGTTCACAGGTAAACCACCGGTCTGATTTTCACCTGGTGTGATGTTTACGTATTAACAACTTTAATGAAGGCGGTTACCTTTGAATAAGATGATCATTAGTGGTTTGTAGGGGTGTAATGGTACGCAGAAGTCATGGTTCGGTGCACATTCGGCGCAGCAGAAAAGAAAAAAGTTTATAAATGTTTATTTTGAGCAAACATTAGTGCAAGTGTCAGAGAGTGGTGAAATCCTCCTCCTGCTGGGGACTGAGAGCATTTTACCTACTGGCAACTTTGGTAAACTATTTCCATTATGAAAACAAGGATCACATCATCACTTGTATTCTGCATGTGGCTGCATGCACCAGACTATGGCCCCGTATCATGATGGTTTGGTACAAATACAGGAATGGTTACAACCCTGGTTTGTATGTTGTGTTTCCTATCATTGCCACATGGACAATATCCAGCTTTCGTTTGTGTGTCGGCATTTGTTAACGGACATTAATCTCAATTACAGTTGTGCTGTATGTGGCTCTGTCATAACGAGTGTTTGATACAGCCTCTGATATTTCTCTCCCAGGTGCCAAGTGTGAGATTGACATAGATGAGTGTGACTCCACTCCGTGCCAGAATGGAGGCCTGTGTAGGGACGGCATGGGAGACTTTGAGTGTCAGTGCAAGCCGGGATTTTTAGGTAAGGGATCAAAGTGATACACAGAAAGATGTCAAAGTTTTAAGAAACAACAGTCAACTGTTAAAAGGGAGGTCAACTTGATTTAGGTATTTGACTTACTGGTGATTGATTAAACATTTTATTTACTTGTCAAAATCACACAATGTTCTGTATCTCACCTTTGTGCTCATATTCTGTGTCTCTTAACTTTTCCCCCCTCTTTGTTCCAGGCTTTCTTTGTGAGGCGGAGGTGAACGAGTGTGTCTCCTCACCCTGTCTGAATGAAGGTGTGTGTGTGGACGAGGTCAACAAGTTCACCTGCAGTTGTGCCTCCGGCTTCACAGGTTAGATAACAGGACTGGGATACGGTTTCATTCTACGCATCAGTTTGACAGTTGATTTTCCTCATCAGACAGTTCTTACACAACATCAAATAAGTATTCAGGTGGATTATTGGTCTGAACGTGCAGAATGTGTTGCACTTCATTCTGTACAGTATGTACTATTACTACACTGTATGTAGAGTACGTTGGTATAGAAGAAAGCTAAATACAAAAATATGTGTTTTGAAAATTCAGCTGTGTTCCTTCCTGTCTTTCACATTGCCGCAGGATCTCGTTGTGAGCTGGAAATAAACGAGTGCCTCTCCAACCCCTGTCTGAATGGAGGTGTGTGTGATGACCTGACAGGTGGCTACACTTGTAATTGTGCTGTTGGCTTCATGGGTGAACACTGTGAGGTCAACGTCGATGAATGTTTCAGCGCCCCCTGTCTGAATGGAGGCTCGTGTCTGGACGCTGTCAACAACTTTAGGTAATACAGGTTCTAACGGGAAGAAGCATTTGCAACCACAATATTAGTCTTCTTTGCATGTGTTATGATGAATTTTACTGCTAAACAAGGATTTTGATGTCCATTATCTGCAGCTTAAAAGGGATTATTTGAAAGAGAAACACTGATTTCTAATGCACATATGTCCCAGATTTGTTGTAAATACTGTGCTTGCTGAATTGGTTAAATCAAAAATGATTCGTGTGCCTGTAAGCTGTATTGTCTTCCTTCCCTCTCTCAGGTGTCAGTGTGTGGAGGGTTACCGGGGCCGCCTGTGCGAGGTGGACGTGGACGAGTGTGATCCTAACCCCTGTGTGAACGGGGCCAGCTGCATGGACGGTCTGGGGTCGTACACCTGCCGCTGCCTCCCTGGGTTCAACGGAACCAGGTGTGAGACAGGTACTATAGGATGGATGACACATTACCATGGCAACCGTAGAGGATGAGAAGAGAGATTTTGTATTTTTATATAGTGAATTATAATAGATTAAAGAGGGACAGCTTTATTCACTGTATAAATGCGTTTCTGTCCTATCAGAGATGTCCCCCGCCTTCAACCTGGACTTTGAGGTGTCTGGTATCCATGGTTACGTAATGATGGATGGAATGATGCCGGCACTGACTGAGATCACCTGCACCTTTTGGATGAGGTCATCGGACACCACCAATTATGGCACCCCTGTCTCGTACGCTGTGGAGGGCAGCGACAACGCTTTCCTTCTCATAGACTACAACGGGTCAGTGATATACTAAGAGTTAAAGGGTAGCTTTGGTATGTCTCAATCTGGATCCTAATTCCCCATGATGAACAGCATTTTTTCAATTGGTCCAGTATTGAGTGAAAGGACTGCTTCCTCCATTCTTACCATTTGTCCTCCCTCCCTAAAGGTGGGTGCTGTACGTGAATGGTAAGGAGCGCATCACTGACTGTCCTGCAGTGAACACTGGTCAGTGGTACCACATCGGGGTGTCCTGGAGGAGCTGGGATGGTGACTGGAGAATCTACATCAATGGGAAGCCCTCAGACGGAGGCAAAGGCCTGTCAGTCGGCACCACTATCCCAGGTGTAGTGCTATCCTCGACCTCGTCACCTTTCTGCCATACAGTAGTTCATAAGTAGTAATTAATAGCTTCAATAAAACAACGTAAATAAGATTCTCATATTATTTTATGTAAACACAGTATCTCATTAGACCAGGAGAATAATCTCTCAGTGAGCTGTGGTTAACCTCTGACCTCTAACATGTGTCCTGTAGGCGGTGGGGCGCTGGTGTTAGGTCAGGACCAGGATCAGAGGGGCGAGGGCTTCAACCCTGTCGAATCCTTTGTTGGCTCCATCAGCCAACTCAACATCTGGGATCGTGTTCTCACACCTCAGCAGGTAATTGTTACGTAATTGGTGTTTTCTGTTCAGCTGGAGTGCTGAGTTTTTGTGTCCCGCTTTGGCAGTGAGAGTAATTACACAAACACTCTCGATGTATGTCTGCAGGTGAGCTCGCCACATCTCCCCTGCCCCAAGGAGCACTGATAATCTCCTCCTCTTTTCTGTAGATTAAGGTCCTGGCCAGCAGCTGCCCAGCCTCCCACGTGAGCCACAGGGGGAATGTCCTCGCCTGGCCAGACTTCCTCAGCGGGGTGGTGGGCCGAGTCAAAGTCAACCTCAGCAGCGTTTTCTGTGCTGGTAAGAGAGACTTCACAAAACCCAAACTTAAAGGATGAACACGCACAATGTTTTGTCATAGAAGCAGCTCTCTCATCAACACTAAAAAATATTCCTGGCCTCTTCAGATTGCCCCAAGCTGGAGAACGCAGTGCCCCACCTGCACGCCTCCACTGTGGAGGTGAGCCCCGGCGCTCAGGTCCAACTGTCCTGTGATCCCGGCTTCTACCTGCTGGGGGAGCCAGTGCTACAGTGTCAAAACAAAGGAGAGTGGAGCCATCCTCTGCCCAGCTGTGAACGTAAGGCACAGACACTCACTGCTACACTACATTTGATATACTGAAAATATAACAAAGCTATAGGTAGAGAGCCTGAGAGTCTCAGTTGTCTGTTCTCTGTGTGTGTTACAGGAGTGTCCTGTGGGCCTCCTCGTCCTCTGGACAACGGCTTGTTTCAGGGGACGGACTTCCATGCTGGCAGCTTTGTGGTGTATCAGTGTAATGAAGGCTTTTACTTGCTGGGAGACACCAAGGTGCACTGCACCAACAGTGGCAAGTGGGGAGGAAATCCACCAGCCTGTCTCGGTACTTCATTAGATTTAAATAAAAAATCTGTAATATATGGAAAAAGAGAAATCAATAAAATCTTATAAATAATATGTGTGTGTGTGTGTGTGTGTGTGTGCGCGCGCGCAGATGTGGATGAGTGTGCTCTGGGGTCTGACTGTGATGAACACGCTAGTTGTCAGAACACAGATGGCTCCTACACCTGCACCTGTACCCACCCGTACAGTGGGGACGGCAAAAACTGCACAGGTAACAACACACAGGTCCACAAGCATTCAAAGTGCCATTACAGAAACTTTGTGATTCATTTTATCTTTTCATATTCACAGTAATTCATTTGTTGTGTGTCCCCAGAGCCGGTGAAGTGTGAGAACCCTGGGTCTCCAGAGTTCGGTCACAGAGAAGGCAGCAATTTCCTGATGGGTGCTGAGGTTGTTTTTGGCTGCGACAACGGCTATGAGCTGGTCGGCTTGCCTCGCCTCAACTGCCTGGAGACAGGAAGCTGGGATGCCTCAGTCCCATACTGCAAAGGTGAGGGGTTGAGTGGTCATATAATACAGTAACGCAGCAGCAGGTAAAAAGACCAAGTTTATAAAATGTTTGCTTGACTCTTAGTCATCCTTTTGCACCCTGATTAAGACCTTAGGGTTGAAACTGATGGTGCATGCACCTTCCTGCTGCTGTAAATACAAGGGTGAGAATGACAGAGTAACTATATGATATCACAATATGTTGCCCAAAGCAACGATGGTATCATGAGACAGCCGTTCTGAGATACTTGATACGTTGCGAGGTAATCTACGATACATCACAGTGTCTAATTGAAGGAGAAAAATAGCCCTAAAAAGGCAAAAGTGTCAGTTTCACACAATTTAGAAACCAAGATGAGTCTAAGCTTAGTATCTCTTTAACACTACTACTATACATGGACTTTATAATACTGGTAGCCTTCTGGGACATAAAAGGCTTTGCTCCAAGCGTTGTATTCATTGTGTGCTGACTAACAGCTGTGGTAGTGTTGGCCGCTGTCTCTGTGATGAGATCACGATGATGACGAATCAGGTGGCAGTGCACACCCATTGTGTTGCCTGTGTACTTTACTTTCCCGACAGTGCTTGCACATCAAGCTGTCTTTATAAATTGTGTTTTTCCCATCTGCATTGTAAAGGCCGAAGTTGGCGTTTCAGCCTCTCTGATTTCTTTCCCCTGCTGTCTGCACTGTCTGCCATTTTACCCCTGTGAGTGTCCTCTTAACTGCAAGTTACTTAACGTCCATTTACTTCACCCTCATTCATTTGATATAGATATAAATATTTGGCACCAGTGTATCAATAATGTATTGCAAGAGGGAGCTAAATTGCCTTATCTGTCCCCTAGTAAATACTTAGAATTGTGTATTAATGTGTGGCTGAAAATATTCCCCAACAAACACACTATTTACTCCTGCTTGAGTAACGTTTGCTAAAAAACTACAGTGCCCAACTGTTTTGGGAAAATACTGAGCCTTTTTAAAAACATGGATAAATATTTTTGAGTAGACAAACGGGGGCTTGGGGCTGAGTGCTACAGAAAGGACAGGGATGTCAGTCTTTTCAAAAGATTTCACAAAGATAAGAAACTATAGAATTCAGTCTCATCCTTTACATGTGTTGGAGTGAGATACACAACTTGACATAATACATTTCTTCCAGTAACATGTTGGGTTTGTAATTATAGCTGCAAAACAAGTTTCATTTCTCAGAAAGACACACCATCGTGGTGTCAAAGTAACCTAGTGATCACGTACACAAACTCACCACGTGTGGGAATAAAGCTGTGTGACCACAAAAGCATGTCAGGGATGGGCATTTCAATTTTTGATATTTCCCGTTCTACATGAGGCTCTCGCATTCACAGCACTCATATGAGTGTTACCATTTCATGTGTTCCGCAGGTTTTTGCTCACAGCCTCTTGCTAAATAGAGATGCAGTTTCACACAGTTTCATGGTGGTTATTTATGGAACAGAGCATGAATGTCCCAGGTTGCATAAAACATACATGTACATAAAAGGGACTCATTACTATTGTGGCCATTAAACTGCTCTTTATTCTATATGATAAAGGAGTTTCCTTATCAAAGCCTCCAGCTATTAGAGCCAGTAGCATCTGATTAACACACAAATGCAGCTACACACATGTAATCGCAGTCTTTTATTGATATGCAGATAGCAGAGGTACTGACACACTTCAGGAAACACACACAGAGGCACACACACAGGTAATGTGTATGCATACACACACACACACACACACACACACACACACACAAGCAAATAGTACAGACGTATGCAAACACAAATACACACCCATGTCCACTTTTCACAAACACACACATTATGCAAAGCGCTATGAAGGGGTGATTATATATGCAGCTGTCTTTTTGTCTTCCACTGTGCAGTAGCTGAAAGGCCTGACCACTGCAGCACCTCCATCTTGGCTCGAGGCCACATTCTTCCTCATAGAGAAAGAGGAACTGACTTGCTCAGCACCCGCAGGCTGTGTTACACTCAGCCCATATCGGCTGTTGATTGTCATATTGAAAGTGCAGTGATTACAGCTGAGAGTGAAGTTGTGTGTCATCTGAAATATAGGAAGCAGCTGTGTGATGTTTTTTGGCAAAGTCAAAGAAGTTGACTTTCAGTTTGACTGTTTTCCTCCAACAAAAACAAAAACAGGAGTTGAATAATTGATGTTGTTGCATCAGAGGACACACTAATGGCTCAACATGTGGCTACAGTGTTGAGGTTTTTTGCAAGCACACACCGAGTCAGTTGCATCATTGTGTGAGGTGGAAAATCTCCATTGTCCATTGCTGTTAAGGAGTGCAAACGCAGCACTGGTACCTAAGAATTGAAAGTACGATGTAGAGTCTGTATGGCTGGGAGAGTCAGTGGTGCAAGGTGCAGAGCATGTGAGCCGAGTGGAGTGGTGAAAATTTCTGCTCCTCTCTCATGCTCCCCTGCTTAAAGCTGCTGTAGGCCGCTCCTCTCAGTGTCGCTCTGTGCTCCGATTTCACCCAGCTTGACTCAGATTGCTCATCGCTTGCTCCGTTTCTTTTTGAAAGTACTGTGTAAGCTCCATTGTTGAGCTCCCAGCAGCCGATTTTTCACAGAGAATAGTGTGTGTGCGCATACACAGATGCATTCTGGGTCGAGCATGCTTTGAACTTATGGTGTGAGCATTACCTGAGTGAAAAACTTTACATTAAAAAAAAAAAAAAAAAGAAGAAGAAGTGCTATTTTCATGTGAAAACCGTTGTATGATGTCTTCTGTGACCTTTTCAAGCCTGAGAAGATAACCTTGATGATCATGTTTATCTCTGCCTGTTTTAACTGGTTATTTATGTCTTAATAAGCACCCTGTTGACTTTTACACAAAAGTCATAAAGACAGTCTTACTATGGTAAGACCAAGTGACATTCAAATTCAGCAGTTTCAGGATCCTTCCTTGACTTTCAGAAGCACACACAACCTCTCATGCACTTACATGCTCATGCCGCCAGACTGTCTACCACAGCAAAGAACAGAGAAGCTCAGGTTTCCACAAACACAGAGCGAGTGTGACTTCATTTTCTGCTCAGGATACCATTACTCCACGATATCTCTACAAAGCAACTAGATGTTTACTGCTTTACTAATGCTCTGGATGTCATATCCAGCTCCTTGAACAGATATATGAATGTTACATATTCCACGTCTGAAAAGGGATTCAGATTTATAACAGAAAGCCTGTGTCATAAAATGTAGGTGTGGAGTTGGACAGACATAGACAAATACCAGGCAGGGAGGGTATAATTATGGGTAATGTAGGATGCAGTGCTTTTGGAGCTCTTAAAAGTGTCAGGGGGATGTCTCTGCCTCTGCAGCTTTGATACGGGCCTTTCTTGTTAAAAATCTGTTTCTTGTGAGCCCCCTGACTTAATGGAAGTGCAGTATATAATCACTAAAGCACGCTCTTAACTAGTTCTCCTCTTCAGTCACTAATGTCTCTCAGTCACACCCCTTTGGCTTTGATCCACTTAAACACTTTCCTGTAGGGGGGTTAGGGGTAGGGTTAGGGTTAGTCTTTGCCAACGTCTAATCTATATTTCATCAATAACACTGACAGGTGTCTGTAAACTTGTCTTTCCTCATATAAATGTGTACAGAGGTTCCTCACTCTGAAGATAAAGGTTGCTACACTTGCATTTAGTCATATTATGATTTCTAGTGGAATACTAAATGATAGAAAAGAGCAGTTACTAATCATGTCCGTGATGTTGCACTGTAGCCCTCTCCTGCCCGACACCAGTCGTCCCAGAGAACTCCGTCATGAAGGGAGACAACTTCACCTATGGAAGCAAGGTGACTTTCAGGTATCATTTGCATCCCGTACAACACCATGTTGTAATGATAACAGTGGGAGACATGACAAAAGGTGTTACAAACATGTCAAATAAAACATTACAAGCTTAGACTTTCCTGTTAACCTCTGTGTCTGTTTTCTTTCACCTCAGCTGTATGAAGGGCTTCCTGCCGCAGATTCCCTATGAGTTCCAGTGTCTCCCTAGTCAGAGGTGGAGCGGGTCACCACAAGTCTGTCACCCAGTGACCTGCGGGGGGCCTCCAACTGTGGAAAACGCTGTCTACACGCTCAACACAAACACATACCAGTCCACTGTCACATATACCTGTGCTGAAGGATACAGGTATGGATACATTACTGTCAACTGCAATGCTCACTATGGAAGTCCATTTCTGCCAGTGTGACGGAAAAATAAAAGATCCTGTAAGTAAATAAAATGAGAAACTTTATCAAAATAATGACGTAGTATCTCAAAATAACAATTTAATATCTTAAAATACTGACTTAGTATCTCACATTATTAACTTTATGTCCCAGAATAGTGACTTAGTTATGAGTTAGTATCCTAAAATAATGAGTTAGTATCTCATAATCATGAGTAAGTATCTCAAAATAATGACTTTGTATGTCAAAATAATGAGGTAGTATCTCAAAATATTGACTTAGTATCTCAAAATATTCATTTTATGTCCCAAAATAGTGACTTGGTTATGAGTTAGTATCCTAAAATAATGAGTTAGTATCTCATAATCATGAGTAAGTATCTCAAAATAATGACTTTGTATGTCAAAATAATGAGGTAGTATCTCAAAATATTCATTTTATGTCCCAAAATAGTGACTTGGTTATGAGTTAGTATCCTAAAATAATGAGTTAGCATCTCATAATGACTTTGTATGTCAAAATAATGAGTTAGTATCTCATAATCATGAGTAAATATCTCACAATAATGACTTTGTATGTCAAAATAATGAGGTAGTATCTCAAAATATTGCCTTAGTATCTCAAAATATTAATGTTATGTCCCAAAATAGTGACTTGGTTATGAGTTAGTATCCTAAAATAATGAGTTAGCATCTCATAATCATAAGTATCTCAAAATAATGACTTAGTATGTCAGAAATAATGAGTTAGCATCTCATAATCATAAGTATCTCAAAATATTGACTTAGTATGTCAAAATAATGAGTTAGTTTTTCATGCCATTCAATGCCATGATTTGTTGCATAGCAGGTCTTTATGACTTAACAGAATGAAGTTGATACAAAGCTGAAGCAAGAATGAAATTGCCTCAGTGCGTTGTAATTAAACAGCACAAAACAAACTTAGAAATGCACAGGAACTAATGGGGACTACACAATTCACATGACTCACTGCAAAACAGCATGTCTCAACTGTTCTGTATAAATCATCAGTTGTGATTTATTTGTTTCACAGGTTGTCCTCCATAAATCTCTGTGACACTGTGATTGCAGTAGTGTGAGTGTGTAAACTAACTAGTGTGTTGTTGTGAAGACCACAGGGCTCCATGGAAGTGGTTTGTGAAGCGACAGGCGAGTGGAGCCGGCCTGTCCCCCGCTGTGTGAACGTCCTGTGCAGCGAGCCTCCGGCCCTGAGGGATGCCGTGACCGTAGGAGAGAACTTTGAACTGGGAAACAAGGTGCACTATGTCTGCAAAGAAGGGTAAATGTGGTTAAATCTACGCAGTTATTATAGCATGTCAACAAGTAAATTGTTCTGTTAAGCTGTGACATCGTTTGTCTCCTCCACAGCTACACTCTGATTGGCCCAGAGACCAGAGAGTGTCTGCCTAGTGGCCAATGGAGTGACAGCTCTGCCCAGTGTGTCCCCCGCTCCTGTGGCCCTCCGCCCGCCATCGACCATGCTGAACCCTATGAGAGCCACCAGCTGTTTGGAGACACTGCTAACTACTACTGCACTGACGGATACACTGCTGGCAACAACTCTAAGATGGTTTGTAATGCTCAGGGTGTGTGGGCGCCCCCTGATGGCATGGAGGCCCCCCGCTGCATTGCAAACTTCTGCCTACGTCCGCCTGAGCTACCCCATGCGATTTTAGACTCAGTCAACAAACCCAAATACGCCAGCAACACTGAAGTGAGCTATAAATGTGAGGAGGGCTTCATGCTCAACACCACAGCCACGCTGAGATGTCAGATGGGAGGAGAGTGGGAGCCTTCGCCATATGACATCGGCTGTGTGCCGGTGAGGTGCTCCAAGCCTGAGAGCATTGATCGGGGCTATGTGAGCGGAACGAACTATAGTTTTGGAGCTGTGGTGGCGTACAGCTGTGATAAGGGATTCCTGATCCGAGGGGAGAAGAGGAGGACCTGCAAGGCCGATGGAGAGTGGGGAGGGGCTCTGCCTATCTGTGTACCTGTGTCCTGCCCCCCGCCTCCTTCACTCAAGAATGGATACATCCAGGTTAGCCACATGCTGCTTTTAAACTTCGATAACTGTCTCAGAGCTTGGTCTCCATTTTTGATAATATTTGTGTCCAAATTACATCTTTATTTCCAGGAACATGTCCGGAGTTTAATGGGAAAGTGTTAGCTTGGAAGATTTGAGCTTGATGGTGGAAGATGGTGCTATTTCATTATTAATGAGACCATGAAGTTAATGTTCATTCATTCATTCATTAATTTTTTGTAACTGCTTATCATGTTAGGGGTTATTGGGGGTCTAAATGCATATTTAGACCTAGACTTAGAGATCTTTTTAGAGCTACAAAATGATATAAAATCCTCAATATGATAAATAATTAAAAAATTGAGCTGCCCTTTAATAATATATCACTCTGTTTTTTGCACTACAGGGCAGAGGTCGATTCACCTTCAACAGCAAGGTGACATACGCCTGTAATGCAGGATTCAGACTACTTGGTCGTCCGGAGCGAGTTTGCCAAGCCAACCGCCAGTGGACCAACAACGACCCTCCCACCTGCGTCCTTTTGACTTGTGACCCTCCTCCTGACATCATCCATGGACATTACAAGGGGTCTGAATTCCAGGTGGGCCGAAAAGTGCAGTATGTCTGCAATGAGGGTTACGAGCTGGTCGGGGATGCCATCTGGACCTGTCTGAAGTACGGAAGGTGGGATAAGTCAAGGCGTCCTCGCTGCTCACCGGTGCAGTGTCCAGAGCCGCCGCTGGAGGAGAACCACCTGGTCCTGAAGGGCCTGGACTCTGAATCTGGAACAGTGGAGTTATCCTGCGAGGACGGGTACGTCCTTGAGGGGGCGCGGATCCTCCGCTGCACTCCGTCCCAGGAGTGGAACGACACCTTTCCAGTGTGTAAGCAGGTGTTTTGTGGCCCACCTCCTGAAGTATCATTCGGTGGCCCTTCCTCTTCCTCCCCGCCATTCCCTTTTGGCACCATAGTGAGCTACACGTGCATGGATGGTTTTACGTTAAGAAATGAACGCTCTGTGTCCTGTCTAGCCAGCGGGCAGTGGAGCAGTCCTTACCCAGAGTGTATCCCAGTTGAATGCCCTCAGCCTGTGGAGATTTCTAATGGTATTGTTGACGTCCAGGGTCTGATGTACCTCAGCAAAGCACTGTACAGCTGTAAGACTGGATATAATTTGGTGGGCAACTCCACTGTCCTCTGTGGAGAGAAGGGACTCTGGATTGGAGGGGTGCCTTCTTGCCGCCCAATTGAATGCTCAATCCCAAAACAGGTAGCCAATGGAAAGGTCATATATACAAAACTCCAGTTTGGTCACAGTGCCACCTACTCCTGCCGTCGTGGTTATCGTCTTCAAGGTCCAGAGACTCTGAAATGCCTGGCCAGTGGGGAGTGGGACAATGAGTCACCTACTTGCGTGCAGATATCTTGCACCCCACCCCAGCCTATTGAAAGCGGATTCGTAGAGGGCCAGGATCATAGTTTTGGTGTCACCATTTTCTACAGCTGCTTTCCTGGCTTTCAGCTAGTCGGCCAGGACCATTTGACCTGCGAGGAGTTTGGCTGGTCGAGCTCTGTTCCTGTCTGCGTGCCCTCGGACTGCGGCCTGCCTCCTCACATTGACTTTGGGGAATATGTTAGGGTGGGAGGAGGCTCTGACATTGGAACATTAGCCACACCTCTGGACTTGAGCTTCCTTCATGGGACGTTTATTGAGTACCGTTGCCACAAAGGTTACGACCTCACAAACCCCACCAGGCTGGTGTGTCAGGAGGACGGAGGCTGGAATGGCACGGCACCGTCCTGCGTCCCAGCAGAGTGTGAAACACCACCTGGTCCGGAGCACGGCTGGGTAAATGTGACTGATACCTCCCTTGGCAGTATGGTCAAGTATACTTGTGAGGATGGGTATGAGCTGGAGGGCGAGCCTGTGAGGCAGTGTGTGTCAGGTCGACTGTGGACGAATGACGCCCCAGTTTGTCGGCCTGTTTCCTGTGGCGACCCAGGCACTATCGCTAATGGCACAGCTCACGGCGGTGCTTTTGTGTACCCTGAGGTCCTGCACTATGAGTGTAGTCCTGGATTTGTCTTGAAGGGTAGTGACACTATCGCCTGTCAGGCAGATGGAAAGTGGAATGGGCTTAAGCCTCGGTGTGAGCCAGTATCTTGCGGTCCTCCTAAAGTTCCCAGTGACATTGCTTTTAAAGGAGAAGAGTACAGCTATAATGATGAAATAGAATTGAGCTGTCAGCCCGGTTTCCTCTTACAAGGGAAATCTATCAGTGTTTGTCAGGCTGATGGCACCTGGAGCCATGAGTCTCCTACCTGTGTACCTGCCCGCTGTGGCAAACCCTCGCCAGTATCTAACGGGCGTGTGTTGGGGTCAGAGTTTGGCCTCAACAGCAAGGTAAACTATGAATGTGATGAGGGATACACACTTAACGGAAATCCAACACGTATTTGTCAGTCCAACGGACATTGGGACAAACCTGCTCCTCGCTGTGACATCATAAGTTGTGATCCACCTGAGGACATCAGTCACGGCTTCCTGAACGGCTCCAGCTTCAACTACGACGACGTGGTGGAGTACGTCTGCTTCGATGGCTACGAGGTATTTGGGGATCCCATCCTGCGGTGCTCCGCTCAAGGCATCTGGGTGGGCGCGGTGCCTCAGTGTCGGCCCTGCGTCTGTGCCCTTCCCGTGGTGAAATTCGGGGTGGTTCTGGGTCGCAACCGTGCCTGCGGAGACCGAGTGCACTTCCAGTGTGACGACGGCTACAAGCTGCTGGGTCCCTCTCAGGCGGTGTGTGAGAAGGGAGGGGTGTGGAGCCCCGGTGTGCCTGTGTGTGGCCGGGGAAGGTGCAGTGTCGCCCCGCCTACAGTTCCTAACGCTGTCCTGCAGGGCGGCAGTGCCACCTTCCCAGACACAGTTATATACAGGTGTCGGCCCGGCTACCAGCCAAAGGGGTACCCACACCTCTCCTGTGGAAGAGATGGCAGGTGGGGGGAACCCAGGATCAGCTGTGAGCCTATGAGCTGTGGAAAACCTCCAACTGTCGCTCATGCTCAGGTGGTGGGAGACGCCTTCACCTTCCCAAACCAGATCACATACAGGTAAATATTGTAATTATTAACCATTTGTGACAAAACTATCCACCACAGTGCTTTAGGGTTGGGCAACGTGACAGTATGGAGCAAGGGACGGTAGAAATGTGTCCACTAGTAGAGACTTGGCAATACTGTTTATACTCTGGGAGCTATATTCAAGGTTATGTGGCAGATTAGTGCTGGATTCTCGCATGATCTCATGATTCTCATGTGATCTTATAAATCCAGCTACCTCGCAAGGTAATGTGATTTGGGCAGACATGGAGGAGGAGAGTGAAGCTGCAAATACAGAAACCTTTAACACTTGAAATGTTTGTTCTCGGGAACTTTAAAGGCGTCCATTTTGAAAGGATTTCATTTTTACTGTTTTAGTAACACCACTAATGTATCATTAGTAATGATGATTGATCTCTGCACCATATATTTTTCAAACTTATTTAAGATCCATATTAAAGACTAACTGCTTTGTGGTGGACGTTACGTTTCTCTCATGTACGTCCCCTTGTCTTCACTTTCCTGTGTTTCCCTCTGGCTCTCCAGGTGTGAGGATGGGTACAGTCTAGCCACACAGACAGCCTCCCTCTCCTGCCAGAGTGACGGCACCTGGTCCAAACACAGCATTCGGTGCAGCCCCACCCCCTGCCCGCTCCCCACCAACTTCTCCATCCCCCATCTGGTCGTCACTGGGAAGGAGCTCACTCCTGTCGGGGGCACGGTCACCCTCTCCTGCCCTCCTGGTCTCCACCTGCAGGGGTCAGCACTCGCTGAGTGTCAGGTAGGAAAGGTGTTGGTCAATTATTTATTTGGGTCTCAGATTCTTAATCCTAATGTGACTACCTGTTTGATTAATGGTTAACAGGATGTTCTTGGTCCTTTTATGTGCATACAGTGAAGCTGTTTTGACAAATAACTGGCATAACTTTTAAATAACTGGCAAGAGATTTAGATAAGTGCAGATGTTTCAGTCTGTTTGCTGTTACAGACTGATTGAGTATAGTGTTTAAAATGTTGTCCATGGTCACAGAGATCCAAAGAAGTAGCTGTCATTCTTGCTAACCCTCTTCCACACCCCCCATTTGCTTTCGAAATCCTCCCTATATGTAAGGTCTTAAGGCCGCAAGTATGACCATCATGGGTTTGCAGTGACTCATGAGGAAATTCCTCTCTTATCTCTTCTCTTTTCCACTGAACATGTCAATTAGAAACCATCAATAATGTAGCTCTTTCCTGTCCTGTCTGTTGTATCATCTGATCAGCTGGGTGGAGGCTGGGCTCCGAGCATCTCCTCTGTTTCCTGCCAGCTGGTGGTTTGTGCAAAACCCCCTCCTCTTCTTCACGGTGTCACCGAGGGGGACAGCTACAACTACGGAGACTTTATCATGTACTCCTGCCTGCCAGGCTTTGACATGAAGGTACAACTCATCAGCCCACGTTTCCTTTTGTGGAGTTTCACAGCTAAGATTAGAAAACGTGGGTTTATGAATCACCTCCCCTGACAACAAACAAACAAAATTTGGAGATAATAATTTTTCCAGGTTGTCTATTAACTCCTAAAAGATGTAATACAACAGGCGGCTTTATTTCCTCTCCTGCACTGTGCTCTCAGACAACAGGCTGAGCTAACGGCTGACAGTCAGATTACAGAAAGTCACGTGACTTCTCCTCAGCAATCAATGGGAGTGTACGGTTACGGAGCAAACAGAAGGAGCTGAGTCACTCTACTCCTGATAACACTGATACACTGACGACACACACAAAGAAGAGTATCTGCTTTACAGTTGACTGTAAAGCAGATAAACTATTTAAAATGTTAAAAAAAGGTTCATTGTTTTCAGCCTGATGTGAAAAAATCTTTATCACAGATCTTAACTGTATCTTGTTTTCTGTTATTTGCACAGATCGATATGTATACACTTTGTTGCGTTAATCTCATCAGCTGTTATCATATCTTTGTACTTTGTTTTTCTTGTCACAGGGAGACTCTATCCAGACCTGTCAGGGAGACAGAACATGGAGCGGCACGCAGCCAGTGTGTGTTGGTAGGTTTGTTTACATGAGGGACGGACCATGAAATGTCTTTAAGAATATCAAATACTCAATCTTATTGTTGTGAATCTTGTCTTCTGGAGCGTGCATTACGAGTGTTAAACCTACAAAGACAGGACACATCGCACACATTGGCTATTTGCACAATTTTAGGTATTTTTTAGCGATGTTTAACAGTGACATAAATACAGGGGACAACAAACTTGTGCTCATCTGCGCACTAATTGGCGTATACATCTTAAAATGAGGTGTGGTCAGGCGCCTCGTTGGTTTATTGCTAGTTTTAGGCAGCAGAAAGTGATTACACCATTGACCAAATATAAACCTGGTGTAAAATGGCAGAATGGCGCAGTATTTTCCTGCAGTTTAAAGGGCGCTTTAATGCATTAAATTTGACAAATTACACACCAATTTTTCAGGTATTTGCAGGTTAAATAGAGCGATAAATAAAGGCTGCTTAATTAAGATGGTAAGATGTGATCCATATGCTTACTACACACGCAGGAACACGTGGATAGGTGCGGTGGGTGAAATAATACATCATTAATGAGGAAAGTTTTAATTACTTTCTTTGAAATGTGAACAGAGCAAAGCTGAAAGTTTATTCCTCTGTCAGGTTTATAACTACAGTTTTTAGTTTTGATGCTCCAATGTCCCACAATATTTTCTGCACTGACATTACTGCTCCTAACGCAGACACAGCAAACTGACATCAAAGAACTAGTGGCAACAAAGGCTGACTGTTGTGTCACCTCATGCCAAAAGGTTGCACAAAAACACACCACAAAGACTACAGCCAATGGCCAGCTAGCATGTGCATTCTGTGAGTGTGTGAGAGCAAAAAACTCGCCACACCAGCCAGGCGGCGGCTGTCTGTATTTCTCAAACGCAGATTATATGCCATTCAACTAGCATACATAGAGTTGAAGACGCCCTAAATGCACTTTAGGCCACGCACTGTAGGGCTTATAGAATTCCTCATGATGTTGTGCAACCTGTTCATTACACTGTGCACACATACATCAATCCCACCACACCTTTGTTGTAAATGCACGTCTATTGTCTCCTCAGCCCAGTCCTGTGGGTCTCCACCCTCAGTACAACATGCACAGGTCCAGATGACAGGAGACACTTACTTACACAATGCCAGTTATGTATGTAATGCCGGCCTGCAGATTGTTGGCTCCAAGACTCTTGTGTGTCTGGCCAATGGCACATGGAGCCTGCCAGCACCTACATGTGAAGGCACTGAGGATGGCCAGTGAGCCATGGATTAAAAGTTTATTTGTTGACAGCTCTACCTGCATGTAGTGCTCATGTACGAGATTTTCTGAATCATGATTTAACTGTCCGTCATTTTCTCTCACGTCAGTGGCCAAAGGCTGCGACAGCCCCAAACAGATGCTGAACGGTAAAGTCCAAGAGCACAACTTGATCACAGGACGCGCTGTGGAGTTCCAGTGTGATAAAGGCTACAGCCTGGTGGGAGATTCACTCGTGGTGTGTATGGGGGGCAACGCCTGGAGCTCCACTTTTCCCACCTGCCAACGTGAGAGACAGAGACACACAGAAACATGCATGCAAAGTACAGGGGAAGTTTAACAGATGTGAAATGACTGATTACATTTACTCCCACCTACAACTGTGGCTTCCTGTTAGGTTTGACTTCTTTCTTTAACAGTTGCTAAATCATACATTCCTGTGCACTTGGCCAACATTTGCAACACCGTGTGAACAAAGCACCCACTTAAAATTCTTTGCAACATCACTGAGTTTAATAACCTGTTTTACAGCACAGCCGTGCCGCAAACTGGTCTGTGAGTCAGAGTTCAGTGAAACGTAGACATTTATAGTCTTATGTCAGGATATGTGTAAATATGAAACCTACAGTGTTTATCATCTGAGAAACATTTACGTGCAGCAAATTAGTTTGATTCAAAAGAACCTCCTTTATATGTCAAAAACATATCTGAATAGAAATAATGCTGCTGTCAAAAACATCTTGAGCACATAAAATACATTTTTTTGAATATACTGTTGACACCAAACGTGTATATCTGTGCCCAACAGACAACAGCAGGTATAGCAGCACACAGTAACAGCAGTCAATAACAACAGTATACAGATGGGGCAGATAAAGTAACTGAAACTAAATGGAAACTCTTTGCACACAATGCAGTCTTGCTCTGCAGTGAATACCGTCTTTGTGAAACACTCGTGGAGCAGCAGAGCGTACTCCGGACACTGACTGAGATGGAGCAGCACAGCGCCAAGCAGTATAACAGACACTTAACCATTCGTAATTCATATAGAAATGCTCTGTTCTTGATTTGATTTTAATCACCTCGTGTTGTGTGACCAATAAAAATGAAAGCGTGAAAGAGCTTGTTTTGAAGTTCTGCACTTAACAATAACACAACTTGCGGTCCTTTCAGAACGGACCCACGACCCACCAGTTGGGAACCACTGTGATATATGAAAAGAACTTGTAGACATTAAAAAAAAGTCTAAATCAATCAGAAGATCGGAGGTTCGATCCCGGCTCCTCCAGCCTGCATGCTGAAGTATCCTTGGGCAAGATATTGAACTCCAAATAATCCCCGATGTCAGTGTGTGAGAGCGTGTGAATGGTTACTGAGTAGCAGGTGGCACCCTGTATGGCAGCGTCAGCCACCAGTGTGTGAATGGGTGAATGTGACTCAGTAGTGTAAAAGTGCTTTGAGTGGTCAAGATGACCAGAAGGGTGCCACAGAGGTGCAGTCCATTTACCATTCACACACCCTGGCATGATGTCAGCTAACATTAGTTATAACATTTTGTTTTTGTGTTAAGTGTTGTCAAAAATATTGATTTATTTATACATATTGAATCTGAATATTTGAAATCAGTTTTGCGTAATCGAGGAGGTGTCATAAACGGAGGGGGTTACACAGTCCACCACAGAAATAAATACGGAAAATTACGGACTACATTGATTACCTACAAACTTTTGCTCTGTTATTACAGACATTTGTTTTTACCTAAAAAACGTCAACTTGTATGCCTTCAATGTCAATTTGGTGTCAAAAATAGAATGATATATTCATAAATTTTAAGGTACTGTATTGAAGTTAGGAATCCCAGTATCGTGACAACACTAGTAAACATTTAGGAAATAATACTGCTCACAGATTCAGTGTGTCAACTGGATAACGAAACTTCATCAGCCAGTAATCCGTCATGTGTGCTCCTTGCAGCGAGGTCTTGCCCGGCTCCTCCTGGCTGGAGGGACGACGGCAGCAGGAACGGATCCCAGCAGGAGTTCCGTGTTGGACAGTCGGTCCCCATCACCTGTCCCAAAGGTCAGCAGGTGAAGGGCAGCGGCACCATCACCTGCAGGCCAGACCTGACCTGGAGCCCCATCAGCTCCGTGTGTGAAAGTAGGTATTTGATTTAAAGGAGAAAATAATGTATGTCCTCTTTGGTAAAGCTTTACTGCAAATGTACAGTATGTCTTTTATTTAAAACAAGTTTAAAATCGCAGACCTAAAAGATGTGACCACGTAGTCCGTCCAGTTACAAAGCCTGGCCCCTAGTCTTGACAGATAATCGATTTCTCAGTTTAATTATATATATGTTTAAAAAAAGTTTACTGTTTAAAATTCAACTGCTATCTTCTGTTTCTGTCATCTTTGATAGTAAAGTTTTGTTTCTGCCTACCCCAACTTTAATGATCTTGTTCAGTATAGTGTTTCCATATTTCCTTGATCAGCTTCACGTGATTTAGTTGTGTTTGGGAAAATCAATCAAATGTAACTATCAGGGTGTCAATATGTACTCAAACTAGCACATGGTGTCGTAATTCATGAGATAATTCAAAATTGTGAATGTGATGTTTCATAGCTCTGCATGCCTCTCTCTACACCTCTCTGCTCGCGCATGGCTGTGGGCTCAAATCCGTCAGCTGAAGTCCCTCTGTTGTTGACTCTCTCATCGCGCTTTTATCAAAACAAACGGGGCTGCATCAAACACTGTTGGTGTCCTGTATGCTGGAATAATTACGGGCACCTCTGCAGCTTCTATGGCAACCTTTGTCACATAATCCTCTGATCTTTCTTGCGTGCAGTTGTCCTGAATATGCATCACAATGGTGCTTACGTTGCCATGGCTCGTTGTTTGTGTTTGCATGGTGTTCATTTTCCTGTGCATGTTCACTGCAATCCTTTTAGTCCTGTTTCAGCCCCGAGGGGTCGTCCACCAATTGTCCAGCCCCAAAGTATCTGACACATTTGGATATTTTGCATGAAATTCGCTGTCTTCACGGGTAATGACAGACACAGAAAACACAGCTTGATTTCACTCAGTGGACACAGATTTCTTATTCTGCAGTGCACAATTTCCTATTCAGTATTCTTTTTAAGATAAACAAGGGGTGGACAAAATAACAGAAACACCTTGCAATACAATATAGAAGCTCCACGAACGCACCAGTTTTCTGGAGGCTCAGTTTTGGAGGCACCTGACTTTGAAGTCATCAAGAATGTTCCTAATTTTTTGATTCTTCATTCACCAGAGGCATGTGAGAAAAACGAAGTTTTATTCACGCGTGAGTAATTGATACACACATTTTTGATACACAAATGATCATTTGGGGGGTTAAGTATTTCTTTAGGATAGAGGCACAATTATAGGCCTCAAAAACTGAGCAAAGAGTCGAATAAAGACTCATGGAAAGACTTTACGAAAGCATTAAACATTATAAGCTGCTATTGTGCTGTACACTGCAAGGTGTTTCTTCTATTTTGTGCACTCCCTGTAGACTTGCAACTCTCGTCTTTGCTCAAACAGAAGATTGATATGCTCATCGGCTTTTAAGGCCACACAATAAAGGCACCTGTTGTTAATTTATTTGACCTGTTATTTAAAGATTTAAAAAGTAGTCAAGGCAGAAGACAGACAGAAGAGACGACAGACGTGTAGTGAGTAACTCGTGGGTCGTTCCATCTGGGCTGTTGTACAGGGGTGTCCTGTGGCCCCCCCCTCCACGTGGCCAATGGGGTGGTGCGGGGGGCGGTGTTCCAGTTCGGTGACGTGGCCGTGTACTCGTGTTTTGGCGGCTACGCCATGGAGGGCGTTGGAAGGAGCAGGTGTCTGGAGAACGGCACCTGGACGCCGCCTCCCACATGCAGAGGTAGAGAGAACACGCCTCTGTGTTTAACAGAAGGGACTCTCCCTTTTTCCCAGGACACTTCCTGCTTCCTCCCTTTTGCAACATGATGCCGTGCTGCTTTTCCGCTTTTTAAAATCTTCTCTGGACTGCTCCTCCTCACCCTCAACAGATACAGTGCTCTCTGGAGGTTATTAACGTCTCTGTGCCTGCTCTCTCTGTCCTCTCATGCCTACTCATACTGGGTTTACACCAGCTGCATGTGTACAATATGTGGAAGTATGAGCCAAGGAAGTATTGCTATTGGTTCTTTTTTCCTCATTACTAGTTAAAGGGATAGTTCAGATTTTTTTAAGTGGGGTTGTATGAGGTACTTATTCATAGATAGTGTATTACATACAGTAGATGTCAGTCAGCACACCCCCAATCTGGAGAAGCAGGCTGGAGTACGACATGGAAGCTAAACAATCTTGTGATGTGGAGGGATCAGCAACAAAATTTATTTTAGCCAGCAAAAAAAAAACAATATCAGTTTATGTGCATGTTGTATTAGGAGTATCACCACTGCTTTACCTGAGTGTCAGACAGTGATTTGTAGCTGGAAAGTGGAGCAGTTTCTCTTTTCAGAGCCAGACTCCAATTTAGAGTCACCAATTATCCTGCATGTCCTTGGACTGTGGGAGGAAGCCAGAGCACCTGGAGAAAACCCGCGCCGACTCCGCACAGAAGGGTTCGAACCCCCCACCCCAGGCTTTTTAATCAGGAACCCTCTTGCTGTGATGCAACAGTGCTAACAATTGCACCGCCGTGCCACCAGCGCCTGTGTTCAGCGAGCTTAAATTACTGTTTTTTTGGTCAATGGAGTCTGGTGGCTTTGACAAGAGCATAGATGGGGAACTGAAGCGGTTAACGGCCTCCCCGTCAGAAGGAGGCAAAAATACTCTTATTATGGCATACACTGATATTAACATTTTTTAGGTGGCTAAAATATATTTTGTTGCCGACCCCCATTTTCTGGAGTAGATTGCTTAACTTCCATGTCAGACTCCAGCCTGCTTCTCCAGACTGGGGGCATGTTGACTGACATCTACTGTATGTTATACACTGACTATGGATTAGTACCCTATACAACCCCACTTAAAAAAGTCTGAACATTCCTTTAAGGTTGGGACAAGACATGATTCAGGTAGTCAACCTAAAAAGACCGCACTGTACATAAACCGATTCCTCCTCCTGTGCACTCTAAACGCCATTTTCTCACAGGTGACCGTGTGATTCATATCCAAGTACTCTCTAAAGCCTGGATCCAGCTCTGTTAAAGGACGAAAAACAACTGTCAGTCAAAGAGTTGGTTGGCATTTCGCCTCGAGCACCACAAGCTGAGTGCCATCGAGTTCAGTTATATTGGAGAAAAGGCAGACATCTCTATTGCTGATATCTCTAACACTGGCTTCATTCATGAAATTCAAATGGCCACGTTTTAAATGCAAAAACAGAGCTGGATCCAGGCTAGCCTGTTCCTCAACAGCTGCTGCTGACATTATGCACGTTCCAGTCTACACGTACACACACACACACACACACACACACACACACTCGTGGGTTTCTTGTTGTCTCTGGTAAGGTTGCTCGGAAGAATTTAATCTGCAGTTTGTGAATGCTGCCTTTGTTGTTGTGCATGAGGCTGCTGTACCTGCTTTCCTCTTGTTTCACTGGAAGGCGATTGAATATCTTGCTCCTCTCTATATATGTACACTGAAAGAAGATTTTATAAAGATGTGTCTTTCTACATGTAGAGTATGTGTTTTGTGTGTGTTTCAAGACGCATTCTTATCTAAATTCTACATGCCTTTCTGCGTGTGTGTCGTCTTCTCAGCGGTGTGTTGGCTGCAGTGTCAAAATGGCGGGGTGTGTCAGCGGCCCAACACTTGCTCCTGCCCCGAGGGCTGGATGGGCCGACTCTGTGAGGAGCGTAAGTATTTGATAACCCAAGATTGATCGGTTTACTCTGCTGACATGACCATGACATGATCCTGAGTGTGTTACAAATCAGACACTCACCAACACACAGGAATCAAATCAGCTTGCTGAGCAGGTTTCAGCAGACAACAGTGCACAGAGACAGTCAGAAATAATGGAGGGAAAGGTTGTTTGTCTCCTTGAAACCGAAAGAAAAAACTGTTTTTGTGTGTAAGTGATTAATGGGAACAAGTTTTGAAACTGGTTCAGTATTGAGCGTTAACACTGCAGACAGCAGCCGCAAAACAGTCTGCAACATAACCACTCGGGGCATTTGTGCACCGTCAATTTACATCCTCTAAAAGTGCTTGTGTTTGTCACTGACAGGCTCAGATTGTTGGTCTAAATGTCTGACAACTTGTGGAAAGGATCCCCACAGAGATAGACCATTTTGGTGATGAGGAAGATCCTGTTTGTTTAACCAGAAACAGCCCTGAAATTGCTATCGCCAATTCCACCAGACTCCATTTAAATTCACAGTGACGTATTCATTGTAAAACACACTTCATCGAAAGACGAAAACTAAAGCAGTTGTAAATTGATGGTTAGAACATGCCTAGAATCCTTGCATTGTAGCCTGTTTTGCTGTCTGCAGCACTAACTCTCAATACTGGACCAATGTTTAAAAACCATGGGTAAATCCGGTCCAGGTTATAAAATACTGAAGTTACCCTTTAAGAAGGGTCACTTCTTCATCAGTACAAAGATATTCTTCTTTCTAGCCTGTGGTCACAAAGATCTCAAATTCCCCAACTGAATCCAGTGTTTGGGATTTCAACAAAGACTGCACGGGCAGATGACCTGAAATGATTTCCTGTGTACTCTTCTCTCTCCTCTTTAAAAACAGCTATCTGCATCCTGCCATGCCTGAATGGAGGCCGTTGCGTGGCGCCCTACCAGTGCGAGTGTCCCACTGGGTGGACCGGCACACGCTGTCACAGTGGTGAGTTCATGTGTGAGTCAGTGACAGTGAAGGCTTCACATGTTTAGGCTGAGCAAACCTGTCCACCTACTGTGTGCATTAATAGCACAGTGACGTGGGATGTGAGTGCATATACTAAACAGGATTCCCTTTACGTCACTGTCACTATCACCCTGACCCAACTGACTCAGGGGAGTACGCTACAGTTTTTTTTTTTTTTTAAATATCTACTTGATTATATTCAGCTTTTGAACATTTATAAATAAGTAAATAACAACCTTTAGTGAATAACAATGTAGTCATGTGAGTGAAGTATTAAATGTTCCTTAACTGTAACTTTACTTTAAAAAGTGGGGTAGGCAGTTTAATTTTGGCGTCACTGGGCAAAAATCCCCTCATAAACTTTGAGCACACTGTAATTTAAGAGGACTGAAGGAAAACTAGACTTCTGCACCTCCTCTTGGTTCTGTTTTTAAGCTTTAGAAAAATGTAGGCCATGATGGGAAACTTTGGCCAATCACAGGTCATTTCAGAGAGAGGGTGTTCCTGTTGGCTGTTCTACAAATGCAGATGTGCATGCGCGTCTTTTTGGTGAAAGCCTGATTCAACAGCAGAGAGTCCTGCAGAGGAAGTTGCTATTCCAGCATTGGCAACAACTGCCTACGCTGCAGCGCACCCAAAAACAGGAAGACGGACTTATCAAAAAGAGAGTTTAACAGAAAGTCTGACGATAAAGAAAACAAAACACATGTCAACATCAACGACATGTTTCAGAGTTGGAGAGATAATGTTGCTAATAGTTTAGCCTTCTGCCAACCAGAGCTTAGGGCTCGTGGCTTCATGGCTTCAAGTTCACATTTACGTAGCTAGTTTTAGCTACAGCCTCCGATCACAGTGTGTCCTCTGCCTCATTCCCCGCCGCTAAAGACCACCTTACCAGGAGGAGAGCAGCAACAGCAGCAGCTCAGGAGACAGACTCCCAGTCAGCAGTTGCAGTAACCTGAATTCAGCCAGCACAAACCACAGCTCTGGGGGACTGGACAGCTCCAACTCCCCAGTAAACTTTCTGCTGCTGCTGTTACACAGGTTAGACCCAGTGCTGCACCTGGCAAGCAGTCCACTGTGACGAGGAGCGAGGCGAAGAGACCATGGGGTGGCTAGCTTGCGAATTCTTGTCTCATTTGTGGTCTGATGGCTCTACAATAAAATCAATGTATGGGAAACTCTGGGTCATGTTTTGAAGCGTGTGCATATGCCTGTGGTTGTCTGGTGGGAGGAGCTTAGGGCAGAGAGGGGAGAGCTGCACGAGGAGGGTGTGTTTTCATAATATGCCGTTAGATTTCTGCCTACCTCAGCTTTAAACATTTAACCCTATGGGCCCGAACGACACATAGTACGTCCAAATTCACACCCGTTCTTCTCTGTGGATTTTCGCCGCGACCTTGCGTCATAGCGAGAAGCCACGCATATCACGTGAAACAGCGGAACTGTAGCTTTCCAACAAGGCCAAGCACTTGTCGGTAATCCAGTGTTTTCACAGTGAAAAAAATTGATAAATTTACAATAAAATGATGTATAACAGAGCTTTCATACAGCTCTGCACACACATTACTCTTGGATGGATTACTCGCGAACGCAGGCTCGCACAGAAATGCCACGCATATCACATGAAAGCGCAGGAGCAGAGCTTTCCAGTGATACCACACACATCATTGTGCTGTCATCCCATCACGCTATAAATACAGATCAATTGTCTACAAAATAAAAACCTGACGAATTTCTTTACAACCCATTATACATATGTTGTTATCAGTCACTTCATATAGTGAGGAATATCGTATCTTACCACGTCTTAGGCTTGCGTGTGTTTCTCCCTGTCTATCCACATTTGTAGTCCGGCTTTCAAGATGCAAATATCTCCATATTGTCCAGTTGACACTCCACCAAACTTTGTATGACAAGACAAGCGCACTTCACCTTTGCGCACCCAGACAACTGCAGCCTAATTATGCATGCTGACAGGGCCGTAGTCACCATATACATTGAGGGGGACATGTCCCCCCCCCCCCCCCCCAATGCCCAAAATGTCCCCCCAATATATAACTGAAACTGAAAAACAAATATTATCTTGGAGGACATCATTGCACTTGGTTGACTATTTTTCTATGATCTTAGATGTAAATATTGCATGTTTCCTTCAGATAAACTACAAAATACTGGCAATCATGTCCGCCTGGCACAAACCACATGTTTTGGACAGCTGTGAAGTGACAGAATGTCCCACCATCATGGTTCTTATATTGCCAGATTCCAGAGAGTCTCCCCTTTTCATATATGGCAGAATACGTCAACTTCCAACTTGCTATGCTGAGATACATGTAAAAATGTAAGAATTTAGTAACACGGATTTGTTTTTTTCATTGATATAAAAGTTAATATAAAATACAGGCACATAGAAGGACATAGAATGATGGCAAATCTGGTTAGCCCAGATTGTCCTGAAAAAAAACCGAGATATAGCATGTGTATGTAGCCTTTATAATGACTGTGATATGAGCTTAAAAGTAAAGGCAGTAAAAATACCCCAAAAAGGCCCGGGGCCCATAGGGTTAATGATCTGCTGAATTAATATGATTCTCTCCCAGAAGGCCTTTAGCTGTCAGCGTCCCGAGGCTTTAACATGCCCTCTGTGACAAACCCAGATGAAAGAAGTGTTTAGACTTTTATGCCTGTTATTAGAATTTCCCTTTTCATTTTATTAGTTTAAATGTCTGTGCTTTACTTGTTTGTACTGACAAATGTGTCTTGCTAACCACCAATTTTATCCATCAATTACAGTGTCAGTGAGTTTATAATAAAGGACGGCATGGAGGAGAAAGAGGAGTGAGCACTTAACCATCTGTCTGTCATGACAGTGTGTTGCAGGTTTTATTCTCTGAGAGCTCAAAGCAAACACACTGAGCACGAGATGAGTCAGCACTTACCTTCAAGGGCGCTTCCACCTAAATACTACATTTTTCTCTGCCATCTACATTGTGTCAGATGGTTTTCATGTTGACAAAAGAATTACCTTTACACTCATCTCATTGACGAGAGAAATGCAGTAATGCCAGTATCAACATGTTTATAGAACAGGTCCATAAAATGGATCCTTAATGACGCAGGCAGCATATTTCCTTCTTCCTTAAAGAGCTACTTCCTTATGAGCAACAGCTTGTTGGTTACAGTGGTGATGATGGTGCTGTGTTTTGTGAATGTGTCCACAGCTGTGTGTTCGTCACCTTGTCTGAATGGAGGCAGATGCATCAGGCCGAACAGATGTCACTGCAGTCCAGGGTGGAGCGGACACGACTGCTCCAGGTGATTAGAGAAGGGTTGTTTTTCTATTTCTTTTTTTTTTTTTTTTTACACTTTAGTCAGATTTTCAAGACAAACAAAAAACAATCAAATAAAAAATAAAATATATAAAAATAAAAACGATTGTTTTTCATATATTTAAATAAATAGATAATATTTTAATAAAATACTAGAATAACTTGACTTAATTCTTTCACATCAGTGATAAATGTATTGCTATATAATTTCATTTCAATTATTAAAGGGACAGTTCACCCCAAAATAAAAATAAAAAAATCATATTTTTCCTCTTACCTGTAGTGCTGTTTATCAGTGTAGATAGTTTTGGTGTGAGGTACTGAGTGTTGGAGATGTCTGCCGTAGAGATGTCTGCCTTCTCTCCAACATAATGGAACTAGATGGCACTCAGCTTGTGGTGCTCAAAGTGCCAAAAACATAACTTAAAAAAAACTCAACAGCAATGTCTCTTTCCGGAAATCATGACCTGGTTACTCAAGATAATGCACACACCTTGTTGTGAGCAGTTTCATGTAGGAACTATTTTCTTTCCATTGAATTACACCCATCAACCAATTTTTTTTTTTTACAAACTAACAAACCCTCCTTTTAATCTTTTTGGTCTTGTCAGTGTCTCAAAGGTTTCTCTCTCCCTTTAATTGAGCATTCTGCAGTGTTTGCTGTTTCGGTGCAGCCTCTGTTACCAGAATGAACTGTATTCCCTTTAGTGTTTTTGTCATCTGTGCATCTTTTGCACACATTACATCAATAAATTAGCCCAAACTTGTTGGCTTTCTGCTTGTGGGGCTTTTGTTGCACTTGCTGCACTGCTGTCTGTCTCTCGTCCGCTCACGATGAAACACTATGCACCAGAGACGACGCACAGTAAAGCTCTCTCAGTAAGACTTTCACACTGAGCTGAAACAAGTGCTCATAATTTTGGTGAATATCATAAATAAACATTTGATTTTGCTGTCGTTTATGGCGTGTGGGGTTTTGCTGTGGGCGGGGCTCAGCCTCTGCTCTTACAGACACAGTGTTAACGATGGCTGCACTTGTTGCGCCACTACATGAAACTTTTGTGAGTAAAAACACCTGTGTGACCGCTGACGTTTAACAAAGGTGTGGATCGGGCTGTATATAGCTCAGTACAGCTGATCCTGATCAGTTAAAAAATGGCTTGATGTCCTGATGGCACTTCTTAAGAAACACTGTTGAAACAAGTATAAGTGACTAATCTTTTAGATCATACTTTAAGCTTTGATGTTTTACGTTAATATAATCGCCTATAGTAATGTGCAAATTAAATGGACAGTTAGAGGACAGTTGTCTGAACATGAAAACAAATATTGGGACACACATTTATTGGAAAGCCTGAATCCTACTGGCCCCCCATTTAAACATTTATTGAATATTTACCTTTTTTTGTTGTTGCAGTTTTTGATCGTGCACAATGCAGACACACACAGAATAATCACTCTGCTCCGCGCTCTTCTCTTGTGTGCACAGTCCACACTGTGGGTTGAATAAAAACTAAAACAAATAAGCTTTGCCAGGAGTGTCTTTGTCAAGGGTTTTATTACAAAGTGATGGTGATATCATTCCTGTAACACTCGTTTTCCGTTACTGGCGATCCAATTGAGAGGCCAAATCCTGCAGAGTTCATAAGTTCGTGTGTTCAGGCACCCACAAACCAAACTGATCACTCTTACTGCTCAGTAGCTTCAGAGCTGATGGAGTGGTTTGATGAGGAGGAGTCAAAGAATCATGCGAAGAACAGGAGTCCGAACTTGGATATTAGTGTGCCTGTTGTAAGGTCAGTTGGGGTTGTCAAAAACATTCTGGGAAATCTTAACTTGTATCAACACTGAAAGTGGATTTTTCCATCACTTATGAGTCATCTTAATGGGGAAACAATTACATTTCTGAGCGCAGAAGAACCTGTAAATATTGATGGGTGATATATAGGTGATAGGCAGCAACACTTACTCTTAAAAGAGAGTGTCCAGTGTGTAGGATTTAGGGGGATATACTGGCAGAAATGGAATATTATACAATAAGTATGTTTTCTTTAGTTTATAATCACCTGAAAATAAGAATAGTTGTGTTTTCGTTACCTTAGAATGAGCCGTTTATATCCACGTAGAGAATAGGTCCTTGTCCACAGTGTCCGCCATGTTTCTACAGTAGCCAGGAATGGACAAACCAAACACTCTAGATGGGGCCATTCGCATTTTCCAAGTCGGCCACCATAGTTAGCAGCCCCTCCGCAACGACCAATGTCAGAAAAAAAAAAGATTTTTTTAAAATGTGAAACTACTTTATTCAGTGTTTTTACTGGTTTAAATCACCAGGTCCGTTTGTTTTGGAGAGGAAGGGACCTCCGCGGATAATTCGGCTCCCGGTAAAAACCTTCTGAACATCTGGATCTTAAGTTATCAGAGAAAAAAGGTGAGCACACATTAGCAGGTGCTGGGCGAGCTGCCAAACAGCGTCGGCACTGATTTGTAACGTGAAACTGCTCTATTCAGTGTTTTTAGCGGTTTAAATTCACCGGGTCCGTTTTGTTTCGGAGAGGAAGAGACCTCTGCGGATTATTGATCCTTCACTAAGTCCCGTCCGGACGCAGACTGGCCAATCATAACGTAGCATCGGGCCGGCTCAGACCAGGGTCCGACAACACAGCTGTGCTCCATTGACTGTAATGTAATCGTTTCAGATGTCCTTCATTTTCAGGCTGGTTTTGTGGATTTGGAGCTAAATGTTGTGCCTGGGGCACGTCGTGTATTAATGATACTCGTTACCTGGAGAGGTCGGAAGAAGATATACGTTTCTTCCCTGTTCCAAAACCAAAATCAGACCCTGAAAAGTGTAGGGTTAGCTAGCTAGCTACTGAAGATATAGCCTACTGAATGTATACACATGCTGCTTTTGCTTCGTAATGATTATAACAGTGAAACAAAGACCGACCCTGCTGTACAGGAACCAGTGAAGGGAAGCAGGGAAACTCTGCTCGTATTCAACCAGCTGTGTGTCATCACCGGACGGACACCGTTCATCTGCACACACTGCGATGCCACACAGCTGGTTCAATATCAGCAAAGTTTCCCTTTATATTCATTGTCTTGTGTGGCGATCAGCAGTGATGTGGTGGTTCACTTTGACACTGTGATCTGTAGCCTATAGTTCGGCTTTAGCTTCTAACTATCTTTGTCTTTTTCACCTGTTGTTGCTGCTGAGTCAGTTTGACATCCTGGATATATCCTTCAAACACACACTGTAGACCCCTCTGTCTGCTTCTCTCTGCAATCACTCTTTCATTTCTCCAAAAATATGATAATATTTCTTCAGGGAGTGCAGTTAGTTACAGGGTGGGCTCCATGCTTACTGCGACAGCTTGTCGGACCATCACAAAGGGGCGGGGCTTAGCAAAAGGCCAATTCAGCTCCTGGTAAAAACCTTAACAATGAACACTGAAAGATTCTAACTGGGAGAAGTTACAGCTGGTTGAAATCAGCAGTCCTCACCACTAGATGCTGCTAAATCCACCTAAATCTTACACACTGCTCCTGTAAATGTTGATGGGTAATACAGAGGTGATAGGCGGCAACATGTACTCTTAGACAACGGTGAAAATACTCCACTCTGAGTAAAAATCCTGCATTCAAAACCTTACCAAAGTAAAGGTATACTTTAGGTATCAAAACTAGATGTACTCATTGTGCAGTAAAATGTTCCCTGTCAGTGTTTTGCTTTTATATCTAATGTTTCTGGATTAATATTAGTTACATTAATGTGTATACTGCATTTTACTGCTGTAAATGTGTTAGGTTGTGCTAATTTTTACTCCTTTAAATACTGCTGGGTAGGTTGCAATGCATCATATTCTGTAAGATCATGTTCTGAGAGGTCAGTTTTTCACAGGCCTGTTTTCAGCTTCATGACAACGCAAGTCCACCTCATCCAAGATAAGAGTTTATTATCTTAAGAAGTAGAAGAGTTTTGTCAACACTTAATCTGTCAGTGTATCAGGAAAAACTGGACTGGAAATGATGAGAAATTGTTATTTGAAGAGTAACTAAAGCTGTCAGACATGTAATGGAGTAAAGTGTAGAATATTTGTCTCTGAGATGTAATGGAGTATAAATATAAAGCTGCGTAAAATGGAATTACTGGAGAACAAGCACCTTGATTTCATACTTATGTACAGAACTGACTAAATCACTGTTTGTCTTCTTTGTCTTTGCAGGAAAAGAAAATCAGGTTACTATCACTTCTAAAGGTTCCATTCAGCTCCATGTGAATCATCTTATGAAGGGAATTCTTGTATAGTTAACTGACACACTTGTAAACCATTCATTCTCATCTCTCTGCAAAGGCAAAGCAAGAACCATTTTGTAAAATAAAGCTGTATTTTTTCATATAGAGACTCAACAGTATTAAACATATGCTGCTATATACTTGTATGATGTGTAAAAACTATTGATGTGATTGTCCAATGTATATGTGTAAACTATTCTCACATTTTTATTAAAGCATAAAATACCATTTCATGCTCTTGTGCTGATCAGATTTGTTGCTCTTACAGCGAAGGGTTGTGTATCACAGTCATGGTCTGCGGTGCTCGGTGCATTCAAGCGTGAATAAGAGGAGGACAAAGTTCCTGTAACTCATCTTCATTTATTAAATCCACCTTGTTTAACACAACATACAAAGAAAGTTCAGGAGTTTGTCCGGAGCTAAGCCAATCTCTCGTATAAAACAGAATTAAAAAGAGTTTTAATAAAATTTCAGCCAGTTGTTAAAACAGTCAATACGTACATTGAACTGACAGGACTTAGAGTACATCACTAATACATGACTGCAATAAATTATTATTGCCAGGGTGGAATGGAAGAGCTGATGGTTATTGTACACAACATGAAACTGGAATTTCTTGGGCATGTACAGTGGCTACTGTGGTTCATACGATGAGGGTGTTGACTGGTCGGTGGAACTTTATGTTCTGAACTCTACCACTTTTTCAGTCAGTGTATCTTTGTTTGCACCAGAGAACTCGAACACCTGAAAGACAGAACAGACAAGAGGGTTAAAGACAGACTTAATCTAAAAACAAATTTACAGTGATACGCATTAAAATTAACTTTGAATAATTAAATTATAATTCATATTTAAGTATATATATATATATATATATATATATATATATATATATATATATATATATATATATATATATATATATATATAAATAAACACTGACAGCTAGCATGTACAATTGTTACTGCAGTCTGAATCCAAAATATTGGACTTGAAGCTTACACGGGTTGCCAGGTTGAAAACACTAAACCTACATGAGCGAAAAATGAGCAAAACATTATACTTTGACAATGACGACAAGTTGATCAGCTAATTTATATATTTGCAATTTATTGTTAGCAACTGTCACGCTCGTGGTTTCCGAGGTAGTGAACCTACGCAAAACACAGATATGGAACATTTGTACGTTATGTAGCGGATGTGTTGAAAATTTAACTTTCAACAATGTCGTGGTCTATGTGTGGTTATATGTTTGGGCACAAAATAAATTTGGTTATGGTCAGGGGAAGATCGCGTTTTGGCTTGAAATACCCGCACAATTGCCGCAATATATCTCAAAAAACACCTAGGTTTGGTGGCACAAATGTCACAGGAAACTCTGCAATGTGTCGCTAAAAAACTTCCATGTTCAGTGGCACGAATGATGCAGCAACATGTCACAGGACACACTGAAAAAAAAATGCATCAAAAAAAATTTGTGGGTTTGGTGGAACCGATGCCACTGCATCTCTAAAAAACAAACAAACACACCCAGATTTGGTGGCACAAATGTGGCAGGAAACACTGATGCATCACTGAAAAACATCCAGGTTTGGGAGCAGGTTTGCTGCCTTGATATTTCAGCTGAACACACCAAAGAAAGGTATTCACGTTAATGTTGAACTGGTGACACTTGGTTTTTCTTTATGTGGGCTAATCTTTATAGTCTGTGCAGTGCAGAAAAGGTAGGCTAATCCTAACCCCAACCCCTGCCTACATTTTCACTTGTTCTGACCCTATTCTTGTGTTAGATTTCCAGTATCAGCAGTACTCTGGTCATGAAGCTTTTAAAGAAGATGCCCAGCTTTTTAGGTCAGGTAGAATCGAATGTTATCTCTATTGATCCAGTTTATTTGCTTGCTTCTACTGCATGTCTGTATGTTTCCTATCTGGCACCTTAGGTTGTCGAAATGAGCTGAGGGCAGAATCACACTGGTGTACACCAAACAAAGGTTTGGGTCTCGAGAGGATATTACATATTGTACACTTAGTAAGAAGTGATAATGTGTCAGTGTTTCCATCTGTGCTGTATGTTCACACTTACCTTCGATCCATTCTTGAAAAACATGAATGTGGGCATGCACTGAATCCCGCAATGTTCACTCACCTCCTGAAAAGAGCAAAAAGAACAAGTCAGATATATGGACTGACTCAAAAACACTGCTACGCCCTCATAAAGGTCTGTTCAAGCTAACATGCAGGTCTACAGAGGATGTGAATGGACGATGTGGAAACCATCCAATCGGAACCACAGAGGCAACAAAACCTGTCTTCTTTAAGGAACAAAAAACAATACAGGGATGTACAATATTGAAAATAAAGACTATTGAGCACACTCAACACAGAAATGTCTGAAGCGCAGTCTCTGTAAATGCTGCCTGACTGGATTTGTTCAGTCATCCAGATACTAGACAGCAACCAGGAAACATTTATGAGTTATTAAATGACCAGGACATCAGAGCCTCTCCCTCCATCTTCACTGTTTCCCCACAGAATCAACACCAGCTGTTTTGTTTTTTTTTTTTATACAGACAGTTACAGCAATAAGCTGGGGCCTGTTCCAATGGACGTATTTACCTATTAAGTTACCTGGAAACATTTGATGTGAAAACAGTGTCGCCACAAGGCTGTGAAAGCAGGTTTTCCTGGATTTTAAAAACACCCATACCAATATCTCAGCTCCATTACACTTAACCAAGATACTGACATGAAATTGAAACGTTGACCCTTATATATGCACAGGATAAGCATTTTTAACTCTTTTCTTCAGTGGTGATCAAATTGAGAAACAAACCCTGCAGAGTGTATACATAAAGGAGTGTTCTGACGGCCACAGATCAAACTGTGATCACTCAACTGCTCAGTAGCTACAGACGTGTAGGACTGGCTGGATGTGGAAGAGTCAAAGATACACCTGCACATTATGTATCATCTGAATCACGTATACAAGGAAAATATGAATTAGGTTTCCCCATGTTCCATGTAAACCTCCTGTCATGACAGGTAATCTGTGAATTTCTCACTTGAATCGACACTGGGAGTGGATTTTTCAATCGGTCAAGAGTCATCTTAACTGGTCAAGCGTATTTGAGAGTGGAAAAACTTGTTATCTTGAATATCTACGGAGCTCCAGTATGACAATTACAACACACAATTTCAAGTGGACCTTCAGAGCATCTTAAATGCCTTTCCCAGAGCTTACCACCTCCTGGGACTTGCCCTAAACCTAAAAAAGACTCAGATTTTACACCAACCAGCACCTGGCAAACCCTCCCAAGCCCTCACAACATGTGTGGACAACATCATCTTGAAGAATGTGAATCACTTTTACCTAACTTGGCTGAGGAAGAGTGTGTTTGAGGATCAGGACATCCAAACCAAGACCAAACTCCACGTCTATCAAGCAACAGATGTGCCTTCCCTGCTTTATGGGGCTGAAAACTTGACCACCTATAGCAGACATACAAAAACCCTAGAGCAGTACCACCTGTGATGCCTCCGGAGGATCCTTCAAATCAGCTGGGAAGAAAGGTGAACTAATGTCAGCATCCTAAAAGGAATCCAACAACCAGATGCCATGGATGGGTCGTGTGCTTTATGACCAACTGGCTGAAGAGAAATGCACCCAAGGGGGACAGAAAAAGAGGTACAAAGACAACATCAAAACCCACCTGAGAAAGTGAAACTTCAAACTCATCAACTTGGAGTAGGTGGCTGTCAACAGAAACCTATGGAGCAGGATGGTCTATGAAGGCTCAGCACAGCAAGAAAAGGACCTCCACTGTGCTGAGGAAAAAAGGGACAACAAAGAAGATCCAACACCCAAACAAAAGCAGTACCACTGTAATGCCTTTGTAAGATCATTTGGATCAGCTGGGGAAAGAGGTAAACTAATACCAGTGTCTTGAAAAACCCCCCACAACTATTACCTGGCACCAATTATCATAGACGTCATACACATGCCAAACACCTGCCTTCTGAAACAAATGCTTTACAGCCAACTGAAAGAAGGGAAACACACCCAAGGAGGACAGAAAAGTGGTAAAGAGACAACATAACTTCAACCTCAACAACTGAAAGAAGGTGGCTCTCAACAGAAAGCTTGAGAGCAGGGTGGTCCATGAAGGCTCAGCACAGCAAGAAAAGGACCTCCACTGTGCCACAGAAAGAGAGAGGCCACAAAGAAAGGAGAAATCCAACAAGACAGGAGAAGTACCATCAGTAATGCCCTTGTCAGACCCTTAGGATCACCTGGGACCATAGTTTATGTCAGTGTCTTGGAGGAAGCCAACAACCCTACTATCACCACAACCATTACCCAGCACCAGTTATGATGGATGGACCACGTCATACACATGCCAAATACCTGCCTTCTGAAACAAATGCTTTACGACCAAGCGAAGAAAGGAAAAACACACCTAAGGAGGACACAGAGTCATACAGAAAAAGTGGTAGAAAGACAAGATCAAAGCCCACCTGAGAGACACTTAAACAGAAATCTTTTGAGCTGGACGGTCTATGAAGGCTGAGTACAGCAAGAAAAGGACCTCCAATGGACCGAGAAAAAAGAGTTGACAAAGAAAGAGAGATACACCTCAAAAATGGGGGGCGCACCAGCAGCAATAACTCTGAGATCCTTAGGATCAGGGAAGATACATGTAGGTGAACTTACGGCGGAATCTTGGAGCAACATACCCAGTATCACCACAACCATCACCTGGCACCAGTTATGATAGACAGACCATGTCATTCACATGCCAAACACCCGCCTTCAGAAACAAAATGCTTTACAGCTGAAGGAGGAGAAACAAAGAAAGGAGAGATCCACCACCAAAATGGCTCCTTGAAGTACCACCAACATGCCACCAGCCACAAATATCACCATGTGCAACGTGCAACAGTACATGTTGATCAAGGCCTGTACAGCCACCTGGAGACTCACAAATGATCAGACTCACCAACAGCAGCACAATCGTACTCAATGGAGAGGCGATAGGTAGTGATCACTGATGATGATTGAGAGGTGACAAGTAGAAACATTTCTTTTAAGTGAAGCAGTGTTATGAAATGATCGATGAAAAGCTGGACTAGTAGGACCATTTCAGGATCATTTTAAACCAAATTTGAGTGTGATTTTTAAAAATATTTTTCTTATGCAAACGTTACAGGTAAGAAGTATATATGTGGCCCCATGCAGAAGTAGGTTTTATGTTGAAATGTGGCTGTTTTAGAGTGAGTTAGGTAAACTGACATTTTGCCAACAAGTGCAAGCATAAAAGGAGTGTTAGGTTCAGTGGTAGGTTTAAAGAATTGTAACATCAGAAATGTCAAGCTTGATTCATTATGATAAAAAGGAAAGCTGGGTTAATTGAAGTCGATAAAATGTTGGTGGCAATTTAGACCTCAAATTCAAGACTACTTCATGACTTTTACTACCTAATGTTTATGAAACTCTGAGGACCTGCAGACACCCTGGTTTTACGCAACATAAAGTACCATTAAACACTTTTGCATGATCAAATTCTTTCCTCTTACAGCAAGTTGTTGTGTATAAAAGTCATGTTCTGTGGTGCTCGGTGCATTCAAATGTGAATAAAGGGGAGTACAAAGTTCCTGTAACTCATCTGTATTTATTAAATCCACCTTGTTGAACACAACATCCAAAGAAACTTCAGGGGTTAGTCAGGAGCACAGCCAATCTGTGATATTTAACAGAATTAATAGTGGTCATCAGGTTTTAATCAAATTTCAGATCAGAAAGTCAATACATACTCTGAATTGACAGGACTTAGAGTATGTCACCAATACATGACAAGTGCAATACATTATTATTGCCAGGATGGAATGGAAGAGCTCATGGTTACTGTATACAACATGGAACTGGAATTTCTTGGGCATGTACAGTGGGCAACAATGGCTACTGTGGTTTATACGATGAAGGTGTGTGTTGACTGGTTGGTGGAACTTTAGGTTCTTAACTCTTGCAGCTTTTTACCCAGTTTGCCTGGGTCAGCACCAACGACCTCCATCACCTGAAACACAATGCAGACAGGAGGGTTAAAGATAGCTTTACTTAAAAAAAAAAAAAAAAAAAAAAAAAGTACACAATATGTATTTAAATTTACTTCATAAAATAATGTTTTATAAGACTCTACAAGAATGATAATGTTGTCCTGAATCTGCTGGATGTGTAAATGAGCAGCATATTACAACTTTATAAAAAAATAAAGCATTGTCAGTGTTTCCATCTTTGCTGTATATTTTCATGCTTACCTTTTTTTCATTCTTGATAAATATGAATGTGGGCATGGCCCCTATGTCCCACTTTGCAGCCACATCCTGAAAAGAGCAAAAAGGAACAACATTCAATGGACTGAGTCAAAAACACTGCTATGCGATGATAATGGACCGTTCAAGATTGATTGGATTGATTGGATGGATGGATGGATGGATGGATGGATGGATGGATGGATGGATGGATGGATGGCCCAAAGAGACCAATGCATGTGGGAAGCACCCATTAGGAACTGTAGTCAACAAGACTTTGTCTTCTTTAAGGAGCATAAACATGTTGGGAATACAGTAATGTACGATACTAAAACAGGGTTTATACAGAAATTATTAAGTTGAATTTAATACTTTTTAATACCTTTTTTAATACCGTCACAATATCTTTTAATACCAACACGACTTCAAGCTGCAACTGTGGTGGCAACCTTTCGAACTTCAGTGTTGGGGGTAACTAATTATAAAGTAACGGATTACTGTCGTCTTCTTACTTAACTTTCTGAGTGAGTAAGTGTAATGCTTACAATTCAAATCAAGTACCTATTATTACAGTTACTAGATACTTTGTTACTTTTTTGCCTAAATAAAAACACTGACCTATACACAATTATTTGTTATTTAACCCTAACCCAAGACAAAAAGTTATTTCATTGTTATGTGTAGGAAGAGCACACAGCGCTACACTCTCTTTCACCATCATGCTATCTCAATGAAGACAGAATGACAAATGAAAATCAGAAAAGGTTTAAAAAGTTAAAAACAGAAATGTTTAATTAAATGAATTCAACATTTAACACATGCACAAACAGAGAGAGAAAAACTGTCCAACACTGAGATAAAATCAGAGATGAATTGAGAGGGGGGGTAGTTGGGACATTCCCGCACGGCTCCATAAAACTGAATGATGTTCTTGTGACTCAGGACACTGAGAATCTCAGCCTGGATGAGGAGATGAGGAAAGGAGAAACTAGAGGGTTATGAAGAGCTTCCTTAGCTGCCAGCTTAACAGTTCTAATATCTGACACTGATGAGGAAACATGACCTTTGAGAAAATAATCATCCCTTATTGGATGTAAAGCTAAAATCTGTAGCCTTTGATTTAATCCTGACAGTGTCTCCAGGATGTCTGAACCTTTGTCATAGGATGGACCATTCACACTGCTGTGACAAACATGCTATTAATCTCAACTGATATATAGGTCATAACCTCTGCATATGGAATACGTAACTGTTGCCAAGCAACACAATAACCATCAATTTGATAAAATTGTACAACAACTGCAATCAAACACCAAAATATTAACAGAGTAACACAATTTTCTAACAGAAAAAAGTATGTTTTCCTATTACTGATTCCACGTGTAAGGTTATCCGTGTGTGTGTGTGTGTGTGTGTGTGTGTGTGTGTGTGTGTGTGTGTGTGTGAGTGAGCGTCCTCTACGGCTCTAACTCTGCATCAAGGTACTAAAAACACAGAGGTCTCACTGAGTCCAATAAAAATAAATAAGTATTCGTATTCGAATAAAATTCAAATCAGGTGTAAAAATGCAGGTTTTTTGAGTAACACTTCTAATTAAGAATATGTCAGTGTAACAATAAGTATTCTTTAATTAGCCATTATAAGAATTATGGATGTATATGCAATATTGGTTGATGTTTTTTCATAAATACAGCAATAAACTTGTAAGGAGGAACATCATTGAAAAGAAAATAACATACTAATAGCGATTACCTCATCAATGCTTAAACCAACAAATAAATTTCCTTTGAATGACTCTCTCAAGTCTGGGCTTCAGTGCCCATGTGACGGGCCGCATCTTGTTTTAATCAATACGGGGATAAATATGGCACACGCACTCAAAAGCATAATTATAAGAAAATATACTTACTTTGATGTGCTACAACAGGTCTTCTGCCCTCGCATGTCCCAGGAATTCAGAACCTAAATACCTTGCTGTCACACAGCCATCCTCCAAATACCGAACGTGTATGTCCATCTGTTTTGTTTTTTTTTTAACATGTATTAAGACTTTCGTCAAACATGAGGATGAACGGTCCAGCTTTGTTTACACTTGCAATGAGTTTCTTCTTAAAGTATGGCGCTAAACCAAACTTGATGATGTAGCTCGTCTTGTCCTTGCCACACGCAAAGTTTTTTGCTATCTCTGAATCCATAAACATGTTCCTGAAGAGCTCTCCTATCCCCTCATTGGAGCTGTATGAGTGGTGTTTCGTTGCTGTTCCCAGGCACCACAGCACCTCAGCTCGCAACATTGAAGTGGGGCATAGAGTTTGCTGTCTGACGTCTGTCGTCGTAGGTCTACTCACGGTGCTACCGCTTGCAGTGGCTTGCGGGGGAGCAGTGGAGGTTTGCGGTGATGTAGCCGTCGCGCTACTGCAAAACATGGAAATTGGCAATTGCTCACTACGTCGGTGCATTCTTGATTGGTGGCCACTGGACTCCATGTGGGACCTGACAGCATTCACCCCCATCCAGGTTTTTACAGACATGGCAATAAGCCTCTCGGCTGTTACCAACTACTGGCCTGAGCCAGTCTTTAATCTCACGTCCTCTAACCAGTGGTCCGAAAACTTACATTTCCCCATGATAAGTGTTTTGGCAGCAATCCGCAATGGAGCATACTGTAGACTGACTGAGGCGCAAATTGTTTGTTTTGTTTTTTTTTCCTGACACTGACTGACGTCACATCCTTTATCACTCAGGTCCTACTCGCACATATAATTTATATAATAAATAAAATCACAGGATTTTTAGCCTGCACTTAACACAAATGGGAAAAAAACTCATAGTTGGATAGTGGTTTGAAAATTTAATACCTCCTCAGATGACATTTATTACTTTTTAATACTTTTTAATGGCCTTAATTTTGGTAAATTTCATTTACTACCTTTTAATACCTTTTACAACCCCGCGGATACCCTGTAAAAATATTAATAATCGAATATATTCAAGCCAAAAATGTCTGAAGCATAGCCTCTAACAAGATACTACTAGATGGTCGAAAACCGCTGATAGACATTAGACAGCAAACAGGAGACTACTGTAAGTTATTATATGAACAGGTCATCCAAACCTCTCCCTCCATCCTCACTGCTGGTCATTGTTTTTTGTAGAATGTATACCAACCTACAAACTGTATGTTTAACCATACATAAATATCACTGCCTGACCAATATTGGATATTTTAGACCAATATCAATTGTAAAAAGCAAAAATTAACTGATTACCGATATGGCTGCAAATATAATGAATTTCTGAGCTGGAAAGAAAATGGACCTTTTCAATGTAGATTATGAACAAATTTTTCAGGAATATGACTATGCGAAGGTACTCGGACGACTACTTTCTTAAATGATTTTATTCCAAGAATATCAAACATTATTATACACTGAGACAATTTAACTGGATTTGCTAGACCCCTGGCTTTTGCTGGTGTTGCAGACCACTACATCACCAGTAGTCCCACACCTTACTAGGTGACAGAGGACAGAACATTTTATTGAAGCTAGGGACTTTTCAGATGGCCATTTTTCAAATATAAACAGCTAATTTAACCGATCACATATTTTTTAAAAGTAAAAATTTATCTGAAAACGAACTTTGAAACGTATGTGGTATAAAACCACGTACTCACAACCCTATGGAGCTTGTTTAAGATTCATGCTACAGCTTTCTGACTTTTGGTTTGCTGCTGCCAAGTCAACATATTACTGGCGGCAGCAACATTACACCACGGTCTGCTTTACACTTTCAGGGGAAACTTTAAATGGTGGAAACTTTTAAATTTTAATTTTTGTATATGTAACAACTGTAATTGTGTGGTTGAAGGGCGTTGCAAACTGCAAATCCTGAGCCAAATATTTTGTTGTAAACACATGCTCATACATTAGCTTCCACTCAGCTGACAAGGTATACAGTAGCTATGGGGTTAGCAAGTTAGCTAATGTAGCAAATGAGTATGACAAGTTTGTTGTCATGCGTCTCACCAACTAGGTAACAACGTAGCGTGAAATTAACAATTAACCGACTCAATTGTAGTCTGCCGAGCTGCAGAAAGATGCTCTAATGCTTACCTTTTAATGTGCTACGTTACAGACCATACTGACAAACTATAGCTGGCTAGCTACCTCGCTAACATAGCAAACAGATGTGATTAGCATGCATGACATGGCAGTTGTCAGGTACAGGGTTAATGTTATATTAGGTATAATGAAAAGGGAAAAGATGGGGTCATTGTTTATTAACTTTCCAGTGTGTACTTTAACTAGTTCGTAACTTACCATGAAGAGATCGCTTGACTTCGCACTCTCAGTCTGATCAGCTGAGCTGAGCATTACAACGATTGAGTTGGAGCGCGCTCTGCTCTCTTTGCTGCCTAATCCACATTACGGACAAGCCCCCGGGTCGGGGATGATCAATGCCAGAATATTAGTCACGGCTAGCAAGGTAACATCAGCAATCGCGGCTAAAGGCTGATTCACGCTTGGGCACCCGATGCTTTTAAAGAGTGCAGGTTTTTTGACTGCTCAACCATAAATCAGACTTAACACTATGTTTACATGCACAGTTATTCCACTATCATTCCAAATATGTCAATATTCTTAATTCCATATTGGTCATGCCGAAAGCATATTCCACTTGGATATTAATGAATTAGCCCTTATTGTAAAGTTAGCATTTTCTGATTAGGCCTGTGGGATATGATATGATGGTATTATCTGGCTTTTAAAGACATTGTTTAGACATGTATACAGCATAGTAGAAATATTGTCTTTTTCGGAATAAGGGCAAAAACCAAAGTATGTTGTGCATGTAAACACAGTCACTGACAAGAAATGTTAGCTAGCTAGCAATACACGAGTCACCAACTAACAGACACGACACAAACAGTCTAAATGCTACACAAACAAACACAAGACTGACTTACTTTTCCGCTGTCAAAACACTGTCTCTTCATAGTCTCTTCTTCGCACAGGACAAAAAAATTCTTTTGACTTGCCCCGATGCTGAGAGTGCCTCGTTTGGAGAGGTCTGTCCAATTTGTTAATATTTAACCCACATAGAACACAGAGGCCTCTCCTCTGCAATTTAAGATGGCTTTGGTGAAACCAATGTATATAGACTCTTCCTTGTATTTTATGTTTTGACATTAAACATGTGATCGAGAGGGGGGATCCTAGAACACATGCAGTCTTTTCCAAAGCGACACAATTGGCCAGTGGTGGTGGTGGACCACAAGCTGCCACACCAGGTACCTGTAAAGTCCACCACCTTTGGCGACCCAATAAAACCAGGTCTGTTCACCATTTTTGAGTCACAAAAATGGTGAACAGACCTGGTTTTAACTCTATGATATGTGAATTATCTCTATCTTTAACCTCAATCTAAAAACATGTTCATGGTCTGTGGTTGAGGCAACGTTGTGTGACTAAACAAACCCCTTCTGTAAGAACATGTGTCACAGTTACCACCTGTGGTTATAACAAGCCACTGGATCAGTCATTCTGCAAAAAAGCTGTTCTGCCTCTTTAAAAGTGCTGCTAATGTTTAAGGCTTACAGGTAATGTATTTGCATTTTTAATCCCAACTTTAAAATAACAAAACAATTATGGAGGCAAAGTGTGATCTCATGTTTTCAGCAGGGAGACAGAAAAACTTTGCACTTTGGTCACATGAGCCAGCTGTGGCTCCACATGGCCTGGTGAAATGGATTTCATGAATAGTCCACATTGCTCTGAGTATTAATGACATGGTAACGCCCTACAAGACCAGGAAAAAGGACATTAATGTAATCCTTCTCTCACGTAACACCAGACCCTTCTTTACAATTCCCAACAGCTGGTCACTGTTACAGGTGTGCTTAACATAGATCTTTTTGACTTCTAAAATGTCGTATGAACCAGGAACAGCATTTACAGGTTTTCCCCCTAACATGGAGAAGTCACTGTACATGTGCTGCTATGTGTTGAGAATCTCTGTACTAGCAGCTGTTGTAGTAAACCTAATTGTGCTTCAGACGTCAAACATAAATAACTAAAAAGGAAAAAAAAGAAAAACACACACTTACCTGAGCTTCATCCACATCCACCTTCAGGAAAATCACGTTCTTGTTTTCAGCCTTATTCGACAGTTCCTGCAAGAGAGTGGATCAATGAGCATTCAGGACGCGCAGACAGTATGATACTGATGTATTTCTGTTCCTGATTTACAATAAGTCTACAGGGAAAGACATCTGACATCTTGGCTCTATGATTTATTTAGGTTATGCACAACCATCACATTTCATTTTCCAGTTAAGCAGGCATTTCCTACATAAGACTGGAACAGCTTAACGAAAGGTTGCCTGAGCAACAAGAGATGCTGCCCTTGAGCAACATTTGTCCCTGAGGAGAGGGCTCCCTTTAGCAACTAACAGTCTGGAAACATTTGTTTTACAAAGGCTGCAACTACGATGTGTCTAAATATAAAATACCTCATAGCCACGGGAGTTATAAATATGACCAACACTGTCTCTAAAAATATTTGTCAGCTTAATATGATTCCAATTTAGAAAGGAATACTTTTTGTGCCCATCATCTAGTTTACATTTTCTCCACAGTTCCCTTGTTCATACAGATATAAAATAAACTTTCCTTGAAAGAAATTCATTGAGGTATAAAAATAAAAAAAAAATTCATAAAATGATTTTCTTTCAGCTTTTCCAACCAACTTAAGTGCCAAAATCAACTTCTTACGTCAAAGTGTGGGCCAATCTGTTTACAGGGACCACACCAGGAGGCTGTGAAGTCCACCACCACCAGCTTGTCTCCAGCTTCCTTCAGGATTGCATTGAATTCCTCCTACAGGAAAAACAGATAATGTCAGCAATTTGTTTTGATCATGCTGCGAGGGATTAAGTGACCTGAACTCAGTTGTTGCAGCTTACATTCGCCATAGTGATAATGTTGATAAGCAATCTGTTGCACCTCTTGCTGACTGCTTGTGCCATTAAGCATTATTTGGTCAGTGGCTACCGTTGCTGCTAATTCAAATCCAACATTTCCTTCATGTGCCGTTGGAGGTGTTCCGGGCACGTCCCACTGGTAGGAGGCCCCGGGGCAGACCCAGAGCATGCTGAAGGGATTACGCATTTCATCTGGCCTGGAAACGCCTGGAGTCGTTGCAGATGAAAAGGGACGTCTGGGGTGTTTTGCTTGGCCTGTTGCCCCCGCAATCTGGCCCCGGATAAGTGGATGAAAATGGATGGATGGATGTCTTCAACTATACACAATAGTGTAGTGGTGGGTACGTGCAGGTATACCTACCTCTTCTGTCCATTTACAGTATCAGCCATAAAGCCATTGGAATATATAAGAGAGTATACCCACTTCCTCCTCAGTAACCTCATCAGCCATCTAGTTGCACACCCACCTCATCAACAACCACTGCACCACTTATTATACCAGAGGGCTTTCACTTTGAGAGTGTGTCACCAAACCAGCACAACCACACCATATCACACATGCTTAAAACAAAAGCAGCTCATTCATAAAACTCAGTAGGTGATTTTAAATCCAAATATTGTACTTCAATACTTTTACAACTCTGTATATAAGATGTGCATCCTGGAGGAGGGATCCCTCCTTTGTTACTCTTTCTAAAGTGTTTTGCCTCATCCCATGACCTCTCAGGTACAATTGTTCTTTTTGTAGCTATCCAAAATAAGCTGTCACACACTCTTTATAAATGACAGTCAGCTCCATTCAGTGTATGATCTGGATAGATGCCAATGCTAAGTTGATATTTAAAACAAACCTACTCTTTCACTTGCGATATCAGAGCACTGCAGCGGCTATGCCAAATAGTGCACTCGTGTGTTCATTGTGTTTAACCGCCACACATACATCATGCGCTCTCGGTAATCACAATATAGGTATTAAAATATGCTCTATAATAGGAAAGCTCATTACAGGTCCCACCCGTGCATCCTGTAGCACCCAGTGGACGGGTATGGCCTGCTGTGGATGGCCCCACTATCCAGCATGATGCAGCAGCACAGACGTTAGCTACAAGTTGCTCCAGCGTTAGCATCTGTATCCGTCACTTTAAGATAACTATACAGGGAATTTTAAGACTAACGTTACAGTAGAGATTATGCAACGAGGTTTCCATGTATAAAAACCTGGCGCGACAAGCATTTCCACTGCAACTTAACATTATTGGCAACCCGCTTGTCTACAAGATGGCAAAGTCCACAGTCACTCACATGGTGGCGGCTAACGTTATCAATCCACAATGAATCACCCAATCAACCAAGTCGGAGGCTAACGTTACAGCTTTACTCTTACTGTTAAGTCATAATAGGAGGGATGTAATAAAAAAATCAACTCTCAGTCAACTTAACATGCTGGAAAAATAAAAAAAATAAACTCTTAATGTGGAGAATGGGTCACGAGAGGAGGGGGGACGTGCGCGCGGCTGCTCGGTCCGTGGGAGCACCACATCATCACCCGTTGGTTAGCCAAAACATCCATTAATGAGTTAAAATGGCGGCTTGTAACAACGATAAAAGCTAAGCCGGAGAATAAACCTCTTGGGGAAAAAACTTACCAAAGTTTCCACATGACGAACCATGGCTGCTGTATGGACGAGTCTCCGGACGAAAGACAGGCGGCTAAGTCTTTGGAATCTCTTTCTCCACCCGACACACCGCGGTTATATTGAAGCTATCAAGCGACTCAGCCTCCGCCCAAACCGCCACACCGGAAACGGGCGCGCTTCAAAATAAAAGTCGTCGTCTTTAAAACGCGTTAAAGCAATGGGTGTGTGCCGTGCATGTGAATACGCGTTAACTGCACTTTCATTTTTGACACATTTCACTGCTCATATATCATTTGTTACGATTCTGTGTTCAGCACTGCAACGCTTTCTCAAAGAAAGACCTTTATTTTGAAAGTTGTCAGCGATGTAAGATTTTCCACTTTTGTCGTTTTACGCCTGGATGGTGCCGTTTTTAATGTCATCAGCGTAACTAAGGGATTTTGTCAATACACGATACTAGATACTAGAGTCACATGTTGTCTCCCGATTAATGTATGGATTGCCTCTGTGTGCTTTGTAAGCCTTTGCTTTAAAGTCAATAAAGAGATTAAGCTGACTTTACACAAAAAAGGCTCCGCACACGTTCACAAATTAATAGGATTTTCTTTAATTTACCGATTACATCACCTGGTATGATGGTTTGTTTTTGTATATCTTATTTTTCTATCTCCAAAAGTATTCTAATAATTTCAATAATTGCAGGGACACAGGATAACTAGTACTTCAAGTCACAATGACTTGGCAAATTCCTGGTTTACCGTAAACGACTGACGGCGCAGCTCAATTCCAATGTGGTATTATGAGTAATACACTGGAAAGCGTCGCGCACGTGACTTGCCGCCATTACGTCAACGCTTTCGATTTGATTTTTAGCCTTTTAACCCTTACATTTAGGTCTCTTAATTACTACTAAACATGTAAATTACACTAGTTCAAAAATATGTCTTTATTTTTTATATGTTATTGCGCAACAAATAATTTTCCAACTGTGTCCCCAAAGTCTGTCTCGCCAGAATTAACAGTTCATGTATAATGTGGCTTTCAATGTGCTTAACGTATGCTCACAAAAATATTTTTAAATAGTAGACTACAGACCAAGAATATTTCCTTGTTCTTGTGACTGATAAAGTGATTTAATTTCCATCAAATGGTTGTTGGCGCCCAAATTTTAAGGGCTGTTGAAATTCCAGGATCACAGTGCCATTATTTCTTATCACTTGAGCCATGAGTGGATTATGAGACAATGGGCCCCTGAGCACAAGAATGCAAAGGGCCCCACCACCTCTCCTATATAGGAACAAAACACACTTTGTAGTGGTTTTGTGTCACTTTGTATTCATTATGCATCTTTTTGTGATTTTGTTTAGTCTTTTTGTGGTAATTTAGGTGTCTTTGAGTTAATTGTCTTACTGAAGTGATTTTGTGTCTCTTTGACATAGTTTTATGTCTTTTTTTGTTCATTTTGTCACTTAAGTCTTTTTTTGTGGTTATTTTGTGTCTCTCTGCGGTATATTTGCATCTATTTGTGGGTTTTAAGTGTCTCCTTGTTTTCATTTTGAGTCTCTCCCTGGTTGTCACGTGACGAGTGAAGGCCAGGGGGGTGCCTGACACACCTGTTTCGCAATCCAGCTGTGACTTGAGCATTAAGCTCAGCCTCAGAGCGTTATTACTAATCAGTGCAAATTTTGGAATTGGTATATAGGAGCATTGGTTTTTCCTAAAAAGTTAAACTCCGTTCTCAGAGCATGTTTTTATTGTCTGTACCGAGGGTACGCACAGAGTTTGGTAAGCAAGCATTTATGTATGCAGCTTCTTGTATGTGGACTCCTCTGCAGAAGGACTTAAAGTTGCACTCAAAACACTGTTGCAGGATTTTTGTACACAATCTTCTATGTGCCAATGTCATTGTGTATCTTAGCTGGCCTTTGTAATCATCATCCTTTTTTGCACTTCTGTGGTTCACTATTAACACACCTTTGGCTTTTCTTCATAGTAATCTTATTTTGTGTTTTATAATGCTTGTTTTGTATATTTTTATTCTGTATTTTTGTTCTATCTTGTCTGTCTGTAACTTATGTTGCTGTCAGGACACTCGTAAAAAGAGATTTTTGATCCCAAGAGGTTTTTCTGGTTAAAGAAAAAACTGTTAGGTTTGCAGACTCCACACCTCGACACCAAAGTGGGCAAACCTTGTGCTATTCTACTGGACCAACAGCATCCGATGTTACCATGGAGCTGGGGCTCTCATCACCGCCACAACCTTATGAAATTCAAATTAGCGTCTAAAAATACAGCGTATTTCCTGATCAAACACAAAGCTGCACTTGGCAGCAGAGGGCTAACGGTGCCTGCTCTATTATCTCGACCCGACTCATTCTAAGACTGAAACGAGCACGCATCTGCAATAACTTTTTCCCCCTCCCATTTCTCCTCAGGCCTTCAATGAAGGACATGCATTAATAAATACCAGATTTACACTGCGTGGACACTCAAAGTCTGCAATATGAAGCCTGACACATGAGTAAAATGTATGATGCAAAAACAAAATTTGAGAAAACCTCCACATTTTATTACCTACACAAAAGTTCTTGCTGAATACAAAGCACACGTTACAGTGAATAATGTATGGATGTCAGCAGCAGATCTACACATCATGTTTGAAATGCATTACAAAAAGAGGTGTTTTACTATGAATGAAAACCCAAAACTAGCAGTATGGTCTCATTTTAAAGAATTAGAGTGCCAGACTTAACTCTAACACTGAATCCTAAACTGAGGTTAAATATGATGTATCACATTTTTCATGGACGTCACGTTAATATAAAAATAGCTGGTTAACTGTGTCTATTGCTCACTCCTTCATGTATTAATTCTGTTATAATCCATCAGTTGTTAATAATACTGATTCTTCTCCATTGTTCCACATCAGACTGCGACCACAGCCTTGCCGACATTTTCTCCCCGCAGCAGCCCCATAAAAGCAGCTGGCATCTTTTCAAAGCCCTTTGTGATGTGCTCCCGACACTTCAGTTTGCCCTGCAAATAAAATCACATAAATTACACTGAAGCAGAAACATGGGCACCCCTTCTAACGGAGATCAAACCTTTACTGACGAAACACACAAAACAATTCTGAATGAGATCCAGATCACTGACCTCCTTATACCATCCCAGCAGTCTCCCCTGGGTCTCGGGGTGCTTGTGCTCCCACCTGCTCTGCATGAAGCCCTCCATCTTCAGCTGCTTGAAGATCATTGTCAGGTGGGGGTATGGGCCTGAGACAGAGACAAGTGGTTGAGGAAAAAACTTTTAACTAGGTCTGTCAAGACTAAGGTCTGTTTCAACAGCTCTCTAACATTTCAGTAATGCACTGTCGCCCTCTAGTGGAGAAGATGTAGAATCATCTCAACATGTGAAGTTAAAAATGTGTTTGCACGTAATTTTTAATGCATTTCAATATTTCTTTTTCACACACAGGTATCTAACTAAAAAGGAAGGAGTGTCTGTCTGTCTGTCCATTGATTTTCTCGACAACAGGTCATCTGATCGCCTTCCCACTTGGCGGGTGTGGTGCTGAGGACTCAAGGAAGTGCACTGTTGAGGGTGAGCTCTTTAGATCTATGGGACATATTTATCACTAATGCCTTTTGGATACACTGTGTGTCATGTATTAAAAGGTGATCCCTATTAACTGTTACACCACCTAACAGCATGCTGGGTAAAGCTCGCTCTCTATCACTCGCTTCAGTATTACTACAGCTTAAGGCAAGTTAGATTTAAGACTTTTAAAGACTCTTTTAATGCCACTTGGAATTAAATTTAAGACCAATTTTGCAAAAAGGGTTGAGACAATTTTGCCCAAATGTTTATCGAAGCATAAAACCTGATTTTTTTTGTCTTGTGGCAGAGACAAGGGGAGAAAAGAACTGGAAAATAGCTGGTGTTTGTTGGCGGTTTTTTTGTGTCTCACTCTGCATGTTGGATTTCCCTGCCTTGATTCTCATCGTGGTGAGTTTGAAAAACTTCTTGCATAAAATACCTCAAGCCTCTTAAGTATTGCCTCATATTGGCTTCAGTCATGCCGCAAAATCTTGGTTACATGGCCAGTTTTCATTGACTTTGCACTTCCCCATGTTGTCCAGCTAGCAGATAGTGGATCCTCTGCTCTGAGCATCCCCGCTGGAGACGAAATGTTATTGGTTTCTCTATCCTGAGCTATGTGACGTTAATGTGAGAGGCATTTGGTAAATTATGTTTAAAAAACTGATGTTACCAATTATTTCTTATATTTTACAATACAACATCAGGAAAAAAGATTCATAAAACCCTAATTCCCATGTCTTTGCATTTTTTAACACTTTTGAAAAATTGATTTGAGGAATTTTAATACCAATTAAGGACTTATTCTTAAATGAATGACTTGTTAAGACTTTAAGAGATGCGCAGGAACTCCAAGTACATTCAAGAACAGATGAAGAAAGGATGACTAAGAGATGCTGCATCAAGCATCAAGCTCTCTTTTCCCGGGAAATAGCCAGGCTTTAATTTCAATGATGCCACAAAATGTTAATGTGACGTGTATCCTCTAGCAATGCCAAGGGGCACAACTATGTCATGGCAGGTGGACTGCTCAGAACCCGAGGACGCGCAGCGCTGAGCGTGAAGTTGTTTCGACGAGCAGTTCTTGAGAAAACTGAAGTACGCACCTGTTTGGGGTATGGTGTCATTGTACGTGGAAATGGATCCACACACGGCTATTCTTCCAAAGTTTTTCATCTGCTGTATGGCAACACTTGTGAAAGAGCCTCCCACCTGAAATCAAGAGAAAAGTGTCATTTAAACTAAACATAAAAAGGAGAGCATAAATAGGAAGTGCTCAAGCACAACCTCCAGGCTCGGAGCTGCACCACCATTGCTTACATTTTCAAAGAGGCAGTCATATCCGTCTGGAGACGCCTTCCTCAGCGCCTCCTCCAGGGAGCCGACAGTCTTGTAGTTGAAGGCCTCATCAAAGCCCAGCTCTTTGAGGAAAGCCACCTTGGCATCGGACCCTGCTGAGCCCACCACCTTACAGCCTTTGATCCTGGCAATCTGGCCCACGACAGAGCCCACTGCCCCCGCTGCGGCGTTCACCAGCAGGGTCTCACCCTTCTGGAGCCCCAAGACTTCTTCTATCCCGTAGACGGCCGTCAGTCTGGAGAGGGCAACAAAGGGTTAAAATCCAACAACCAAAATCTGAAAAGCATGATGGTGTGTTTTTCCTCCAGGTCCACAAAAGGAGCTGCTTTAACTTTTGTTATGTTAACTCTTTGTGACTGCTTCCATGGCAAGGTTATCAGTGACTTTGGCTCACCAGCAACAAAACATCTGTATGCTCACCTGTTAATATTTTCAAAGAAAGATAAACTCTAAGTTAACTTCTTTTTTTAAAAGAGATGAGAAACAACTCTCTCCCTTAAACATAAGCTGAGAAATGGCAATATTTGTTTTCAGAGTAGCAATCATGTGTAATATTTACTCAGGGAGGGCTACGTATTCTCTTTATGCATTACAGTTCACACAAAGGAGTCACCCAAACCTTCTACTAGTTGCTACTAAGCAGTGTTTCTTACCCCCCTGCTATTTACATTCAAAGGGACAGTTCACCTCAAAACCAAAAGTACATATTTTGCTTCTTACATGTAGTGCTATTTATCAGTTAGATTCTTTTGGAGTGAGCTGCAGAGTGTTGGAGATATCAGCTGTAGAGATGTCTGCCTTCTCTCCAATATAATGGAACTAGATGGCACTCAGCTTGTGGTGCTCAAAGTGCCGCAAAATATATCTGAACAGCAATGTCTCCCCAGACAGATAATCTACAGACCTTGTTGTGAGCAGCTTCATAAGGGAACTATTTCCTTTCTACTGGGTTTTTCAAATGTATTTTTTTTGGTGCTTTGAGAACCAACTCACACTAAAACAATCCAGGCTGACAAACAGCACTACGGGTAAGAGGTTCAATTCAGTTCAGGCAGCGTCATGTCTGTTAAACTGTTGCAGAAGCCGGAAAAACAAGTCACAGTAAACTATTTATTCTGGAGGCCCGAATGCCATGTACAGCTCCTCTGCATTCAGTTTCTACCAACAGAGGCAACCTAACATCTGTCTTACCCTGGCATGCCGAGGCCACCCAGAGCCAGGGATAACGAGACATCTTGCGGCCACTCAGGCATGATGGGAATGAGGTCTGTCCCATCACTGACTGTATGGGTCCTCCAACCACCTCGACCAACAACATGGCTTCCAACAGGAAATTTCGGGTTATTGCTTTGAATCACTCTACAGAAAAACAAATAACCCAGAAAAGAGAAGAAGAAAAAAGTCATTTGTCAGTTGCGTGCGTCTCATGTGTTCCCACTTCAGTCTGAGGTGTCACACAGAAAACACAAGATTTAACTGAAAATCAAAAAGCACTTTGGCAAAAACTATTTATGTTTTTAAGTGCGTTGCAGTGTCCTAGACAGCTGTGTGATGTCAAACCATGTGGCAAATGAGTTTTATGCATTTTGGTTCACAACAAAGTAAAGAAAATACAAAACACGTGTGTTTGAAACAGATTATTCTGATGTTGTTTGGGAAGTTTGGTCACTGAGCAATTAATGCTGCATGTTTATCATCAAAAACATTCCCACTCAAACAGATTGAGCGTCTGAACATTCAGCCAAGAACATTACAATTTGTCCGCTTTTGCTTTTTCAGTCTCTGCGAATCAAAGGCTTCGGCATGATTAACAGCAGGTGGAGGACTGGTTCAGTTTCAGTAAACATGTGGGCATGCATGGCACATCATGAGAGATTAAAGACATTCCTGTGTGTGTGTGAGTTGGTGTGTTTGTGTTCTTTACTTGGCCACTTGAGTTCCGATCATCACATCGCCTTCATTCATGCGAACCCGACTGAACGGCCTGGAGAGACAAACAGCGTGTGTTACATATGTATGCACTGTTGGATTAATGAATGCTTTGTTAAGAAGAATGTTTTTAAGATGCATTATCCCGCTCCCCGCTCACCTCATGTATGGGTCGACACTGAGGAACACTGCTTCCACGAGCACCTCTGAAACAAAAAGGGACATCAGAGCAAAACAAGTGTTAACACGATATGAACAGATGGTTTCCTCACCTGTGTGTTACTCAATCAAGTATACAGTGACTCATTTAAAGCGCTGTACATTCAATCTTCAGCACTCTCCTCTTCAAACTTAAGTTGAGGGAATAAAGAGACAATCAGAAAATCATCTTACCCCCATCTTTCAGTGCAGGGAGCTCCTCCACCTTGAGCTCAAAGTCGCTGTCCTTTGGGAAGCCGTCAAAGTGCTTGGCCAGGACCCACACCTTAGCTTGGACCATGATTCTTTGTTTGGGGCAGCTGTGAGAGATGGAGCAGTTGGATGTAATCAAGCTAAGTCATTCTTGGTGCTGTGCGAAACACAACACATGTTAGATTTAACTGACTCATAGAGACAGACAGTTCAACTCAATATAGGTGTGTGAAACTAACTGGGTCACACACTAAATCGTATGTCTTCTTATTAAAGCAGCACAAACTCAAACTGATAGGCTCTCCTTGGATTGCAGTGTCCTAGCTTCACACTCAGTAGTTATTACAACTGAAAGTGCATCGTTAAGGTACATCTATTATCTGCTATGCAAATCTGTAATTAAAGAGGAATGTATTCACCCTACACTGACATGCCTGTACACATACATAAGTACACACACATTTAAGAAAACAGGAAGGAGCAAGTCCAATAGATTCCTGATTGTACAACTCAACCACAATGACTTAACTTTTTTTTTTTTTTTGAACGATCGCTTTCCGGAAATCAGCTGAAAGAAAGTGAGCTCATACCTAAATACACCTACCAGTAATCTCACACTAGAAGCACACAGTTAAAAGCTGATACATGAGTGAGAGTTGAACTCTGCTGTGGTGGGGTGCCATACCAGTCTGCCTTTTGTATTCTGATGCCCCCTCCTCTATATTAGCACGTAATCCAGTTCATATGAGCGTGTTAGATTAAATACAGCCCTATCAGGATTATCCATATGGCTTACCAGTTGTCGTTCTCCACACAGAGATAACAGAAGTAGTGAACTGACTGAGGACAGAAAGAGTAGGCAGCCGTGGCTGTTTGGACGCGTGGGAGGAGGGAAGGCGGGAACCAACTTTCAATCCGCAAATGCGATTGGTTGGAAGGCTGACGCAGCCTCCAATGTATGACGCAGAACGTCACGTCGTCCCTGCGTGTTGACGTCAGGTCATTTTGGATGTGTGGCGCGAGCGCATAACGGCTAGGACGGAATGCTAACAAAACGGAGTTCCTGAATAAAATTGTAAGTAATGCAGTGATATTTTTCGATAGTTGTTGTTGTTAAAAGTTGACTTTTGTTGGTTAGAAAATACACGAACACGTTGCTTTCGACAAAACTGACAACGGTTGTTAGCAAAGTTGCTACAACTATTTTCTAGCCGAGTAGCGCACCGCAGCTGTTAAGCTAACTTAGTGAAGCTAACTGTTGTGACGCATCTGTTCGCTAGCAAAACACAAAAAGGGAAGTAGTTACGACACTTACACTCGATGACAACCGCGAATATTTGCCTATTTTCGGCCGCAGTACATCCCAGTTACAATTAATACACCAGCATGTATTTGCGGAAACACCGAAAGCAACAATAATTGTTAGAAACGTACAGACGTTTTCGTTAACGTTTCTCTAACGGTCGACTGCGGCGTAACCGTTAAGGTTAGCTCACTTGTCCTAAAGATTCAGAGGCGTATGTTGTAATTAATGTTACCGAAACGTTGCTTGTGACTAAAAAAGGCTGCTAGTTTTAGGTTGAAAGATACATCGCTGTGATGGTGGTATTGTGAGAAGAGGTGTGTCAGGGTGTCTACAAATCCTTAAAATGTCTTAAAATGCTTTGAAGTAAGTCTTGTTAATAGAAGGTCTTAAATTGTCCTAAATTCAGATTCGATGGGTCTTATATATTGTCGGTCACATTAACGTGAAAATGTCTCCAGCCTGACAGCCTCACTGACTGTTTACAATCATTGGACAGGCCAAAGAAAAATATTGCAATAATAAATATCATTTATGACAGCGATGAGATTTTATTCTTAGGTTTTTTCCTAAGCAGGGATATCCTGGATTTTTTTCCCTACATTATGTCACTATACAGTACACACTCTAAAAGCTCACATTAAATTATAGGAACTCTTGAAGCTGTTTAAAAGAGATGTTGATTCAACTTTGGTCATTCTTGAGGCTGTTTTCGTCGTGCTATTGAATTGTGTTGTGTTATACTATAAATGAATCTGATATTAAAGGGGGCATATTAATGACACAATACATTTCAACAGCACCACAAACTGTCTGCAAAAATTGTACATTAAAACCATATAGAGGATGAGCATCAATATCTTCTGATATATCAATAATTTTACCTGCTTCTATTTATTTTGTGTGCTTTGTGGGTCACTGTTGCATGTTATAAAATGATTCCAGTGTTTTAATGGAGTGCAGCAAGGTGTTTTTAACAGCTGGATTACCTGAAACAAACAAAAAAGACCAGATGTGGATTGGGATTTATATAGATAAACAGGATTATTGAGTGCCTGGATTATCCCTGATCCAAAGCATGCATGACATCCCTAGTTTCAGATCATGAATATGCTTTGCTATATGTAATCTCACTGTTTTTGTATTGGTCTTCACCTTATCCTCCACGATCCACATTGTGCTGCTGTGTGACTGGCTCGCATATTATAAGGGGCACATAGTGCTGAGAGCCACCATGTTAGACGGTGGCCAGTTTGTGGAGGCCGTGGGCCGTCTAGGTTATCCTGGTGCATCATCGCTGAAGGCGTCCGACTTCGACTGGCTGTTTGACTGTGCCCCGGAGAACCTTCACTTCTTGCGCTTTGTCTGTCGGACCCTCAACCAAAGCAATGTTCTCACCACGGAGGAGGCACGTGCTTATCAGGAGCTACGCAAGTCCGGCAAGTCATTTCTGGATGAAGCAGCCTTGGGCGAGGTCCTTAAAACCATTGGACCTTCAGATGGGAGTAGTGCAAACATGCTAGGGCCTTCTTCTTCATCTTCATCGTCCGTGTTTGCAGCTGAGGGGGATGTAGCTATAGAGGACTTGGAGGCAGAACTTCAGGCACTGCGTAAAGAGAAAGAGCTGAAGCAACAGCGGTATAACAGGTTGCAGGTTGTAGCCACCTCCCGTGCAGATGTTGACCTACGACTTAATGCAGAGCTGGAGAGCGCTGCACGTAAACTAAAAGAGGCCAGTGCTTCCATTGCAGCTGAGAATGCTGACACCAATACTCTATTACAGAACCTAACAGAGGAGGTGAGAAAGCTCTCTTCATATCTCCCACTTCAGCCACAGGCCAATCACAAAGGAAAAGGAGAACCTGTGGCCCCTCCAAACCCTTCTATCTCCAAAAGTCCCTCTGTCCTCCTCTCTCAGCTGCCCTTGGGTCCCTACCTGCACCAGGAGGAGCTCAACACTAAAACACTAGCTGCTTTCACTCAAAAGCATTTCTTCCAGGGCATCTCTGACATTGTTGAGACTTCTTGCTCTGAGCGCTTCCAGGTCCTTGACCTCAGTTCTTGTGAAGATAAAGACGATGAAGAGAGTGAACACGAGGAAAGAGAGAGGGAAGAGCGAGTGGTGGAGCACAGGAGAACAGAGATGGCCAGGCTGCAGTGGTCTCATATTGTGGCCCAGCACCAACTGATGCAGGCCACAGCAGAGGAGAAGAGTGTTAAGGCTGGACTGGACTGGCTTTCTGAGAAGTCCTCTCATACCAAGGTAAAGCAGACATATGTGTGTTATTATTCCCTAAAGAATATCAGAGCTCTCATTATATGCTCAGTTATTACTATTCTGGCTTCTTGTCTCAAGCTCTCGTTCATATCTCAAGTACTCATGTCTCAAGCTCGCCTTTGCCTCTGTCTCTTCACTCTACCAGAGCATTTCCATGTCCTCCTCACTGCATGTCCGCGAGGTTGCTTCCAGGAAGGAGCTGCAGGCAGTGGAGGCTGAGCTGGAGGCCCTGCTCCAAGGACCAGTACCTACTGCCCTTAGAGAGTCAGCCAGGTTGATTAATGTGCCGATAGTGAGGGGAGACCTGGCTCTGCAACTAGCCAGGCAGGACTACTACACCTCCAGACAGGATCAGGTAAGTTAATAATATATCACATATTCCACTCTCATTTTTCTGTAAAAACTTGTATTTCACAGAGGTAAGGGTTCAGGGTTAGCCATCAGTCAGCTCTGATTAAGCTGCTAAGAATTCAACTGTTTTGCTTGAAAACATGAGATATGAGGTGCATACAAACATAATGGTAGAACTTTGTCCTCTTGTTTGTTCAACAGCCATAGTAAACTGAACATTTTCCTCCTAGGTACGAGACTACCTACTCCGCCAAAAGGCGTCCTTTGACCTGGTGCTCCTTGGGCAGGAGATGGAGTTTAGGAGGTGGAGGACATGTCTTAAGCAGCTGGGAGAAGTAAATAGCAGACTGGTAAAGGAAGGTGAAGCAGCAGCCCTCAGAATTGACTCCCTGGCACACCCTGAGCTGGCTATCAACCCCAGGCCCAACCCTATCATCAGCTCCAAGGATGCAGCCTTCAGCAGGTAAAAAGCCTCAAGCTTCTCACAATGCTATAGACTTGTTAAAGAGCTGAACCTGTTTGGGGCTAGCCTGGAGACCAGAAAAATCTGCAAGCTCATGTATTATTAACTCTGGCAGATGAGTCTGGTTTTCCTCAGGTTCAAACAGATTTCTAGCCGACGTGGCCCAGAGTGGCCACATCATGCACCCTTGCATCAAGGACATTATAGCCAGCATAAACCTAGCTCAGTAAATAGAAGCGCCCTTTTTGGTCTAGTATGTCTAATAATTCTAATAATTTATCCTTTCTGTCTTTACAGATAAAGACATGTTTTTTGTAATTAGGCTCTCATCTTTAGGCTTGCTAACTTATGAAACTCAAACTAAATTTGCTCTGACTACAGTAGGCACCACAGGTGAGTACACATAGACTAATCTGACAGTGAAACTGTAAGTTCACTTTGTACAGGTTTATTTGCCTCAAATGAATGTTAGAAGTAAACCAAGTGGTCCCAGGAGACAACTAACAAGACAAAATACTTAGTTTTATACAGAAATCAGGGTGGAGGCACACGTCTGAGACTGACTTGTTGACAGGCTAGTGGCTTGTATTATTTACTCCATACTTAGCCTGTTTCCTCATACACTCCCTACTTGAATGACAACCAGGTCATCATGACCTTGCTGAGACATTGTCTGGTGCAAACTGTTCTATTCCTGGAAGTTACTACGTCAGTCGGTCTTTTGAAGCCTCTTTCCTTGTCCATAAGACGGCTAGGTATATGCCACATTGCCGTGGTCATGTCACATACACTAATCATCATCAGCTATTAGTTTTAACTGACTTAGTGCTATACACGTCGCATAATTAATCAGATGTCATTACAGTCGAGGACAGAGGATGGATGGATTTGCTTTCACCCTGAGTTGGGCCTTTAACTTTACTGATTCACCAGTACATAATGAGAGCTTTTATGATTAGCTGTGAGGATCACACAACTGTAGAATAACAGAATTGCTAGAATGTAACTCGGTTAATTCACTAGTTCATTTATTCATCCACATGTGAATATTTGCACACTCAAACCAGGATTATTCACTCACCTCCTCTGAAATACTGTGCCACTATGTTTGCTGCTTTGTGCCAGTGACACTCTTTGTCCTTCTTAATATGCTGACTGTCTCACTTTGGAATATAATTCAGTGTTGTATGCAACTCTTTTCTCAGGCTGCTCCAGATCCTTGACCACAATTCAGACCATGGCCGATCAGAGCCTTTTCGGACATATGAAGCATTAGACCATGCTGCGCGTGACCTCGCAGGCAACCTCAAGGCGACCCAAGATGCTCTAGCTGGTGCTGGTCGTGAGCAGTACTACACAGCTGCTCGTCTTAATGGTGACTGTGAGGCGCTCCACAGGGCGATGTACACAGAGCTGCAGCAGCTGGTCTTAGGGCCGCAGGTACGTCCAATGGCCATCACTGACCAGCAGCTGCTCTGCCCCAATGCACAGGTGGGTTTGTTTCCTTTTTTATTTTAAGCACAGTCATCTTGGTCAACCATACAGAGTGCTAATCCATGTGAGTCAGCTGAATTTAGTTTACTTGTCACTTTTGGTGAGGGAAGCTGGTAGCACCGTATATTTTATCTTTTGCACATTCTTCTCATATGTCACTCTGTCAAGCACTTATTAAAAAAAGACAGGTGTAAAAGCACTGCATGATTTATGGCTCGAATGAGGAACTGCTTTGCTGCATGACACAAGCTTCAGTATCAGGATCTGTGTTGTAGTTTATATTAACACATTATGTCTGTTATTTGAGATTTTAGCAGAAATATTTGCAAATAGGTTCATTAATTATCTTGATAAAATAGTCCTTATTTGCATTACTAGTTATGTTTGATTCATATGTGCTCACCTAGCTAATTGCCGTTTATTCCTTTTGTTTTTCTTTTTTTTTATTTCTCATCTCTCCTCCTTTCTCTCTACAGGAGCTAACAGTGAAGCTTGTGAAAGCAGAGTCTCAGCTGCAGAGTTTGCAGCATATAATGCAAGAAATCATGGGGGAGGTCAAAGCCAAGCGTTCTCAGCTGGAGCGCAATGCCCTCCTCAGGCGGGAGAGGGAATTGTACGTCTACTTTCACTTGGATCCCCGGCTGCTGCAGAAAGTAGTGGAAGATCTGGAGCGCAAAATGGCTGAGAAGAGAGGACTGCAGTAAAGCCTGCCAGAATGAATAAGGAGCGCTCATTGTCAGCTCAACCTAAATGGTTTCTGTGCTAAGGAAGTCAACCTTTGTTATAAGGCTTGGAGATATCTCATGAGTACACCATGCTTTCAGCAGAAGAGGTTTATTAAATAAGCTGCGCTCTGGTGCAGTGTGAATCTTCTGAAAGTTTGCACCTTCACTTGGTTTGTGCAGGAGGTGGTCATCAACCCCTTGAGTGTTCATCTTTGGGACAACACTCAACTTGGGAACAAAGTTTTGTTGTATACGAGCAGTGCTGCTTATATGATGATTGGGATTCATTTGAGTGTTTACTTCAAACAAATTTTACATGTGATTCTAAAATGTCCTTGTTTCCCTTTTTCATCTGATAAATAAAATAAAATCTTATCTTTATGAAGGTTTAGTTGTGATTTTTTTTTTTTTTAAATGTAAGTCTGTTTCTGGAGGGTAAGAGGCATACTTGGTATTGTCTGCTGTGCAAAATACCCCAGTCAATAGCTTTTTGCACATTATTGGATGTGTTTTTGAGATGCCAGTTAAAACCAAGTCTGTTTCTGTATCTGACCTAACTCTCCCTATTATCCAATTTAGGCTGTTGGCAGGTAAAGAGTCAGATATCCTCGAGTAGAGAGAAAGAGTATCAGGCATCCTGTCAGGGAGGAGATGGAGCAGTCTAGCAGCAAGTTGTACTCAGGAAATCTGTCCCAGGAGGCCCAGAAGATCCTGGCTGTTCTGCGGGCCCAGAGTCTACATGCAGCCAGACGCAGCCACAGCTACTCCTACAATCACAGGCAAAGTCAGTCAGGGCACAAGCATAGAAAATCTTCCTTAAGCTCATTGCAGTATATTATGAGTATATTTCTACCTAAATATTGATTGGCATTATTAAAACCAGTATAAATTAGTGTTGTCAGCTAAGAAACATTTGGATTATTTTAACAGAAATCAACCTTGATCTGTGTGTCAAACTATGCCCATGTTGGGTCCTTATATTTGTGGGAACTGGACCAAGAAAGTCCTTTGAATTTTTATTAAGGTCTAATTTAGCTCTAGAATTATTTTTAGCCTTTTGTAACTGTTTTGAAGTTCAGTAATTCAACAAAAAAAAAACTGATGGAACATGTGTACTTTACAAATTACAGTGACATACATTATTACTTGACTGGACAAACAGTTGCTTTAAATATTAAGCTTGGTTTTTAAGTCCTTTTATGTTAGAAAATTGGCCACTTAGTGGGCATGTATGCATATAATGTTAAGCAAGACAAGATATAGGATTTACAGGTCAGACTGTCTTTAAATTTAATACTTTATATAAATTGCTTTTCAATTCTTTCCAGAGAGTTCATGGTGTTTGCCTTTGTTGTGTGTGTAGTAGTGGAGAGGTATAATGGCAGCCAGAGGGAGCCATGGGCTCAGAGCAGCTGTAGCATGAGTCAGGAGGAGAGCAAGGATGGAGACTCAGACCGGTATGTCAGATTAATAAATAAAAGCTACACACAGATGGGAAAACATGCACTTATGTTCAGTTAGAGTAGCCACTGTATTTGTATCTTATTCCTACTGTAGTCAGGGTGCTATTATTTACATAAGAAGGTTGGTGCAGAAGATTCTTGGCCTACATGCTGTAAACAAGGGCAAAAGGACATCCCACTGAATTTTGAAATAAAGCCTATTTAATTGTTGGGTTTAACTGTTCTGTTATAGGTAGTAGTTATTGGTTATAATTGTAAAGTTTCTAAATGATTTTATATACTGACGCGATAATCTCATCTAATCCTTAATGTGCAAATGTAAACCAGAAAAAGTAAAAGAAATCCCTCTGCCACTGTTACGGTTCAGACCATGGTTCAGGCCCCAGGTGTCCTCCTATTCCACTTCTTACCGTGACGCCTCCCACCAGCCGCAGAGCTCTCAGACCTCGGCCTGCTATCAGCACTTGCAGACACCAGACTGCTCCCTGTCATCCCAGGCCTCCTCCGGTTCCTCCTCCTGCTGGGATTCCTCACTCCAAAGGCAGGCGACTCAGACTGAAGCCCATTATCGCTGCTCACAGATTTATTCCCACAGAAAGTGCTCCGAACCCCCTGCTTGCCCGTCAAGTCAGGCTCTGTCATTCACTCAGCATGAGGAGACAGTGGCATCTTTCTCCCATAGAGACAGATACACCCTGTCCCTCCAAACACCCGAGAGACTTTGTGAACATCAAGCTACACCCTGGAGAAAGTAAGTAGCGAGGAAATTGGGGTTCATATTCTATGGCTGTTATCATAGTTAAGTGTGTTAATGTATGTGTGCATATAACATGCTTGAGAGTAATTGATGTATTAAGTAATTTTCATGGTTAAAGAGAATATTTTGTCACTTTTCCTTAAGGTATTTATATAACGTTGGATAACAGAGGAAAGCAGTCTGGGGTTTTGCATGTATTAATGATCTTCTGTTGCCAATTTTGTGAGTGAAAAGCATGCATTATAAATTTAGCATACTCTGTCTTCTACTTTCATAGCTCTGCTGAAGAAATCAGGCCGCCTTTCATCCACAATCTTTCTCCATACAACGAGGATCCTGATGAGGGTTTGTGCCCCACAACTGAGCACCCTAATACCCATAAAGCGGAGCCTACTTTGGCTTGTCACCGACTTTCCTCCTGCCTTATAGTAAGTGAAGAGACAGATAATGACGCATCAGGGGCACAGAAAGAAAACAAAGACACAGAGAGCTGGCATATCACCAGAGAGAAGCTCGACCACACAGTAGTTTCAGACAGCCAGACAAAGTGGAAGCTGCCTCTATCCACCCCCAGTGCAGAGGTCATTAGTGAAGAAGATGGAGGCATACTGAATCACAAGTCAGCAGAAGAGGTTCAGCAAATATTCTACTCAGAAAATATAATGCAGGCAGGTGCAGCAGAATTGTCAGACAGAGGTCATAAAGTTCAGGAGGATGCACCCATATCAGATGAGAGAGGATCAGCCAATGAAATGGAAGGACATACACCCTCAGAAACCAATGAGAACACTAGTGTAGAGAGGAATTTGAACTTGATATTTACAACTAATTTGGATGACAGAGTGCTTTGTTATTCTAAGCAAGCAAAGTTGGGTCAGGAAGAAGATAATGACTTGGAGTATAGAGTTGATAGATCTGAAATCAAAGGAGTTGAACATCTACTTGGCATTGAGAAGATAAAGCTATCTGTGGGACGCCATACTGGCAGTCCAAAAAAGATCTCCATATCTTTAGAAAGGGAAGAACACAAGGTTAGTCACTGCCAATCTGAAAACACTCAGGGAATGAGTCAGACTGTGACTGAAACAGCAGAGAAGCAGCACACAGAAAACCCACTGATGCAGTGCGAGCCCACCAAATTAGTCCTGGGTGACATTGCTGCTGATAACCCGGAGAGAACCACAGAGGAAAGAGGAGATGTGATGGAGGTCGTTATGGGAGTGCAGAGGGAGAGCATTGCGGGCATTGATACAAGCATTGAAGAAAAGATGGAGACAGAGCAGCACCATTATTCTGATGTTCCAACAAGAGAAAACCAGAGTGAGACAGACAATAGAGAGGTCAATGAGTTACCTGAGACTGGAGAGAGGGGGGAAGACAGAAATGAGTCTGCGGTGCCACCTGTGGACAGCCAAAATGAGAGTACGTCTGCAGGTGAGTGCATGATTGATGATGCTGTTTTACATAATCATAGTTTCTTAAATGTGATTATTTTGGAAATTGTGTCTGGAGTATTTATACTCAATTTGTCTGGATTAGTGTCATTAGTTTTGTAGTTATATAATCATACCCTGCCTGAGAGTAATTGAGGAGGCTGAGAAGTTGGAAATTAGTTTTTCAGTTCATACTGAATGTCACCTTTAAACACTGTGATGAATTTTTGACTAATGTGTAATTCAACCAATCACCACTAGAGTGTGCTCCAGTACTTTTCTGTGCAAGTGCTGAACCCAACTGCAGGAGTAAATGCACTCCAGTACAAACGGTGTAATTATTTGTAGTCAATTATTCGCAGTAAGAATTCACTAAACCACTCTTTCTTTTCAAACAATTAAGGACTATCAATGCTATGTATTGAAAGGGGAAAGAAACTCAAAGTATATATTAAATGCTACTTGTCAAAGTCAGAGTACTGGAGCTATATCACATTAATACGGCCCACTGAACACACTATTACAGTGTTAAAGTCCGAAAAGCTTCTCTTAAAGTCAAGTAACTTCTCAGTTCAGTTCTCTGACTCATATTGAAGTTGTGGGTAGGCCTGTTACAATAAGTACTTTTGTTGGACAATATATTGTCCCAGAAATAAGTATGATGTCATTTTAAGACCATTTTATGCCACTGATATAATGATAATATAATATCGTAATAAAACAGGTACACCCTTTCAAAGACAAATGAATGTTCAGACATTGGAATACAAATTTTAAAAAAAATCAATTAAAATATCTTAGATAAATAAAACATAAATCAATAATATAAAACAAAATCACACAACCATAAATAAAAATAAAAAGGCACTAACTTACACTTAAATAAGTGTTAAACATTTGATACAGGGGTAAAAAGTAATTTCCTAACAGGCAATATACTGACAATCCAGTTTCTCAATGGTTAGGACCTTTGTTAACAAAGTGCAAAGTAACACTATATTAGCTACAAGTAAGATATAAGTAGCATTAACAACATGTAGAACAAAGAAACATCATTGACATAGGCCTTTAGGTTAGTTGCGTTGGCAAAGCGGCTCATTTACATTAATAGGTTCTCCTCTCTCATTCAGCCTAAACCCAAAATGTTCCCACACTGGAGCTGTGGGGAGCAGCTTTGAAACCAAGTGCACTGGACGTATTCTCTCAAACTTTCAGGGCAGACAGTAGCTATTGGGAAAACCACCTAGCCTTGATGTTAGCTTTACCACACCTGGTTCTCTGTCACTGTGTGCGTGCATGCGTGAGTGTATGTGTGGCACACTGAGCAGAAGTAGTGCAACTAGAAATGACAGCAAAATGTGTCTCAGCATAGATTATTTTCCGTTCATGCGGTGCTGCGTCCAAGGCTTATAATGGTCTGGAAATCCCTGCTGTTTATTCTGCCATCATGTTGACTAAAATGTTGGTGAGAGTCTTATAGGGTCAAACATGTAAACACAAGGGCAGTTTCACATGATTTATTTATTTATTTATTTAAGCGTTTATTTGGAAGAGATGACCTCAATAATTTTTTATGACCTTGATAATTAGATAACGTAATTATTGTGACATGCCTTTGCTGCCAGTCAGTAGTTCAGACAAAGTAGCAGGGGGGTTGCCAAAGCATTTGAAGTTGTCTAAAACTCCTGCCAGCAGATTTCAGCCATCTTTCTTTCATCGGAGTAACGATGACAGAGCAGTGCTGAGGACACTCAGCGCTGATGAGGGATGTTGTGTGCCTGCTCACATTACAGCTGCAGGAAGGTAGCTTGAGTCTCAGCTGCTGAGACAATGCTGAGTCAACTCACATCCACATCCACAAACACAAACTCAACAACGCACACGCAAACAAGTTGCAAATTGTGTTTTAACAAAATGTCAGTTTGGTCTTAGCCAGGATTATTTTTTAGTGTTGGCTGACCTTGTCTCGCCTCACACTGCCGAGGTCACACACATGGCTTGTGTAAGAGCTCAAACATGGTTACATAACAGAGTGGGATCATTGATTGAGAAAAGTGATGATCTGATAGAAATGCTCTTAACTCCTCCCCTCTAGAGGACTCAGGTCGAGAAAGTTGTGCCACGCCAATACTGTCCCAGGAGTGCAGGGCAAAAAGGTCAGGATTCAGAGCTCCCTGTCTCCATGGGAACCACCAGCACCATGGCAATGTACAAGTGAGTGTCTATGGAGCAAGTCTATAATATTATCAACATTATGTTACATGACAACTAGAGCATTAGGAAAGTATTCACACTCCTACATTTTTTAAGATTAGTTTTTTCCTCAGTCTACTCTCAACACTCTTTATCAAAAAGGAAAAACTGAAATATGACACTGACATACAGTAAGTGTTCAGACCCTTTACTCAGTAGTCAGTTGTAGCATTTTTGGCAACGATTGCAGTCTTTTTGGGTATGACACCACACACACGCTTTGCACACCTAGTTTTGGGGATTTTCTGTCATTCTTCTCGGCAGATCCTCTCAAGCTCTGTCAGGTTTGATGGGGACTGGCGGTGAATGCCCATTTTCACGTCTCTCCAGATGTGTTTGATTAGGTTCAAGACAAGTCAGGGCTCTGGTTGGGTGACTCAAGGACATTCACAGCATTGTCCCTAAGCCACTCCTGCGTTGTCTTGGCTGTGTTTCGAGTCATTGTCCCATTGGAAGGTGAACCTTTGGCCCGGTTTGAAGTCTTGAGCACTCTGGACCAGGATTTCATTGAGGATATCTCTATTTTTATTTTCCCTGCAACTCTGACCAGACCCCGAGTCCTTGCTGCAGAAACCCTTAAAACACTTTCAGTCAAGCTGTTGAAACATCTATAAGGTGATCAAGAGAAATGGAAGGCATCTGAGCTAAATTTCCAGTGTCATAGCAAAGCGTCTGAATACTCAGGACAATATGTGTTTTTTCTTTTGAATCTATTTGCAAACACAAAACAAAACAACAAAACGAAAACTAAAAGCCTGTTCTCGCTCTGTTATTTTGCGGTCTTGAGCCTAGATTGATGAGGGAAAAAATGAATTTAGTACAAGACTGGAACTTTAAATAAGAAAGAGAAGGGGTCTGAATACTTTCTGAATGTACTGTATACTTTATAGTTTTACATAAAGCAGTGTTGATCACCTCAGAACCATGAAGTCAGCAATATGAAGTAGTGTTGTCACGATACCAAAATCTTTGTTTCGGTACCGATACCACTATCAATTTCGATACTTTTCGATACTCTTCGGTACTTTTCCTTCCTTTTGGATACAAACCTTTAGAACAATAAATAGTAGGGGTGTAACGGTACCAAAAAAATCATGGTTAGGTAAGTACCTCGGTACGGATGTCACAGTTTGGTTGCTCAAATGTTTCACCAAGTTGGTGTTGTCTCGTGTTGTCTCCCTTTGCGAGGCAGACTTTCTTCATGTGCGCCAGCTGCGAACGTTGATACAGGTGTTGTCATACACACCACTTGTGCAATCTGTGCCCCAATAGGAACAAGAAAGGCGTTTGTGTGCATAAATGAGTAAAATAAATTAACTAAATTAATGAATTGAATCAATTTCAAAGTACCGGTATTTTCCAAATGCAGTATAGTACCGTTTGGAATACTCTAGTACCGCGGTACTATTTTAGTACCGGTATACCGTGCAACACTAATATGAAGTTTTATAACTTCGTCCTTTAACAAAGTCCACTTTGCTTATTAACTTTAATTGAGATTATTTTTTACCTCACTCACTAAAATTTGATTACTTGTCTTTTAATCCAGAAATACTTATTTATTACTTACTTATTAATTATTATATTTTACCCTGTTGTTATTTGTCTCCCACTCTTCCTCTGTAATCCCTGTAAGCAGAGGCAACAGTGTGTACAGCAGCAACACACCCAGAAGTCCTGAAATTTAAAGAGCTGCTTTCGAAGGGATTAGGCTTCTATTTCTCTGATGCACATAGAAATCAATCTGGCTTGTGTGAAACGAGGTGCCGTCGGCAGTAATGCAGCATGCTGACAAATGATAGCTCCCCAATGAATCGTAAAGTAAAAAAAAAAAAGTCCTGACAAAGTAGTCCAGGATACATATTGGCAGAAAAATGTAGAAAGCAGCAAAGAGAAAGAACTATGACAGGAGGTGAAGAGATGAAGGTGGTGGTGTGGGAGAGTGATAGAGAGAATGCAGAGAGAGAACTAAAGGGGAGAAAAGTTGCTGAAAGATGGAGGAGACGAAGAGGGATAGAAAGAGGGCTTCATTGTATTGCTACAATCAGCAGCAAACACACCATTCTCTCTCCCTCTCTCCCCTCATTCACTCTCTCGCACTCTCCTGCACCCAGCACTGGGCGACGGGCCATGGCCTGCCTCGGTTTTCTATCTATATCCTGTAGCACAGCACCCTGGGGGGGTTCATGACTTTGTCAGCAGGAAAACGGGTTGTGTTTACAGGGAAATGAGGAAGACTCTCCGCAGGGAGCTGAATCACAGGAATTCCTACATACCGAGGCCCACTGCTGACATACACAGTTGTGTACATCCATAAACTCACATCTTTAGATTACCTAACTTCACATCTCTTACACAAATTTCAAAGAACACAGGTGCACGTACACACGCTCAGTGCTTTTGCATAAATAGAGATGGGAGTTACGGGTATGAATAATGGAGATGTTTTTAAGTTGCTGTGAAGGTTACAGGGAGGTGAGGGTGTACTTCTGGGAGGTGGGACTCAGGTTTCTGTCCATTTTGTTTCTCACCCTCTTTCTAAGCCTCTCACTTCACAACATTTCTATTTGGTATCAATCTCTGTATTTTACATTTTGATAATATACATAATCAATCAATCAATCAATCAATCAATTTTATTTATAAAGCCCAATATCACAAATCACAAATTGCCTCACAGGACTTTACAGCATACAACATCCCTCTGTCCTTTGGACCCTCACAGCGGATAAGGAAAAACTCCCCAAAAATGTAACATACATAACATAACAACATAACAAATCAAGAAGTCATATTTATTTATTTATTTTTTTTACCTCCATCACTTGAACTTCTCACAGGACATAAAGGGACAGTTCATCCTCATATCAAAAATATTTGTCAATCTAGATTGTTTTGGTGTGAGTTGGCAAGTCTTGTAAATATCGGCTGTAGAGATGTTTGCCTAATGGAACTAGATGGCACTCAGCTCGTGGTGCTTTAAGTGCCACAGAGGTACATTTGAAAAGCTTAACAGCAATGTCTCTTTCCAGAAATCATGACCTGAGGCCTGTATTACGCAGACAGTTCAACTTACCCTCAATATCTTTTGTTATCTTGCTTGCTAACAACATCATCAGAGCCATGAATGAAGCAGGCTGCTTCTTATCATATGAGATGAAACGGAACCGAAAGTGTCTGCAACTGCAAGACAGTAAAATGTTGATCACTTTAAAGTAACGTCAGACAGTTTTTTCTACCAAACTAAAGGGTGGAAAAGTAGCCTCGGTAATGACTGAAAGGTCTTTTCTAATAAAATTTTTTTTTTTTTTTTTGAGACTTCATACTTTTATCCATAAATACTTTTTTTTCCTGCAGTAGCCTGATTGGTCAGAGGTCGGGGTGTTGACAGGCTGTGATCTGATACTCTGAACAGCTAACCTGCTCTGGAGTTGGTTAGCTGTTCAGCATAAGTTACCACAGTGATTTATCCTGGTAAAAAGAGAAGTCTGAGGACTATTGTGTGTGATCTGGTCATGATTTCTGTGCTATCTAGCTCCATTATATTGGAGAGAAGGCAGACATCTCTATGGCCGATATCTCCAACACTCAGCAACTCACACCAACAATTTTGGGGTGAACTGTCCCTTTGACATACTTAACTATGTTCACTGTGTGACATTATGTATTACATTACATACATACAATATACAGTGCAGCACAGACCATGTGTGTTTTATATATTCTTATAGTAAATGTCCCTCACATGTTATCTGTCAAATTAGGTCATTGAGTTCAAATCTAATTGAGAAGTATCAAATATTCATTGTCACCCAGCCACAACAAGCTTCTGTTTTTTTCCTCCATGAAAAATAAATAACTGATGGAGTGTGAGTGACACTACTTCAGGCAGGCTGTCAGACAAACAGTGTCTCGACTGTCTGTGTTTTTGTCTGGGACACTGGGAGGGTTGAATGGCTGCAACAGTCCGCTCTTAACATCCGTCTTTTTTCCTGTTTTTGCTTCATTTGTTTCTTTCATAAATTCTGTATTATCCATCTGGATCTAAACACAAGTGGGAATAATTAGATAAGGCATGCATTCTTCTCTACGTTAAAGCTAATTATGTGCAACCAGAACATCTGACTTCATTCTGCTGAGTTTCCTAAACTGATTTGCTGTTATGTATTGATTTTCATTTGCAGAATAAGTTCTTCTAAATCTATTCTTGCCTCTCCTGTTCTCTCTTTTTCCATTTGTCCCTGTCTGACTGCACACTGCTTCCCTATTCTGGTGTGTAGACTGCTAATGGAAGTATCGGAGGGAGCAGCTCCAGCACAGTACTGGCCTCTGCAAGCACTTCTGCTGCTGGACAAAACTCTTCCCCTGTACAGGACTTGGCCTCATTTGCCGCAAAACCAAGCAGAAAACTGGAAGACAGCCACCTGCTTACTTCCCAAACTCATTCACGTCATCCTCCCCCAATCCCCTCTGTCCCCTTAAAGAGGAAGTGGGATCAGTGCCAATATGCTGACCCTCCTCCTAAAATCTACCTAACCAGGTGTCCTCCGAAATGGAAGCCACCTTGTTCCTCTCAAGAAAAGGCAGGGGAAGAAACCAAAGAGCTAAGGAGAGCCAAGACCTTTAGCCTTGAAAACCCAGCTGAACCCCTGGAACCACAGACCAAATCCAGTCCTTCACTTAAAACAGGAGTATTGTACAGGATACATAAAGACGCACGTGCCCCACAGCAAATTTGGCACAGTAAGTTGGAGAGGAAGTGCTCTGAATCAGCTAGGAATGCTTCCAAAGAGACTCTATCCTCTGTGACCTGCACACCCCTCGAACACAAGCGTGCCAAACGTGGGCCTAACCAGGATACAAATGGGCCAAAGATATCCAGTGAGGACGCTAATGGTAATGAGCTCCAGAACCAATCCAAAGCTGGTTGTTTGACTGCAGCCCTGACGTCTGACCCCAGAGTAAAGGATTCTGGGAAGATGAACCCAGATGAGAAGATGCAAATGCTTGAGAACGTGGGGAAGACCAAGGTGCTGGTTTTAACATTGGTGTACCGAGATGGGACAACTCAGTTAGACCCAGAACAGGTGAGCAGAGATGTGGTTTGTTTTGTGGCAGATGAAATTTGCAAACTACAATGAGCAAAGTTATATTCAACAACTTTAAATTATTGTTTCACTTTCTCTTTACTAAAGGAAAAAAAGACCATAGCTTCGCCTTGTGCAGTATCTGTCCCAGTTGTTACAGGATTAGTGTAAACCGTTTGCTCTTGTGGTTTACTGCTTCATTAACTGTTAGCTCGTGTTAATTTGCCTCTCTGATCCTTGATAAAGAAGCTCACTCCAGCAGTGTGTGGCCTCCTCGTACTGATGAAGAACAACCTCGACCACAGCACACCAGAGGACTCGCTCAGGCCACACGACAGTCTGGTCTACTTAAAACTGGAGCACACACCTGCATGGGCCCAGCAACACACACACCAGAGCCAGGAGCCCTTTACTAGGTCTGTGTGTGTGTGTGTGTGTGTGTGTGTGTGTGTGTGTGTATATGCGTGTGTGTGTAAGTTGTATGAAATTGATGTGAGAGTGAGTATGATGATGAGTGTGAATTTGAAGTAAGCTTACAGTACATCCATTTGTGCTTTTGCATCCATAAAAAAAGACGATGTATGTTAGTGTTTGATTAGTCCAGGATGGGAGAACATGAATGTGTGTTTGTATTCCTTAGAGATATGCTGCTACAGGTGCTCTCAAGGTCTCAACTGGTGGTGTGCTACAAAGCCAAGGATTTGCTTCGTACAGCTCTGCAGTTTTTCAGACGAGACCTCAGCTGGAAACAAGGCAGAGCACACACACGTACTCGCACATTCACACGTACTGTAGAAAGTGCTGTTTAGTTCTACTTCAAATCATTCCTTTGTAAATTCACCATTAGCATTTATCAGCGACTTAAGTCACATCCTTTGCTTAAGTAATACTCCACCAAAAGTATATCTTTCAGTATCAAAAACAAAATGAGCCACAACATCCAAGGCACAGACAGTTGGTGTGAAAATACAACAATTCAACAAAACAAAAGCACAGTACAGAGGAAGGTTTCATCCTCCACAAACAGCAACTGCAGAAAGCTAGAATTATGCTAATTACAATGATTTCAGTGATGACAAGTTTTTCCTATGGAAAACAAATAGCAAAACATAAACCACTCCTGCAGCACACAGCAGCAATGCAAATATGCACACAGTTCTCTGTTTTATAGATGTGCTCTAATCTCCAAAAATGTGTAGCCAGCCAGTCTCTCATCAGTAAACAGCACAGCATATTGAATACTGCTCAGTATCATAAAGAGCTGTCCTGTCTCTTCAGTGGCAGGCTGTCATATCCAGGACCCACAGGTGGCAGGGTGGCTACTGGATCCTGCAAATCCCTCCTCCTGCTACCAGGACCTTCTCAATAAACACTGCAAAAGACCCCATGCAACACCCACCCTGGGTACCAAGAAGGTGAGTTAAGATGTGAAATTCTTGCCAAAGTCCAGACCTTTGAATTCGGCCACTTCACCGAGTCGAGTGAGTAGGGTTGGGAATCTCTCTGTGATAGACGATTCGATACATATCTAGATACACGGGTTACGATACGATTCAAAAACGATGTATTTTTAATACAGAACAATTTGATACGATTCGATACAGTGTAGGAACGATACGATTCGATACGATTCTATGGTTAACATTTGTTGATGTAGACATTAATCATTCATTATAAAATAAAGAAGCCAATTCTATAAAAGTGACATTCTTACAGTATTTTCAAATTTGTAAAAGACCACATCCCCAAGCATTGTTGCTGTATGGCACTGGCAAAAATAAAATAAAAAGTCAAACAGCAACAAAATCACATGTCAAACGTATTTATTTTTAGACATGGACCAAAAAAAGACTTGCTGAATGAACATCATTTTGTTGGATGGGATCAATATAAAAATGAGAAGAAGTTTTAAACTTTAAGTGAAGCGAACTTTAAGTAAAATTTAAGTGTTTTAAACCTACTTGTTGTGTTGTTTTTAATGTATTGTCTGTGTTTTTGTATGTATCTTATATGGACTTGAGTCTGGAATAAAGTTTATCATAACGCTGTACAATATAAACATAAAGCAGAATAAAATAATAACATGCAATGTAGGGGCAGAATCTGACATCTCCTGTTATTAGTTGATATCATGGACTGTGATGACTAGCAGCTTATCACTGACAGCATGTCAGACTATTTCTCTGTGTTTGCTATACTCTGTTTGTCATTTATAAAAAGATAAATCACTTTTCTATAATACATCAATGATATTTCAGTGGAATAAATTACTTATTGACTTATTCATACTTCAAAAACAGCATCAATAAGTGATTAACATAGGGGGGATCAAAATAAAATAAATAAATAAAATAAAAATCAACCAGCCACCCTCCTCCCCTGACAAGTAAAGAACAGTCCCTAAAGTGCGGTGAGGTTTGTGGAAATGTGAACTGCTCGTTTCTCCTCTGACACATCACATACCTGTGTGCTGCCAGGGCTCGCCTAGTATTTCTGGGCTGTCATGACACCGACGAAGACTTCGGGACCTGGAGCCGAGCTTGTCGGTTGCCGGTAAGCCGTTATCATGCGCCGCTGTATTTGACAGGAATATATATTTCTGTCTGTGTCTGTGACCCCGCGTTCAACCCACAACCGGCAGGATTCGCCTTTAGTTTCTGCTGCGGCTTGGCTGCTCCCTGGTTTATCCAACCAGCATTAGCTTCTGTTCCTCATCTCCACCGGTCAAGCTGGCGCTGATGTTTATATCTATTATCGTTGTCAGTAATGCCTGCTACGAGCATGCTGCCAGCTCTCGCGTTGTTTTCGAGATGCAAACTGTTAAAGTCAGTCAACCGATTGCTAGTCTCGCGATACCCGAATCCATGATTCTACAATCGATTCATTTAAGGATTCATGGCTGATTCGTATCGATTGAGGAGGCTGCTACCGATGTAGCCGTATCTCTCGCTTGTCAAACCGGATATCCGGTCGTATCGGTTAATCGTTCCCAACCCTACGAGTGAGGCGTAGTCTACATGGACACGAGAATGAGAGAGACCTGGATCAGTGGCCTCTGTATTGCAGCCTGACACCTACTGTATGTTGCTCGGTATAGTGGAAGAGTGACCGTACATTTATGCGTAAACATGTAAAAAGTCATGTTAGCAACTTTAGAACCAGCACTGTTTTGCTCATGTCATTGCATGAAATGCCCTCATTTGTAATGGCTCACAAAGGAGATAACGGCACACACTCACACTGACACATTGCATTAATGACTGGCACATTACTGTGACTAAATATCTGCCTGTCTTGTATTAACATCTGTCAATACTTGCTAGATGACCTGCCTGTGTATTTTTTTTGTCTCCCTTTGTTTCTGATTTTCTTGTTAAAAATGTAATAAAGAAATTTAATGATTATAAAGAGCTCCCATTCCCTGGTGCCTCCTTCACTCAACACAAGGAAGAAGTAATTCCCCCACATCATCCTCCAGAAACTAAGCTGTGTATGTTCCTCCACACCCTCTCTCTTTCTCTCTGTTTCACTCTCTCAGGTTTCTCAGGTCATCTCAGGTCTCTGTTCACTCTACTGGCTCAACATGGAGCTGTGCTTTAAACTACAGGTTAGTTGATGTACACACACAAACACACACCTGCACATAGAGGCCAGACACATCACCTGACTGCCTATTTGTGTATCTAGAGCCAAGGTCTGTGGGAGCTGTACGCAGATATGGAGCTGAAAATGATCTCTGTTCTGGCAGGTGGGAACCACTTTGCTCTTTTTAGTAAACACTGAGTATTCTGAAATAATATAAACTGGTTTCTTATATATTTTAAGCTGCATTTGATGCTGCAGTTATGGGTGGTATTTGGTTCTTACTTTGATTTTGTTTAGGCTGTGACTGAAGCCCTATTCCTACAGTATCACTTGGGGACTTCAAGTAATTTCCCATTTATTGTGGAAGTCATCTGTGATCTTAATCCCATGCAAATTTGCCATGTCCGTAATTTGTCAAGTAAAAATTCCATCGCATATTAACGACCCTATTTCACCAAACACATTGGTCATGCGATAGTATTAGTTCTGTGCAAACTGGCATCTCAGTGATTTGGGGTTGTATTTAGGAATTTAGTTTTCTTAGTGCCCCTTTTTCTGCCTCTGTCAAGGTCAAGAGTTCTGGAGGCTGCATAGGCAATTATGTATGAAATTTTTAACAAAATCTTGGGTGTAGGAGGCTCAGTAAATATTTATGTTGTTTCAGCCATGGAGAGCCATCGCATCCATGTGGACAAAGAAGCTTTTAGGAGAACTTCAGACCTGCTCGGGGTAAGGCAGAACATCAGGGCACAGACACAAACTTCTGTGGTGCATTGATTGCTGTGGTTGGTGTATTTTTTACTGTTTGCCTAAAGGTGTTATTAACAAATAGAGCAGAACAGTTTAAATGAAAGACAAGACTGTTTCATTTGGCTGCAGGCAGAGTGGACAAACTTATCTCTCACAGCCAGGAGTTGTCAACATTTTCCTTGTGGCTGATGTTAATTTCCTGACAGAAGTTCTGCTCAGTGTGTTTAAAGATAGGTATTTTAAGTAATTCAGTTTACCTCTGTTTCACTGCCGTGTTGTAAGTGAAATGCTGCAGCTGCAGAGGACTGAACGAGGTGGAAACAAACTTGTTCCAATTCATGTTTATGGTGATGGGGATTTTGAGAAAACTGTGTCAGTGTTAAAACTTGTATTCATGCCAGTATCCTGTGCATATTAATTTCTTCCTTTTTTTAAGAAAAATCTGTGTGCATTAACTGATCATGTGAGCATGTGTTCTCAGGGCTCAACTGTAACGCTTGCCAGGTTGCCATTGGTAATTATTTTGAGAAACTGGCACCCAATTCTTAGACAGCACTGCATGTGCGTTAACTCGCATGTGCACAGGCATCAGTCTTAGAGTCAATAGTGAAGCAAATGAAGTTGTACTTAAGATTTAAATTCTGTAAAGTATCAGATGAACAAAACTACAAGTAATTTTGCACAGTTACTGTAAAAAAGCTTTTAAAAGTTATTTTATGTCACATTTTTATCATTAAGCTGACATATAATTGCATAGTATCTTTTGCTGATTTTCAGCTAGCTTTGTATCATAATAATGTGGGTAGTATGTGTAAATGTAAATAACTTCAAAACAAGGCGATGCTGATCAAATATAAGCCAAGATTCTGTTACTGCATTGCCTATTTCTCACTTACAATGACTTCAGAAACATATTTTAATGCAGTAGACTTTGTGAAGAGGAATAGGGCGCCATATTGTTTCCTGTATTGTAAAAATAAAGGCTGAAATAACTTAGATCAAACGGTAAAACTAAGCAGCGCTGATCAGGTTCTGTCACTCTGTTGCCTGTTTCTCACCTCAAATGTTTTAGAAACATATTGTAGCTGTTTAACTGTAATTTGAGATGTTTTGTTACCAGCTGGCCCCCATATTATTTCCTAAGTCAAAATGACCAAGCTTGCATTACGTCATCCACCAGCAGCATATATTGGTCCAGTGCGGTGCAGTGCATTCTGGTAGTTGTAGGTTTTCAACCTCTTGAACAAAAGCAAATGACACACCCCTTTTTTTCTGTTTTCTCTGGTCATATAACATCAGTTTCATTTCTGTCTTACCGCATAGACAGCCCACTTTTACTCAAAATGGTGACCATGTTATCAGTTTCGACAACCAAAAGCTGATGCCTGGTTACCAGCCTGACAACCACTTTTAAAAGTTAGTGTTGAGCCCTGGATCTGGAGACGATCAGAAATTTACAAAGAAAGCACATATTAGGGTTTCTGTCAGTTTCTCTACATGCGTATGTAATGTATTTTAAGAAAATGTATGAGTCATTACACAGTTGGATATTATTAAACATTCTTTATATCCTCAGCTGACAGTCATATAGGCATAGGTATTTAGCCAATTGGGCACTGAAGCCTTGAAGCCAGTTATGAAATGAGAATCTTTACATTAATCCTTGTATTGAGAGGAAAATGTGTTGGAGTCTTATGTAACAGCTTCAATGTGTTTATATCAAACAAACATAATGGAAACGCTCCCTTTAAATTTTAGTTTTTGCCAGCCTAGGTGTAGGTATGATGTTCAGGGTCAGCTCAGATTTGTACCGCATCACTCTTAGCTGATTGCATTTAAGACCGGCTGCTGAACCACAGTGCAGTCGACAGCTGCTGTATTAATACAAATGGGAGCAAAACAGTGGGAGGATATGAGGAACAGGAGAGATCTCTGAAAAAATAGAAAAAAGAAACCCTCAACAGCCCGAGACGGAAAGAAAAATATAATTTCTCCTTTTCTTCTTCTGGGTAGGATTAGTGATGTGGTGGGTGGACATCCTCCGGGGACCTGTCCTGTTTACATGCAGATAAAAACCAATTCTGGAGACTTCATTTGAGAGCGATCATAAACACACAAAGACAAACATACAGACACTGTGGACACATGCATGCTCAGGAAAACACACGTTCCTAATCAGTCGCATAGAGACGACACTCGTAAACTCAATTACAACTTCTTGCAGGCGCCAGCAGGGGTGTTGTTGTGGAGGGAGTCTTTTGGTGTCTTGCCGTGATGCTATAAATAGAATGGAGGGTCTGTCTTTTTCCTTCAGGAGGCTGTGCTGCAGGAAGGAGCATCACTGTCTGCCTCTGCCAACACACACTGAGGCACTGAAGTTTTTTGCAGACTGCTGTAGAGTTATGTGTGTGTGCGTTTGTGTTTTTGTTATATGTGCTTGCCAGTGCACTCACACATGTCCCCACTCTGTCGCGTTGGATTTCTTTTTATCTGAGCTGTCAAGTTCACCTGTCTGAAACACCAAACAGAGGATCCCTCCTGTCTGTCAGCCTGCATCTCACAAACTTGCTCACATGCTCTTTTGTCTTTTCAGTCAGCGATATTGAAATTCAGCAGGACAAACATCACTTAATAAGGCTCTTTCTCATTCTGTCTGTGTTTTTCAGACATCACCATTCAGATCAGATCCCTCTGTAAACAACTATCACGTCAGGCTCAAACTGAAGAGTCCACATTTTGATGCAATGATTACTCCAAAGACACTGCCCTACAATATTAGATCCCTGCCATACCAGCTCTGTATGTGTGTGTTGGTGTGTCAGACACAGTACTAAGGGGCTAGCATCCATTATAGATGAGGCAGTCTGGAGCCTGCTCCGGGCGAAGAGCGAGACAGAGGAAGAAAAGTACATATTTTGGAATTTTGGTACATTTCTGCCAGCTCCTCCACTTTCCCCCTCTGTCTCTGCCTCTGTGTATCTGTGCCATCTCTCTCCACCCTCCTCTCCGCTATTGCTCTTTCTGCCATTGTTGCTTCTCCCGCCTCTGCCCACCATGCTGTCAAGTTCTGTCTAACAGTCTCACTCCTCTGACTGATGTCTGTTTATTCCAAATGCCATTTCCTATCAAGGTCCAGCCACAGCACGCCCTGCTGCTGCCTAGTCCTCACCTGCTTCTGCCATCCTTTGATCATCTTCTCATGGTTTTTCCTCTCTTCCTTTTCACAATGAAGTCCTGGAAAACTTAGAAGAACTGTTTTCCAGGCCTGGAAATAGCTTGGAATCAATCAACTGTTTTGGAAAACTTTTGAATATACTATATGATTAGCATTTTGGCTTTTGTTTAAAATGTGTTCATAACAATACCAAAATATTTTTAACATTATGCGAAGTATGTTGGTGTGGTAAATTGCAAAGTAAGACTGGTGGCAGTTTTCTACTGGTGGTTAGCTACTACCGAATGGTGGTCAACCTCATCTTTTTATGGTATTGCAAAGGCTTAGGGCCGTTTCATAGTCGATGCACGCAACGCAAGCAAGCGACGTGAGCAACGCACTTCCTTTCATAGTCAACACACTGAATGCAAGCGACGCGGGCGACACTTGAAATGCAATACATCGCTCGCGCAATAGGGGGTAGCAGAGTCACCGGTACATTCCGGCTAGCTAGTACTGCTATTTTATTAGAGTGCAGGGCACTAGAACTGTCATATAAATGGGGGTGTACCCATACGAGTTCGCAAAGTTTTTCCTCTTCGCCTGCTATATTTCATACCTGCTTCTTCTGTGAATAACAAAAAGTGGTTAATTTCAAGTACGTGGCTTGCATCACCTCTGCTGGCAACGCATGGTATTACACTGCATCGCGTGTCAAAAAAATGGATAACGCATTTTGAGACGCAAGCATGGGCCAATGGTGGCCAATGCGTCCCATTGCGTTCGCATCTGCGTGCCTTTGCGTTGACTATGAAACGGCCCTTAGGTTCAGTCAAGGACGCAAAACAATGATCAGGCATGTCCGTATATCAAATGCTTGTTTAACAAGAAATAAATGCGTATGAACTTGTCAGAATTATAATCCAAACACATCTGATTGTATTGACGTTTCTATGATCTTAAGTTCGGTCTTGACGTTTTGTGAAATACTGTATTTGCTGATCTGGTCTATTGGCATATGCAGTTAAGTGGTGGCAGAAATGTCTAACGAATAAGTAAAGTTAGCAAGCGCTAGCAGTTTGCTTTTTGGCAATTGCCTGGGAAGTGCGTTTTTTAAATTATATATGGGTGTACCACTATATATGCCTATCTCTTTTACACTGCCTAAATAAAGTCATAAATCGGGTAAAATGGTATGGAAAACATATGGATACGTTTGAAAATTCAGTGATAAAAATGTGTAGGCGCCGTGGTATTTGCATCACATTTCAACTCTTGTTTTGAATTTTCCCCATCCCTCCCACATTCCTACATCTGTCACTCTTATCTCCGTCTGTTGTCTGTCATTTCATCGCATCACCTCGCCCTCTCCCCTCCCTTTAGCTTTTTCCTATTCTTGTCCCTGTTTCTCTTCCCTCGTTTTCTTGTCCGCCTGTCAAGTTGATAAGAAATGCTTTATGCTTCAGTCACACTTGTAATGAGCCGCTGATGTGTGGGTGTCACTAAACAAAAATGTTCATGTTTAGGCTGATTATTGTACGAGCGGGAATTCTTCCAACTGTCTGCCCTCTGCCTCACACTCTTTTTCCTCATTTACTTTTCATCATTATCTCTGCCTCTGTGGGACTCAGCCTCTCGGTCTTCCTCTTTCATCCTCGTATGTCTTTATCAAGTGTATCTACCTTTCACTCTCTTCTGTCAGTCTCTTTTACATCCCTCTCTTCTATCCCAAGAGCCTCTTTTTTTGCTGTCTTTTTCTAATCCTCTGTTGTAGCCATAGTCATTTTCTCTCCCTCCCTTCTTTTCCTTTGATCTTGATTTCTCTCTCCCTGTCCCGCCGCCTACCATTTTGTGTCCCCTCGCTTCCTCTCTCTTGCTGAGTTTATCATGCTGCCCATGTCGACCATCCTGAGAGACAAAGTTCATTCCATATTTGACTGGATTATCACAGCAGTCAATAAATAAACCCTGTCTGGCTCTGTGTGTGTGACTAAGAATGTGTGAGACAAAGTGTGTGTGTATCTGTATGTTGCGATATACATATATGGATTTTTCATAATTTGTGTGTGTTTTTGAGAGTGTGAAAGTTCTATGCTGTTTGTGGTTAGTTTTTTCTGTGTGTGATCCTAATGCGCTCGCCATGTGACTGATGTGTGCATTAGACAGATTAAGAGAGTGCTTTGCCTTTGGCCGTTGAAAGGAAGGAGAAACGAGACTAAGTTCTGTCTTTCGCACATTAACACTTCTCTCCTCAAATAACCTCCCGTCTTCACAGCGGGGTTCATACACAGGCCTGCAAAATGTAGGTTGATAATTTACTTATCTTGAAAAGTTTTTGGCAAGCTAACAGTCACAGGGCTAGTGAAATGAGTCATGCCATCATATTGGCATAAACACCGCTGCTGTCACCGCTGTGTCACATTTTAATTGACTTTATATTCGCTGACTGATAGACCAGCACATCTGAAGCAAGTCTGACATAAATATGAAATATCGTAATGGAATGAAATGTTTCTCACTCTTGATAAATGGCGCCCGGCATGAAAGGTAAATCACTGTGGAATACTTTTGACATGATTTAAAAAGTTGAGATGTGAAAAACAGGGCAGTAATTATTTTTTATAAATGAAACTATGTAGCACTGGGCAGTATATAGATAATATATTGATGTCGGATGAGAGGAGAGAGGGCAGCTCGATTACATCCTGCTGTACATGTTGAAACTTTGATGATATGTTGAAGTTTGTTTTACCAGTTTTTTAGCCATGTGATAAATTGTGAAGTTAATGTGTAGTCATCGATCCCCAAAGAGATAAAAATAAAATGGCTATTGCTGTACAGATGAGGACTAATGCTAGCTAACATTAGCGAGCTTGGTTGTTACACATTATGGCAAAGTAGACAACAAATAAGTCCACACACCAAGCAGCTCCCGTATAGAAGGATTTTTTTCGAGCCCTCAAAACGTCACTCTGCATTAAAACCCTTCTAAACGGGAGCAGCTTGGTGTGCAGACTTATTTGTTTGCTGCTTTGCCAGGCGTTTCTTTGGTCCAGCACCCACTCCACTTGACGATGGGATGTGCGTCTTTTGTACTGTTTTTGTCGTCACACATTACACCCACAAGTTATTGTTTAAACATATTTTTAGGGTTTTTTGCCTTTAATTGATGGAACAGTATTAAGGTGAAAGGGGGAGGGGATGACATGCATCAAAAGGCCAAGAGTTGGACTCAAACCCTCGGCCGCTGCAGCAAGGACAACGCCTTTGTACATGGGATGCCTGCTCCACCGATAGAGTGGTGTCCAAAAGTGTTTTATCATGTTCCAGATAGTCCTCGACATACAACCCCCTACATAGTGACTAGGGAGAAGTGAATGATTAAATGAGTTTGGATACAGCCATTGTTTTAGATTTTAGATAAGCTCTAAGTGTTTTCTTATCTTGGTTTTAAAGGCTGAATTTCAGTATAGTGATTTAATTTTGTGATCTTACCAGAGTGTTAGAGGTGTTCTATTATTTGCCTTTACCTACTTAAAGGGCAACACTGCCTAAATTCAGAACTCCAATATGTGATTTCCATGGCTTAGGAAAGGTCACTCAATATTTGTGAACATTGGCTACTCTCTCTCAAAGCCAGCAACCAGAGATATAAGTCTCAGACTTGTGATGTCATCAAGTATAAAGTCTGGAGCTACTCCACAGACAATGAATGAGAGCCTGATTTTATGAACCCACAGAACGTTTGTTTTCTTTTGAGCTTTATTCTAATGTAATGTTCTCAATTCTGAAACAGAAAATGTACCTTTATACTCAGAACATTCCCTTGCATGCTCTCAGTGTCATCTATAACATCGTTTCCAATTCACTGTCTATGGAGCAGCTCCGGATTTTATACCCTATGACATCAAAAAATTTAAGTTTTAGCATGGAGAGTTCATCTTTAAGAATGTTTTTTTTTGGTTCAGTAACTAAAGGATATTTACTGTTTGACCTTTGAATAGTAAATAAATACTGGTACCTTGACTAAAACAAAGCCTGAGAAATATTTGCAAATGACTCAAAGTCTTACCTTGATCCTCTTTCAACTCTGCCTCTCTGTCAGACGAAGATGAAGCAGTTGGAGCAGGAGGCCCACCAAGCAGCAGGACAGATATTCCTGGTCACCAGCAACTCTCAACTTCGAACAGTGTGTACCTTCATGTGTACATCTGTGTGCAGTGTTAGGAAGATTACTTTTGATGTGTAATAAGTTACGGATTACAAGTTACCTTGTTAAAAATGTAATACGTAATGTAACTATTTCAAGTACGTTATCAAAGTAATGTAACTACTTACATTTGATTACTTTTCATTTACTTTTCTATGAATGGAGATGGCACATAAATATGCAGCCTAATGCTCTGAATAAATTCGGAGTGGTGACATCAGCTGACCTGTAGGTGTTCCTTAAGTTGCTTGTAACCAAGCTTCACACTGTACAGTGATGTCAGAGCCCTTCTCTGATTTCAGAAGGAAAATACTGTTGGATTTCCAGCACCGAAAGGCGTTCTTGTCCGACGACATGACCCACCTTAGCCTGGTTGGCTGATCGCAGGCAGTGCAGACTCTGGTTGCTTAGAGCAGTGTGCATTGATTTGATTGGCAGATTAGAGGCACTGAAAATTCAAAGAGGACCTTTCAATCTTTCTATACGGTGCTTGTGTGTATGTGTGTATATGTATGCACAGTGTGTATGCAGACATGCTCCTATGTGTGTATTTCTCTGTGTTGTGTGTATATTTCAATGTCATGGATTGTGTATGATGTGGATTTCCAATGTTTAAAGGTCCTGTTTGAGAAGCTTTGCCTCCATGAGCGCTGCGAGAACAAGAAACTTCCTAAGACCATCAACAAACAGCAGCAGTCAACATCGGAAGCTGCAGTACGGCGCCACACAGACTCCTAAACCCAAACACACACACAGATATGTCAATTTGATCCCTTAATCAAAGAAAACTTGATGAAACTTATTCAAAGTTTCAGTGTGTGCACCGACACAGATAAACCCAGTATTAGTATTGGCGTAACAGTTGCCAAGTACAGTAAGTACATAGAAATCAAGCCAACTTATTCTGTAGATGCAGTTTAAATTGAACATTCTGAAAGGATGGCAACACTTCAGATACCTTGAAAAGAGACAAAAAAATGCAGCTACAGTATTGTGTTAGATGTTTGCCAACAGTTTGTTCTCCTTTCACTCCTCCCTTGTTTTGTTGCAGTTGCTGCAGCTCCAGGACCTGCACCCGCTGCCAAAGATCATTCTCGAGTACAGACAGGTCAGTCGTGTTTTCATCTGCTTTTTATTCATCTGCCACAGCTGTCAAAAACATTGTTAGCAAAGGCTTTGGTTTTATTATTAATGTCTAAAGCAGAGGGTCTCTTGACACTGAAGTCAAATGTTGAAGTTGGAGCTAGACTGCCAGTGAACTAAAAAAGTCTTAAAATGTCTTTTATACGTCTACCAGAATATGGAGTTAAAAGTATTAAATTGTCTTAGATTCAGTTTGGATGGGTCTTAAATGTTTTTTTAGTCATGTCACTGTGAGAATTTCTGGTGTTGGTGTGACGGGAAAAATCATTTCAACAGAAGGAAAACACTATTTGACTGGGTAACACACACACACACAGCACCTGTATGTGCACACTGCTCCTATTTTTGCCCCCTAGTCTATGCAATGAGTCTGTATTGTTAAACTAAAGCCTTGCTTTGCTAAGTTTCATTTAAAGTGGTATTTAAATGGTCTTAAAAAGTCTTGAATTGAATTTAATTTTTATAGTTTTTATACCTGTAGACACCCTGGTCTTGCTTTTCCAGTAACAACTGTCTGTATTGTAACCTCCAGATTCACAAAATCAAGTCCACTTTTGTTGATGGGATTCTCTCCTGCATGATGAGCAAGGTGAGTCTACAGCTGGTTTGTGATAGCTATAAAGCAGAACTGTCGATGAAATACCTCAAATGTTAACTTATCCATGGCACACACATTCACCAAAAACGATGTCTTACAAACAAGGTCTTTCACAGCTGTGTAAAAACCTTTTTGCTCACTCTGAAATATCGATTTTTCCAGACTTCTCTCCTTGAGGCTGGAGCAACCAAACAAAAAGTGAAACCATGAGTTGAGAGAATGCTGCAGGGTGGAGGGACTTGCACAGATCCCACAGCTTTTGTTTTTCTTTCCTCACAGTTTGGCTCTGCCTTACTGCACGACAACAGTGCTTGTATGCAACCAGGCAAAACCATGTTGTTCCTCTTCACCTTTCAGAGGGGCTGCTGGTGTGAATGTCACCATCATTATACTGCTGTGCTCAGTACTACAATTGAAAACCACAGGATAATGCTGTAGGCTATTCACAGCTGCAGCACAGCTACATAGTGCAACACTTTAACCTCAACAACAGAGAGCACTCTCAGGCCTGATGCTCTTGCTGTAGTAACCTAATAGGGAAACATCTCAGTGGTCTCTTTAAAGTGTTTGTCCTGTGTCCTGCTCACTGCTGCACTTAATAGGCAGAGCAGAGATGCAGCTCTGTGTCTGACTGTCCCTGCACATGGGCTCCGTTCGCCTCTGTATGGAAGTAGCAGCTTGTGTTTGTCAATCTGTGCTTACTCAACTCTGCAAATGAGTCTGTCTGGCTGTCTCCAGAGCTGTTTTGGCTTCTGATGGTGGTGATTCATTTGGTGGTCTTTTGGACAGAGCAGGCAGCGGTCCCAACTAAAGGAGGGTGCTGTTGACAGCAACAAATATGATTATTTTCCCCCCTCATAACCCAGATTTGAAACATGTGGTGGTATTTAGGGCATTGAGTATTGGTTTATTGTATCATATTAAATCCAAACTACAGGAAGGCAGTATGGTCTCTGAGTAGGGGTGTCTGGATTTTGATTCTTAGTTAAAAACTGACCAAAAATCAATGTTATTTACAAGGTTTGATTTGGCCAGTGGGCTGTGCTTCATTTCAATTCACCTGTTTTCAACATGGCGGCCGGGTCACAAACTCATCTTACAGCTAAACAGCACACTAAAATATGTTTCTGAAAACATTTGACACCAGAAATAAGCAATGCAGTCACAGAATCTTGATTCGTATTTGGCCAGCTCTGCCTAGCTTGACAGTTTGACCACAGTTTACAAGCAGTGATTGACGTGATAGCTGCTCTCTAAAATTATCTGCGAGTGTCCAAGGTCCCTGTCAAGGGCTACCGCTTGAATTACAATATGCTCAAAGTTTATTATGGGATTTCTGCCCTGTGATGCCAAAATTAAACGGCCTACTTGAGCTTTAACAGCAGCCCAGAGCACAATAGTATGGTTTCATGTCCTGCTTACTGCACCAGCTCAACTGGCACTACAGTCTACAAACAGCTTGTTCAAATTGGGCACCAGGCAGTCGCATGGCATTGTTGATGCTCGTCGGTCCAAAAGCAGAATCAGAGCGATGATGGCAGTGAGGATCGCAGCTGTTGTTTTCAACAAGAGTTGGATCAGAATCGCCTGTATAGAAACAATACTGATCACATTGCTGACTCATTGAAACATCTGTGAAATGTAATGATAAAACTATGCCATTATTTTTGGCGTAGTTGTTCATTTTAGTCTCTAAATGTTGACGTCATAACATGTTGGATGTGTTCATTTCCCTTTGTATCTGATTTACTCTTTGTTTCTGTCTTTCTCAACAACATATCAGAACTACGTTTCCTCTACGTGGTACCAGACGAGTGTGGTGACAGGGAGAATCTCAGCCAAGCACCCAGTAAGACCTGCCTGCCATTTCCCCCTGCATTCATTTCTTTGATTTTATATCTTGGATCTTGAAACTGGTTATCAGGGTTGTTAAATGGCTGCGACAGGCTTCGAGCTGAACTGCTTGTGCTGTCAGCAGGACAGCGGCGCTCAGTTACAGGAGCTATCCATGGTGCTGAACATCATGCAGGCTTTGCAGAGAGTGGCTGCTGTGCTGCCGGCCACAGCTCACGATCTGCGCATGTGTGCAGTACTCAAATAACCACATTACAATCACAGTAATGGAGACAGAAGGACCCAAGTGTGTATCAGCTTAAGTTAGGCAAATCAATGGCATGTATTTAGAGGTAACATCTAATAGGAGAATACCACACACATATCTGGGGCTGCAGCACAGCTTATAAAACAGCAGGTCCTTTTTATAACCTTCAAAATTCTCAATATCAGTATTTCTTCACCTTTCCTCCACCCTGTTTTTTTGCCCAACTATGTGTTTGTCTCTGTTTTTTCCTCCGTATCTCTCTCATTAAGGATATTCATATTCTTTGATGATGCTGACGACATAGTAATAACAGCACATACACACACGCATAATACTAGTCTCTCCCCTACAAATATAGATGTTGCGATTTCGGAGTGTTATGTAAGAACAAGCTGGGGTTTCTTTGTGATATGCAGAGGGGGAGAAACAGGACAATGTGTGTGTGTTGATGTGTGTGCAGGGGGGCTTTGCATTGCTATAATTGTGAGCACCAATTTCACTTTGAAACCATCGCAGTGGGAACATTTTGGCCGGTCCCCACTACTTCAAAGGACTGTTTGATTAGGGTTAGAGAGGCAGATAGAGGAGGAGAGAGAGAGATTTTAAAAACCAGTTTGGTGTTAAAATAATGAGAGTTGGGGGATGTGTGTGTCTGTGTGTGTGGAATGGACTGATGTGTTTGTATGCGTAAAATCAATCTGCTGAATTTTACCCCTGAAGTAAAACGTAGGAGTATCCAGTCTACTCCAAGATGTGACACTGAGGTCGTAGATTTTATGAAGCTGATAATGACTCATCACATTTTACAAGAGTAAAGGACAGTGTAAAGCCTGCTGCTGTGTTAGGGTAACTCTCAGTTATATTTAATTACGGTTGGGCCTTAACTTGAATAGATTTTTCATTTGTTTAATGATACCAGTATTTGGTCTGTAGCTATGCATCAATATTTATTATCTTTCAATTGACTTAAAGCCCCCCTCCACTCGAAAATGTGTTTTTCTTTTGTTTATGTTCCCTAAAATGTCTGACCTTGACTATACTGACTTGTATCTGTGCAAGGTTTGTCACTAGAGAGGTGTTGCTAGCTAGATTAGGTACATCACTGATTCGAAAGTCGCTGCCAGGGATGGAACATACTTTAACATATCACCTGCAATGTAACCTGAAACCTCAATTGCAGAGCAGACAGAGTTAGCATTAGCATAGTGAAAGTTTTGAGAGTGTCCAGTTTATGGATGTAAACTGGAGTCTGAACCTTCCTTCCTCTATCTACCAAAAACCCCATCGTAGCAAAGACAAGTATATGTCTTACAAACACTAATGAGGTGTCAGCCACTGCATGCTAGCATACAAGCTAACAAACAGCATACATAAAAGATGCTAACTATGCTTATCATTCTGATACAATTCAATTTTCAATTTAGTTTTATTTAGAAAGCCCAACATCAAAAATCACAATTTACCTTAGAGAGCTTTACAGCATATTTCCCCTCTGGGGGATTAATAAAGTAAATAAACTTAAATTAAAATTATAATTTTCTGGCAGGGAAAACCATGTTCAACAAAATATTAATCATATTTGAGTGTTTTTACATAGTTTAAAACATGTCTGGAGGTGGATCTTTCGATAAAGACAGCTTTTAAAACGACATTTAGGCCATCAGAAAATGCACAGCAGTGGATTTTAAGCAACACTGCAGCTACTTGATGGTAAATCCATTGTGGGATTGATTTTTTCACATTTAAATTTAGAAGGTATTTTCATCAAGAATAACTAAATAAGGAAATTAGTTCATGAAATTATCACCAAAAGTAAAATGTTATTGAAGAAATCCATGCAGTAGCCTATGTGACGCAGTTACACTGAGCTTAAGAATACATGTATCTTAAACCAGACCTCTATCTCTCTCTCTCCCTCGCCTCAGTATGGGCCGTTCGATGGCTCATTTCGACATTACCTAGCTGTCAGGGTCCAGTGATTCTGTCACTGAGCTCTAACACACACACACACACACACACACACACACACACACATATGTGTAACCGTAGAGACAGTGAACTTTTCTAATCTCACTTAGCGATTTGCGGCTGGCGTGAGCTACACATTGAATTGATCGTGCTGCTCCTGAATGATATATGTGACAGCTGCGATTTAACACGGCTCTGTTCCCTCGGCTCTAATGCAGCTCTGGGATTTGGTTGAGCTTCACATTAAGTGTGTGGATGGATGCTGGTAGCTGGTTGTTTATGTGTAGCTATTCTGGTGTGTCAGTTTGGTCTTTGATGCATAGGTTCTGCTCTGAATGTGGTTTGTTTCCGATGAAAGTTGTCTTGGAGGCCAAATGGTTAAGATCCCATATACAGGGGCCCTTTCTGCTAGCATTGTCTTTTTGTTATTTTGCTAACACTTAAAGTCAAGACTTAGCATAGACGTACTTCCTACCATCAGTAGAGAATGATTAAATAAAAACAATGAGTGTAGTGATCCACAGAGGACGATGTGTGACATATATTTATTAAAATTTTCAACAGAGCATGGAGACAAACACTGCCGCTTGATTGATTGAAGTGAGAAGATCGTTTTCCCATTAAAGAGCCAGGAGGGAGAAGAGTCAACTCCCTCTAGCCTTTTTGTTATTATCATTATTATTATCCTAGCATGTAAATGAAGTTCACTCATAATTATTCTCATCATAATGTGGAGCTGAATGCACCGGTAGTTAAGAGTAACTTGGTGATCGCTAACATGTCACATCCCGCCGCTTTGAAGCGGGAAAGCTGCAGTTTGTAGTTTTGGGTTGAGGGAAAAAAAGGCAGCTGTTCTGCCATTCACCACTCTACATACACACACACACATATTCAAATGAGGAGTGCTGCAGAGGGGTTTAGCTTTCATCTGTTGTGGGTTCAACTGAGGTGAAGCCAGACTGCAGTAACAAAGGGGTGCCTGGATTAAAGCAGGACAACCATAAACTGGTGCTGAGTTTAAAGTACTGCAAGAAGTGAGTGTTGCTGCAGAGGAGAGTGGAGCCTTTCTGCTCTGCCTCATCTGTTTTTACCTGCTAGAGGCAAAAATGCGTGCAGACTGTGAGCTCCAGCTTCCTCCTCTCCATATGCAGGGTTTCTGTCTGGTTTCCTTTTCATTCTCATTCTCTTGGTCTCAGTCTATTTCCTCCCCCCTTCTTTACATGACACTTTACACATTCCTCCACATTAACACCCTTAATAGTGTGGCAGTGAAACCAAAGAGGACAAATAAGATTAAACTTTCCCTTTCCTCTCTCTCCCTCCCTGCCTTCTCCCTGTCTGTTTGTGAGCTGAGGCAACATTCAGATTGCTGGGTCCTTGGTGCAGCACTCCTCCCTGTATCATCTGCTCTCTCTATTTCTCCCCGCACTGTTCAGCTTTATGGTGTCCAAAGATTTATACACTTGTGCCACCCTGTTGTTGTTAACTCCCTCATGAAAATGAACAGAAAACAGATGCTTTTTCATTGTCATTTTTGGGGTTTATGTCAAACTTTTTTTGTAGTGTGAAAGACTGAAGTGCAGTGGGTTTGACTGTCTAAATTTTCTTAATCTTTTTGTCTCCATTTCTCTCCACATAAAAGAATCCTTTATTAGTCCCACAGTAGGGAAATCTGCATTGTTACAGCAGCAGAGGTGATAATGCAAACAACAAGCACCACTAAAAAGACACAAGGCAATATCAATAAATGAGCATCGGTAGAAACACAAACAAAATTGTAAAAGCTAAACACACAGGCTGAATGGCTAATAAGTTTAGTCTATACTGATATTGCATGAGTGATGATTGATGCGATACTACTCGGAGCAGTGTTGGTTGTAAAGTCTGATAGCAGCAATGAGGAGGGACCTGTGGTGTCTCTCCCTCACACACTGTGGTTGAAGCAGCCTGTCACTGAAGGACCTGCCCAGTGCTTTCACAGTTTCCTACATCGGTGGGATGTGTTTTCCATTAGAGGTGATAGCTTAGCCATCGCTCTCCCTTTCTACACTGGGTCTGAGGAGCATCTCAGGACAGAGCTGGCCTTCTTAACCATACTGCACTATTTTTTTTTATGTCCTCTTGATTGCATACTACATACTCAATCTGTATGTACTGCATACTAAAAAAATGTGTCAGTATACCATTACTAGCAGACTGTTTATACTGTTGATACTCAAGCAATACATCTTCTATCATCACATGACTGAATCAATCAAGTTACTGGTGTGAGCTATCGTTAAATTAACATTTCTCACAAAAGTTCATTTAAATTTACCTCTTTCACTCACTTTAATATTTTCCAGTATTACACCTTGTTTCCACATAGCTTTGGCCCCATTTCCAAAAAACTCTTTCAGTATGGTACCTTTGGAACCAAAAGTAACCCTTCAGACATGGTACCTAGACCCTAGTGTGTCCACTGCAAACAGTTCTCTTAAATATGGGCGGGGTTGTTGTTACTCACTGCTCCATCCAGCACTCACTGTATTTCCTCATTACGGGTGACACAGGTGGAAGTCTGCCCCTCATTTATCGTCCACAGAACGATGCCGACATTTTTGGAACAAAACAAAACAGGCTGCAGTGAGAGTTTCTCTCCATGGGATGTTTAAAAATAGCAGATTTGTGCATTTAGTCCTTCTAAGGCAAGCTCAGGGGTTTAGTGTTGCTGTAGCCCGACGCTACGCGACCCTTTTTTCTTCTCCAAGTGATCATTCCACCGTAAAAGTTGCTGGCAGTCGACCCAGTGAATGAAGTTATTGTTTCTCCGACTCCAACTGCTGCAGTTACAGTTTACTAATAAACTCTCCACAGTATGAACAGTGGTTACATGAGCCTCAAAACCAGCCACAACTCAGCCCTGAGCAGAGTGACCGTCCTCTATTGACCAATCAACAGACTGCAGTGTTCACAGCTCCACCTTTTAGTACCAGATCTGTGTGCTAGGTACCCCAACAGAGGGGGTACCAAAAATGGGGACGGTACAGAATGGTTCCATTGGTACCATCCACAACTTTTTACTGTGGGACGGAAAAAAGCGTACCGAACTGAAGTGAACCGTACTGCTCGGTGGAAATGGGGCTTTTGTGTCCGTATGTAAGTGAACTGAAAGTCAATTTATTCCTATGGGAACCTCCACGTTCTCCGATGTGTTTGCACAGACTTTGGTCAAGTACGTTTAAAATGTGAACTGTTACAGCAAATTTTAGATAGACTGTATGCATTGTGTGCCATAGGAAGTCGGCATGAAAACAGCTTATCAAACAGATTATTATATTCACCTGATAAATGTTATACAGCTCTTTATATTCATTTTTTCTAAGTGAAACGTTCAATGGCATATTTAGCCAACTGTGTAAAATATAGAGTGCATGGATAGTGGTTCAGATGTCTTTTAACAAAAACAACACTCACAAAACTGGTTACACACCTGAGAGGCCAACCTCCCCCATTAGTTTGTCCCTATTATTGGTCCTATTTTTGTCTCCATCATGCTCCATGCACTTATTTCATGAGAATGGATGGCAAAAAAAAAAAAAAACTTCACATGCACTGGGTTTTATCCTTCCATCCATTAATGGGTGCATTTCTGATGTTGAGGCTGTACTATGTATACTCCACAGATTACGGATACAAAACAAAACTGTGCCGTGACATGACAATATGAGACTACACTGTCTTACTGTAGGATTGTGCTGCTGCATCTGTTCCCAAACTGCCAACTGAGTTTCCTTTCGGGCTTGTCAGGCAGTTTAGTGTTCGTTAAAGACCGCTCTGCATTTACTCATTAAACGTTTTGTAGTAACACAAAGTCTTCCCAAGGCTGATCTAAGCCGTTTGCTGAAGTGTGTGTCATGTTCTCTGCTGAAGAGAAGAAATTCTCATCTCAGGGTACTTCCTGGTTAAATAAAGGTTAAATCACCTTTTCTTATAAATAATTCATATTTCGTGTTTGTCCATTTGTTTTAAATGCTGTTCCATTACATTTAGACAGCAACCTGGGTTTATAATGATGCTGGCATTTGGGTAAAATTACATATGCTTTCTGACTACATTAAAATGCTCTGGATGGTGCTGCTAGTTTCATATCTTCCCCCAGTATATCAACCAATCAGTCAGGGCTACTGTTAGATAAACTGGCTTTGTTCAACACTGTTATCAGGAGCGATCCCAGAGTTCAGAGGGCCACCAGCTGATTGCAGGTAGCTGCTTTCACCCTAGCACCTAGTTCCCTCTCGTCAGTCACCCTACTCCATAATGGACGGGCCGGCCGTGTGTTTTGCGGCTATATGCCGATCTCTCTCTCCCCACATGCTGAGCATATGGATTTTGGCGGGTATCTTTGTTTGTGGTTGCAGTGTGAATGGAGATAATTTAGCGGTGTGTGCGCGTCTAAGGGTGCACACAGACATGCATGTGTGTTTGCACTTGTGCATGTGTTCCGTGATGACTCATTACATTGGTGCAGTGTGATTGAATTACTCTGCACCAGCACAGTGATTCAGTTGTCCCCATCTGTTTAACAAGGCAGTGCTCCTCTGAGACTCTCACCATCTCTCTGAGGGCCAGATTTATGTTTATGACAGCGCGGGGAAATTTGCAGCGCGCCTTTCATTCAATTTGCACTCACAATCTGTGTGTAATTAGAGCCAGATGCACTAATGTAGCAGTGTGGGGGAAAAAATGGCATGCAGACTTGGAACCAAGCCCTCATGAATGCTGGTCAGCCTTGCTTCTGATTTTTCCTAATGGCCACTCACTGTATTGCTGCAAAAAAGAGCCAAAGGTGAAGTCTTCGAATATGTTTTATCCAACCAACAGTCCAAATTTTCAAAGCTATTCAGCTTGGTAGCATGTATAACAAATAAAAGCATCATATTCTCACATTTTAGAAGCATGAAACCAGCAAATGTTTGACCGTTTGCTTAAAAAAAAAATACTAAAAACTATTATTTGATCAGGAAAATAGTTGCAAATTAATTTTCTGTCAATCAACTAACAAATAAATTGACTAATTATTGCAGCTCTAATACACACTCAGAAACTAATCAGCACCCTTGACTACTTCTAGCTGCATTTTGCCACTGAACGAAGTCTAAGAACGTGTAGTTCGGTGATGTAATTTATCTTAGCTCGGTATGGTCAAAACATTCACTCTGCCACCCTGCTGCTAAAGGCAAACAGAGGTGGACAGCTGGTATCATAAACAACAGGAAGCATGGTGTTAGAATAATTGTGTTAAACATGAACCTAGATCTGAAAATCCACCTGAACTAGCTTCTGGTCCATCAACACACAGTCCATATGCTTGTTTGATTTCTCAGAAGCCATAATATATATATATTTTTTTTAATGCAAAAGCAGATTGAACTGTCGGGAGGAGGAAAATAAAATCAACAGAATTTGCTAAACTGAGCCTGACAGGCACACTGTGTGCAAATACATATTGAATATACAGTAATTAAATCAACCAGCAAGAGCCACTCATTGTGTCTCACAAGGCACACTGGTCCTTTTCACAATAAATACTTTAAGTGATTGTTTAGTTATCCGCATCTTACCTGCAAATGAAGTGGCCTTATGAATAATTTAACCAGTGCTTCGCTAAAAAATGAATCCCTGGTTAACTGCGCCAACAGGTGGTTTTGCAACAAGTGTCATTGTCAGGCTCTTTTAGAGTCCATGCAGACCGTCCGCAGGTTCATTATCAGGCCACTATGAGCCGGTGTAAGGACATGAGGGGCGCATCAAAGAATACAAACACCGGGCTGTTGTGTCAAATAAGGAACGATGCTGCTCATGGTGTCAGTGGTGGAAACAGGAAAAACAAGCACATCTGCATGATTAAGTGGCCCATTCAGAGTCAATGAGCCCAGGAGAGGAAAACACAAGCATGTGTGTTGGTGTGTTTGGCAGTCGATGGCTCAGGCTTATTTTCAAGTGTGTCTGTGTGTGTGTGTTTCGTGTCAGACAGCCTCGGAATATTTATGTTGTGTGTGTTATTGTATTTGTGCAACAGAGGTTGATACACAAGCATTTGTGTCAGCTCTGTATAATTCACACACGTTGATGTAATTAGGGGAGGAACAACAACATCAGCCGCCATTTAATGGAGCCCATCCTGTGCCAGCGCTCATGTGTGAGTGCGTGTGTGCATGTTTGTGTGCGGCTGTGCATTTTAATGTGCTATACACACAGTGTGAACGCTTGCTTGCTGTCTGTGTTTGGTACCCGTGTGTACCTGCAGCCTTTGTGCTCCTGTATTCCTGTTTGTAAGAGCCACTTTGAGTTTCAACATATGTGGGACAGAATGAATGAAATACTGGTGTGTGTTTGCATGTGAATGTGTGCATTTGTGTGTGAACTCTTACCAGGCTCCCTCAGTCCGACTCACACAGTGTCCACTAATGAACTGGTTCTCCGTTTCTTATGACACAGTAAGGGTGATAATGACTTAGGGCTGGGACACATGCTGCGTCTTTAACCGCCTGGAAAATGCAGGGTCGGGAGCTGGGTGCTACTCTTGTGCCTGCTCTGTGCCAACTTTCAAGGACGCAGTGGCAGGTTGTGTATGAAGACAGGAGAGATATTTACCGACTGTGGTCGTTTGTTGTTGTTACCTCACAGGTTGAACAACAGAGTCAAGCTGTTTTGGTGTCCAACGGCTTGGAATTGGATGTTAGCTGCTGTGTTAGCTTGTGCTAGCTGAGCAGATGTCTCATATAGGTGTGAACCACTGCCATGGGTTATATGCTTGTTCAGAGGTGCTGTAGTTGTCTGCCAGGAGCAACATCATGGCATTACTATGGTGTCATCGTATGACAGCAGACTATATATAGTACAGGCCAAAAGTTTGGACACACCTTCTCATTCAATGCGTTTTCTTTATTTTCATGACTATTTACATTGTAGATTCTCACTGAAGGCACCAAAACTATGAATGAACACATGTGGAGTTATGTACTTAACAAAAAAAGGTGAAATAACTGAAAACATGTTTTATATTCTAGTTTCTTCAAAATAGCCACCCTTTGCTCTGATTACTGCTTTGCACACTCTTGGCATTCTCTCCATGAGCTTCAAGAGGTAGTCACCTGAAATGGTTTCCACTTCACAGGTGTGCCTTATCAGGGTTAATTAGTGGAATTTCTTGCTTTATCAATGGGGTTGGGACCATCAGTTGTGTTGTGCAGAAGTCAGGTTAATACACAGCCGACAGCCCTATTGGACAACTGTTAAAATTCATATTATGGCAAGAACCAATCAGCTAACTAAAGAAAAACGAGTGGCCATCATTACTTTAAGAAATGAAGGTCAGTCAGTCCGGAAAATTGCAAAAACTTTAAATGTGTCCCCAAGTGGAGTCGCAAAAACCATCAAGCACTACAACGAAACTGGCACACATGAGGACCGACCCAGGAAAGGAAGACCAAGAGTCACCTCTGCTTCTGAGGATAAGTTCATCCGAGTCACCAGCCTCAGAAATGGCAAGTTAACAGCAGCTCAGATCAGAGACCAGATGAATGCCACACAGAGTTCTAGCAGCAGATCCATCTCTAGAACAACTGTTAAGAGGAGACTGCGCAAATCAGGCCTTCATGGTCAAATAGCTGCTAGGAAACCACTGCTAAGGAGAGGCAACAAGCAGAAGAGATTTGTTTGGGTCAAGAAACACAAGGAATGGACATTAGACCAGTGGAAATCTGTGCTTTGGTCTGATGAGTCCAAATTTGAGATCTTTGGTTCCAACCGCCGTGTCTTTGTGAGACGCAGAAAAGGTGAACGGATGGATTCCACATGCCTGGTTCCCACTGTGAAGCATGGAGGAGGAGGTGTGATGGTGTGGGGGTGTTTTGCTGGTGACACTGTTGGGGATTTATTCAAAATTGAAGGCACACTGAACCAGCATGGCTACCACAGCATCCTGCAGCGACATGCCATCCCATCCGGTTTGCATTTAGTTGGACGATCATTTATTTTTCAACAGGACAATGACCCCAAACACACCTCCAGGCTGTGTAAGGGCTATTTGACCAAGAAGGAGAGTGATGGAGTGCTGCGGCAGATGACCTGGCCTCCACAGTCACCGGACCTGAACCCAATCGAGATGGTTTGGGGTGAGCTGGACCGCAGAGTGAAGGCAAAGGGGCCAACAAGTGCTAAACACCTCTGGGAACTCCTTCAAGACTGTTGGAAAACCATTTCAGGTGACTACCTCTTGAAGCTCATGGAGAGAATGCCAAGAGTGTGCAAAGCAGTAATCAGAGCAAAGGGTGGCTATTTTGAAGAAACTAGAATATAAAACATGTTTTCAGTTATTTCACCTTTTTTTGTTAAGTACATAACTCCACATGTGTTCATTCATAGTTTTGATGCCTTCAGTGAGAATCTACAATGTAAATAGTCATGAAAATAAAGAAAACGCATTGAATGAGAAGGTGTGTCAAAACTTTTGGCCTGTACTGTATAATTTAATACATATTTTTAACTGTTTAACTACTGATATCAGTCACACAAAATACTTATTGTTTTATACTTATTGCTGTGGATCGGTCTATTGTGTCTCACTGTGAGTGATCATGCAAATACAGGACATGTGTGCAGTAGGGGATGCAGTGAAGCTTCAGTCCAGTAGGTGATGCCATCACTGGAGTTACTGTTGTAATACACACAGTAGATTACTGAGCAATATTTCATCAGTCTGTAGTTACATTTCTGGGCACTACTTCATTTCACTGGCACACAGACGGTGCTAAAGTACTGATGCACTGCAGTGTGTGTGTGTGTGTGTGTTTTAAACTCTCACACTCAGCAGTGAACAGAGCAAGCAGACCCAGACTTTTTCATATTTTACAATTTCTCATTCATCCTCCCTCTCTCCCTCTCAAGCTGCAATGACGCATGTAGTCTAGTCTACATCTCCGCTCTTTAATTCTTTGATTCTCGTCCTGCTGCTCTTTTTACTCTTTTATCTCTCTTTCATCTCTTGATCTCCGTCCCTCTCTCTTTCCTGCCTTTCCATCTCTTTGATTGTCTTTTCCCTTCTTCCCATCTTTCCTTTCACACGCTCACATCTGACTTTCTCTTTCAAAGCATCTGGAGCTTTTGATTGCATATCAAAACAGAGGGGCACCGCTCGCCTTTGCATAACAACAGTCAACAAAAGCTATTAACAGTAATTAGATGGCTGGCTCCTAAAAATTTTTCATCTGTTAAGTGCTGATATGTTCTTTCAACAAATCATCATTCAGGGGAGAAAGTCTGAATTACGATCAGCGTGACGCAACTAGAACGTCAGAGCGCGTTGCTACGTTTGAAGTAGTCTGTCAAATCTTTTTGAGTGTGTTTCTCCTGTTATGACAGGATGTGTATCTGGAGTGTGTGTTCAAGATGAAGAAAAAGGTCTGAGTACCTTGTGAAAATTAGTATCTAATTTGCTGAGTCTGTTTCCTGTATGTGTGTGTGTGTGTGTGTGTGTGTACTGATTTATGCTGTCGTCACTGCAACACTGTGCGTGATGGGAGAGCTGAGCATCTGACACACTGAATCACCTTACACATCACAGGGCAACACACCCACGTAGCAGACACATACACACACAACCCTTTACTCATTCACTCTGCCTCAAATACACACTGCAGGTCACGCATCTCATGTACAGTGGTTGTAGCAGCACGTACAGTAACTGAACCTGTGTCTGTGTGTGTGTGTGTGTGTGTGTGTGTGTGTGTGCGTGTGTGACTGGTGCCTGGTCCCTGATGTCCACACCCTGCCACTGCAGTCCTGTCTTTTTATCCTCCCCTCTCTTCCTCCCTCTCTCCCTCCCTCCCTCTAGTGAATAATGAATGAGTGGTGAAAGCAGAGAGCCGTTTTCTCTCTCTAGATCACACACACAAGCATGCACGCACACTGTAGGGTCAAACCAACCACACACACACACACGTTAAGATTCTGATCATGTTGGGAAACACTGTTATGTTTTTTTTTTGTGTGTGTGTGTGTGTGTGTGTGTGTGTGTGTGTGTGATGTGTGTTTTCATGTCCTTGCCTGCACTCTTCTCCATGTCAGCCAGTGTTGTTTGTGTGTTTGTGTGTTTGTATGTAAACACTGATTAATATGTCCTTGATGATAACCTTTAACATCCTCCCACACACTCACACACCTTGGGTTGTTTGAGTGTGCCTGTGTGTTTCAAAGGGTGGCTACAGTGGGATTAACAGGGATTAAAGTGGAACTGCTGAGTCTGAACCATCATTTTCTACACTGTGTGTGTATGTGTGTGTGCTGGTGTGCCTACTTATCACCTTTCTTGTTTTTCCTCCTTCAGGCAGAAAAAAACTGCATACGTGTAATTTTCTGTGTGTCTATATCAGCAGCGTCTTCGATTACTCAGTGGGTCGATGCAGGGTGGGCCAGGAGCCCAGTGAGCGTCAGGCTGTTCCTATTTTAAGACGTGTGTCTGAAAACTTGAAAGTTCTGTAGTGTTGGCTGTAGTCCCGGGAAGGCTTTCTGTTTTTTCTTACTCTCTGCAAACCAAAGCAACCTTTGCCGGATAAATGCCACACAGGGTTGCTGCTGGTCATATGTACAGTATAAAAGGTGCACTGAGAACAAGGAAGATGCTCTTCTGTTAAAGTGGGATTGTGAGGGAACAATCCAACCCTTTTATCTCATCTAAAACTCACATTTATTGCAAAGTATAGTTGTATGTAGCTGCTTGTTTTAAGTGGAAAATTAGCATTATTTTTGCTGTCATTTTTGCTGAAACTGTCACTATGAGACAGATAAAATGTGAAAAATTACACTTCTCTGCCTACTCTGTTCTCTTGTAGTGGCTCTAATGGCCTTACTGCATGTGAACGAAAACAACCAAACAGCCGAGGAGTCTCTAACACAGGTGTCAATCATGTTAACCATTGCTTGTGAACTGCGGTCAAACTGTCAAACTAGGCAGTGCTGATCAAATATCAATCAAGATTCTGTTACTGCATTGCCTATTTCTTGCCTCAAATTTTTTCAGAAACATATTTTAGTGTACTGTTTAGCTGTAAAATGAGAACGTTTGTGACCCGGCTGCCTATAAATAAAATGTATGATTATTATTATTATAATTACTATAATTAAAACGTGGGTGGCATCTAATTTTTCATACCTTAATACCTGTCTGACATTTCACTGGGGAATACTGTATGTGACCTTATTTGTGTAAAAAAAAGAAAGAAAATAATCCTAAAAGCTGAGCTGCTAGTGGTCAGTGTAGTATGCATGAAATTGTCTAGCCTACAGTGTAGGGTTGGGTGATATGTCAAAATTTCCAACCAGCCTCCGACACCTCAAACAACCAGCGACTACTGATATATTCACAGTGTTGTGCGTAGATGTGAAAATCTGCTGACTCTACTGATGTTGCTGGCCAGCTTTTTACAAGACATTATCCCCACCACTCACAGTCATGAGTCACTTCCACTGATTGAGGTGTTAAAAAGTCTGTGGGCATGAAGGATCTCCTAAAGCGTTCAGTCCTGCAATGCAGCGATCACTGTGACTGCTTCTCTGTCCTGCCATGGTGTTGTGGAGAGGGTGGCTGCTGCGTTCCCTGAGGATGGCCTGCACCTTGCTCTGTGTGCGTCCACACACCACAGTCCCCGCTGAATCCAAGCCCCTGCCAAGTCCTGAACCTGCCTTCTTAATCAGCTTGTTCAGCTGTTTCCTGTTCTTGTCCGTCATGCTGCCTCCCCAACAGTGTATGGCGTACAGGAGTGCACTTGCCACCACTGATTGGATAAAACATATGCAGCATGTCAGTGCACACATTAAAAAATCTAAGCTCACGGAGAAAGATGAGCCGGCTCTCCCTTCCAGTAAATGGCGTCTGTATTCACTGACCAATGTGTTTCCTGCTGTAGAGTGAGTTATGTCTTGACAGAGACAGCAAACTAGCTCAACAACATGGCCAAACACAAGTATGATGCTGAATATATTTAAATCTGTGGACCTTGGAGGGAATCACTAAGAAGACATCTGAACCCCATGGCTTGACCAGTTGTTTCTGAAAGCTTTTGAGGCAAAAAGTAGACAATGCAGTCACAGAACCATGATTCATATTTCATCAGTGCTGTCTAGTTTGACAGTTTGACCGCAGTTCATGAGCAGTGAGTGACATGATTGACAGCTTCATTAGAGATTCCTCGGCTCTGATTGATCCTAGTGAATGACATTAGAGGCAGTAGAAAAAAGGAGGAGTGACATGATTTTTTTCCACAGACTATCTGTCTCATGCTCTTTCGGAATGCAGTGACAGTTTCAGCAAGTATGACAAAAAAAGTAATTTCGATAAAAGTTACCAACTGCTTCAAACCTGGTACACTACACTCATGGAAACAGTAGGAGTGTCACTTGGTCCAAACACATGGAAAGTGATGTTATTCGTTGAAATGTATACAGTCCATGTATCCTAATCCTCAACTACATGCTAAAACTGACATTTTTCACAAATAAAAAGTGACGGCCCTTAGAAAATAAAATATACAAAAGTAGAAATTTGTGGTGCAGCCAACAATTTCCCTGTACAGATGTGTGTCCTTTCAGGTGAAATGTTCCTGACTGCTACATAGGAATGACTAGATACAGACGATGTGCTGATTGCTATAGAAATTGAAATTATACAGAAGAAGTCATCAGTAATATTTCATTATGAAAAAGTAGCTATTTGGAGGCACTCCAACCAGCCTCATTTTAAAGTGGGAAGGGATGACATCATCTTATTATAGCACACACAAGTGAATGACACCTCCATCTCTTCTTCCATGCCTTCATTACAGCCTCACAGGAGTATGCTGGGAGTGGCTGTAGATATATACAGCCGACCTTTCTCCTCTGTGTGGAGCTATATTAGTTTATGTAGGTTTCCACACAGTGGGGAATAATTTATCTCTACAAATCACTATGTTGACAACAGGAAGACCCACTTCCACAGAATAATGAGACACTGTTACAGTACAACTGTCTATAACTACACACCGTACAGGGCAATAGTGAACTCCAGCAGGCTTACACAGTGTGTTTTCTCCCAAACTAGAACTTCCAGGCCCTGCCAAGACAGCCACTTCAAATCACCAAGAAGCAGTACATCCAAGGTAAGGCACACACACACTCATTAATACACACACCTCCCACACGTTCTAGAGAACGAGGCAGTGATAAATGTCGAGGTGCGCGTGCTTGTGTGTGTATGTGTGGGTAAGGGAGACATCTCTCAGGGCATACAAAAACTGATGAGCAGTGAGCTAGTAAAGAGGCTTTATGATGGTAGAAGGAGGGTAAAAGTCCACAGCAGCAAAGGGCAAGTCACTAAAAGTGTCTCCTCCATATGTGTGTTTATCTGAACTGCACCGGGGCTTCTGGTATATAGTTTGTTTATGTTGCATCTATTTCATTTTAGGATGATATTTAAAATTGCACCGTAAGCTTATAACATGAAAATATTTTACATTTAGCCTATTCAGCCCCGCATGATTATACAAGATCAAAAAATGAAACGTTTTCCTTTTACCAGTTCTGCCTTGACACCTAAACATTTTCAGACGGGAAAATGGCACTTAAAGCTGGATTAAACCAGATTAAGTAGGTCCTATTGTGTTTAAAATAGAACTGGAAGTTGTTTTCTCTTCTCTTGATATAAGCTTATGTCAGTTTGATGAGAACAGAAAAAGATGGTGGACAGAAAATTATCAAAAGCAAATGGGAAGTGGCAGGATTCACTGTGAGCGTGGCCTTTTTATAGTCAGGAACCATCAGGGACGTACAACTGAGAAAATGAACAGCTGCTCTTAATTGATCACGTACTGTATGTAACATCAGTACCAAACCTTTCTTTAATCTGCAGTGTAATATCTCTGTTTACTTTCATGAAAAGAATGTTTTCTCCAAGACAGCTTGGGGGAGGACATTATCCATATGGACACAAGCGTCAATTTAGCAATCTTAGTTTTGATTATATTCCCATCACTCCTTCTCTGTTCCCACCGCCTGTCTTCTTGTCATCTCTTCTCCCTTGGAATAAAATTTTAATTACCTCATCTCGCCCTTGTTGCACACAGTCATTATTTGATAAAAACTGCTGCACAGACACTTTAGGAAAACAGCCTGACTCTTCATTTTGGTTGTTTGAGATCTGCATCAGTTATATTATGACAAAATTGTAATTCATAACAAGTCCAGTGTGTAGGATGTAATGGCATCTATTGGCAGAAACTAGGGGTGTAATGGTACACAAAAATCACGGTTCGGTACGTACCTCGGTACACAAGTCACAGTTCGTTTTTTTCGGTACAGTAATGAAAAAAATAGACAACTATTAAATATCTTTTACTTATTGGTAACCTTATTAAAACATACCACCACAGCAGTTAACTCTTTTTACACAATTTTTGAA